>NW_025335440.1:20292544-20365301 GCF_004798865.1 Varanus komodoensis | reverse complement strand
CCCCACCCTCGTTGCTTATTGTATCTGAGGACTTCTCCACATGAGGGTTTTAAGCCACTGAGGTTTTCTCTGCTTTCACTGGAGGAGGAAAACGTGTGATTGGCACAGGGTTCCCCTGCCCCACAGAAGTTTGCCTTCCTGCATATTCCATTAACCAACCGCAACATGGTGTTACAGTATGGCTACAGTACAGCTGATTTGCAAGTTCTCACGGGGCTTTTGTTCCAGCTTGTGGTGGTTTAAAATTGAATACCGGACTTTCCTTGCACCTTGTGGGGATCGCAAGAGCACAGTAAATGCATCGAGTCGAGAAGCCATATACCAAAATAGCCATATTCTAATGACTAAAAGCTGGGGTGGAACAAAGGCGCAGAAAAGAAACCTCTGAGTTCCAGGCGTGCTTCTCTGGGGAGATCATTCCATAAATGGGGCAGTACAACCCAGGCCCTCCTCGCTGCTGCTACTTAGCTAACTTCCCGTGACAGGGCACCCAAAGGAAGAAGGGCTTCCAACGAGGAGTTTCTCAAGATGATGCAGGGATCCAGGCAGAAACATATAGAAGGAGAGGTTGTTGTAACATTCTCACTAATAATACTTTCACATATGGCTTAATCGTATTTTAAAACTAAGTTCTTTTCAAAAAGAATGTATTAAAATATTTGTTTAGTCAGCGAAGACCTGGGTAAAGAGGTGAGTTTTCTGTTGGTGAGTCATGTTTGCCGCAGCCGGTGCTTCCCAAATCCCAGTGGTGCTATTCTATCGCTATCTGAGGCCATGATTAGCTCAGGCTATGGGATTTGAGCTGCAAGCTCTGAGGGAAACCACTGGACTTTGCTTTTTTATAGCACATCTTAGGCAGCGGTGACTTTCTGTTAAGAAAAGTATTGGCATTCTAGTGCCATAAATTATACATTGTTTTCATAATAATGCAGTAGGAACTGGCCACATTTTATCATAAGTGCTTCAGCGGTTGTGCACTACACGTTCGATGATGAATGAGGGGGGAGCAGGCAGGCGGGAGAGGAGAACAGAAATTGATCTGGCTGGTTTTATTTACCAGGCCCTTGTGTGATATTTCACCTTCTAACTCAAATGTCTTTTGTCGTGTTTGTGCTCTGCAATTCATTCAGGTAATGAGGTTTTTGCTCCAGTAATATCTGGGCTAATTTTCCTTGACTGTTTTTACCCTTTCAGACTAAGGACAGGCTTATATCAGGGTCCATGCGAGCAACATGTAAGGAATGTGAAACCATTTCCTGTGTTTATGTTTCCATGTGGGGGGACAGGTCGTTTTGGAGCATGAACATAATGGCATGAGAGGAGAGGGAGTCAAGCTAAGGAAAGGGCAGTTTTACAAAGGGGCAAGATGGTAGTAGAGCGACAGGAGGTCACCTGGTGCCTCCAGACAACTGGGAGCACAGTTGCCAGCATCCCTAGCCATTGGTCCATGGTGGTGGGGTTTGGGGCCCACGACATCTGGAGGGCACCAGTTTGCATAACCCTGTGCTAGAGACCCCTCCATGTCCATGTTGAACTGGAACCATTCCAGCTCAAAGGAATAATGGAACTGCAATGATGATTTTATTTTGCATAATAGGGGGCCAGGGGTATCAAGAAACCAGTTAGAAGTGGAAGGATTGGCAGGTCTCTACATGCCATCTGCCAACATACAGAGCAACCCTATACTCAGAAGTCCCACTGAGTTTCTGAGAATGCAAGAAGAGCCCTGCTGGATCAGAACCAGGGTCCACTGAGTCCAGCCTTCTGTTCACACGCTGGCCAAGCACCTGCCCCAGGAAACTCACGAGCAGGACAGGGGTGCAGCTGTGGCCTCCCGCCCATGTTCCTCGGCAAACGCTGCCTCTGCTCCTGGCGGGAGCATTCAGACATCAGGACCAGTAGCTAGAGACAGTCTTCTCCGTGGATTCACCCAAGCCGTCCAAGACGGTGGTCACCACTACATCCTGCAGGACTGAATCCCACATTTTGATGGTGTGCTCTGTGAATGGCGTCCTTTTATCTGTCCTGAACCTCCCACCAGGCAGCTTTATGGGATGAGCCTGATTTTGTTGTTATGAGGGAGGGAGAAAAAGGCCTCCCAGTCCCACTTTCTTCACAGCAAACAAAGCCTCGTCCACCTCTCTCATGCCTCCTCCTGCTTGCCTTTTCCCTGAGCTGAAGAATCAGAGAGAGTGCGGCCTTCCTCGCAGGGCAGTCGCTTCCTCTTGGTCCCTTTGGTTGCCCTTTCCTGCCTTTTCCAGCTTTACAGTATCTTTTTGTTTTTACTTCTAATTCCTCTTCCCATTATGCCTAGCATGGCATTTGCCATAGGAATGCACTGTTATGGACTTAAATAGTTTATGTATTTGTATTCTAAATTGTTTTGTGCTATTTTAGGTTCTTTAATTTTAGATTTTTTAATATTTTTGGCTTGTAATCTGCCCATTACAACATTAGCTACTGGGCTGATTAGAAATGTAATGCATATATACATAAATAAATATTTGATGCCTCGCCTTCATGACAGTTTCACCAACTGAAGACTCAGCTACAGCACTTTCTTTCTGCTGCTGCTTTCATGATATTCTTTAAACTTCTGCCTCCTCTGGCAGATTTCCACTGTTAACACAGTACAGCAACCTAAATGGTGTGTCATCAGGATTTCCCAACATGGGAGCAGTCTGCATTTCATGGCAGGCCAAACCAGCTGTTCAGCTTGATAAACCTCCTGACTATGGAGCAAAAGATTAAAGGCAACCTAGATTTCTTCTTCCCCTGCTGCCTCCATCAAACATTGGCTGGTGAAGGTGTTACATCTATGAGCTCTTACAACATGTGAGTTTCCCCAAAGTAAAAAGGAATTATCAATGCTCTCTGTAGGCAATCTCCATATATCCACAACAATTTTTTCAAAGCAGCAATTTATTTCCGGAGCTTAGCTGGGAACTGTGTCCCCCACTGACTCATTCATGCACCCCACTTTGAGCCTTCTCTGGAAAAGAGCACCCCCCCCCCCGAGCCATTACTTGTGTGGGGAAGAAAGCATCCACTGGTGCCAATCACACCTCCCCTGATACAAACAGCAGTTTTGGGGCAGGAGAGTGCTATTTACTGGCATCACATCAGGGGAGAGGCACTGCCCTCCTGTCCCACAGCTCCAGTCCCCGCAATCTTGCTCCTCTCCTCTCCTTGAGGGCATCCTGTTTAAAGGGTTCTCCAGGCCAAGTCCAGTTAATAGATAAAGATTTTGATTTTGCCTCCAACTGGCAGCATTCAGGCAGCAGCTGAAGGCCCATGTGCAGCTCTCTGGGTACCTATTTCCTCCGTGCTGGTGGCATGTATAGTATTTATACTGGATTACTTGTAGTAATTCTTTCTAACCATGCATCTCTATTTACACATTAGCAAATGCCCATCTGTGACCTCTCTACTCCTTCCTTTTTGCTGAGGCATTTCCTCATTTTTGGTAATGCATGAGTGACCATCCTAGTTCCAAGCTCAGAGGATGTGGTTTTTTCCCCTTCTTTTGGATGCAATTCTTGCTAAAAGGAAGACTCTTGATTTGCGCACCACAAGTTGAATCAACAGGCAGGCAATGCACAGAAATGCCCTTTATGAGGACGTCCACCAGGGCCATGGCACCATAAGGAATAGCCCATTCCAAGGCACAGATCGGGAGCTAAGCGCTAAGCGTGTGGAACAGCACCATCTAGCGGCTGGAGGTGCTGCTCATCCAAACCTTAGGATGTCTTAGAATAAGCAATTATCTGTAACAGCTGAACCCTCTGCCCCGTGGTCTTTGCAGCCGCCATGGAAAGAACTGTATCTACTGCCTATCTGAAAATGGAAACCTGTCTCGGAGAGGGGGGAAAGTACGGCTGGGAAGGGGTATACCTCCTCCGATGCTTGTTGGTGTCCCAACTCCCTTCCCTCCCCTCAACCTCGTTTCTAGACAGCCAAAAACAATTGTCTAAATAAAATGCATGGAATGAGATAATATGTGGTGGCAACAGAAATTGTCGCTCCTGCAACCAACTCATTCTGGCCACTGGACACATGTAAGCCTCCAATTTGGAGGGCCGTGTGCATCTAGGGCAGGGCAATAGGGTCACGCCCCAAATTACGTATGCACGGAGAGATATCCAGTGGTGAAGGAGAGTCAGGGTTCCCGGGGATACAGCACTGGCGCTTTTGGGATCTTTTGGGCAGGGATGGTGACCACCCCAAGCATGCCGCCCACCCCAGGCATGCCTCTTCCCTCCAAGCTTAGCTGCAATGCTCCCACTAGCTGGGCGGAAAAGAAACATCCTAGCAACAGCGCAGTGCCCCTCTTGTAATGCAATGGGGCAGCCTGGCCTGCCTGGGCAACTGAGACCTACTCGCTTTGCAAAAGCCTGCTCCTGGTAGAGATAGCAAGGCAAGGCCTGGTTTGCCGAGATGGACCACCCAGCTGCCTGCAGGCTTGGGCTCTCCCAGGAGCACTGGGGGCCTGTGCTCAAAATTGACCACTGGAGGCCTCCAAGAGAGATGCTGCATCCATCCCTGGTCAGGGATGTAACTCCTACAGACAGGGCCAGTGCAGGCCTTTAGCCTCGTGCAGCAGGAAGTCATGCCCCTGTTCCCTCTCTCCACACCGCTGTCTTGGGCATGACGAGGTCCTTGAGGGACAGATTCCATAGCAGCGGGGGCCACACAGGAGAAAGCCCCTTCATGTATGCCCAACGGACAGGCCCCTGTGGGTGTTCAGCCCTCAAAGGGGCCTCTCCAGCATGGTCATGGTGGGACAGGCTACCCTTGGACGGACAGGTGCAGATAAATGCAGGCATAAGTTAAATAGGAGTACCTGCAGAAGTGGCTTCAGACTCAGAGGGGCAGCTTCACTGCCACATCTGCTGCCATGGAGAGGAAGAATATTTGCATGAACTCTCTTCAGTTCTTGTCCCCTTTTTCCCATAATGCACTCTGGCTGCATTTGCTTGTTCCATACAGCTCCTGGCCTCATCTGTTGCCCAGCTTCAGTTCTTGCAGCATGCAGACGAGCACCTGGGAAACAAAGCAAAGGGACCTGCCTTGGAGGGTGATTTTGCTGGGGACTCCTCCCGAGATGCAGGGTGTGAGGAAAAATGAGAAGCAGCCTGCCATACCCAGGAGCCTAGACAGTCAGGATGAAGCGGGAGGGGGGCAGCAAATGGGTGGTGTCTGACGCCACATGGACCACTGAGAATAATGAGATAAGGAGGGGTCCAGCAGGCAGCCATTAAATGGAACTGTCTGGCACTGGGGACTGACTCCTTTTCTTTTTGCTGCCCGCACCCATCCTGCCAACCTCTCCCTGTCTAGTTCTTGTGGGATGGCTTGCTTGTCAGAAGTCCCCAGAAGGTTGCATTCCTGAATTTACGGCTAGGTTTGTGTGAGCACATGACCGTCTGGAGTCTTTGGTAAAAGACAAGCCAGCCAAGACACCTAAGAAGTGTGCCCATTGCATCTTCTTTCCTTTCTTGGGGGAGGGAGAGCTGAATTGTCGGTGAGTAGCTGTAGATATTTTTAGAAACCAAATGGGGCTGTGGTGGGGCTGTTGGGGGCACATGTGGTTGCAGTGGGACTCTGCCTCGGGGGACGTCTTAGCGCTATCTTTGCCGACCCGTCCAGTCCCCTTTGCTGACTCACCAGCTGCCCTGCTCGGAGCTCAGTTGTTTTAGGCTTAGGTTTAGCTCGGGTGCACGATTGCAGGCATACGCAATTCTCAGAGACGTCCAGCAGGTGGCGCGTCAGGCCCATGAAGGGGCTGACTTGGGCTTCCTTGGCGCGAGGGGGGAGCGCTGCGCGAGCTCGCGCTCTGCTGGAAGACGAGCCTGACTTCGCTCTGCAGGCACGCCGGCCAGCAAGAGCTGAGCGCATGCCATCGTTCAAGTTTCCCCATTAGGAAAAATTGTGCAACTGACTGGTGTGCTGCAAGAGTACAGTTTGCAAGAGTACAGCTTGCAGCACATTTAGCAGCGTGAAACCGAAACACCGAGTTGCAACACTCAGACGAAAGCAATATGGGGTATGCCTACGTGCCAAGTGCCCCCCCCCCCCGCTCTCCCGGCATTGCTTAGGACAGGCCCTCCTAAATCTGTTGAACTTCAAATGAATTCGCGGCGGCGGCGGCGGCGGCGGGGGGGGGGGGGGGCTCCTCATACCTATAGCTATTTTGTGCAACAATTGCCGTGGTTTGGTTTGGATTCCTTCGAGCTGTTCTGATCAGATAAGCCCCTCGTTAGTTCAGTTAGTGCCTCCGCATAACCTCCCGTTTCGTGAGCCCGCTGCCGTCCTCACTCATACGCACGCGCGTACACGCACACTCGTAAAGCCAGTATGAACCAGGTCACATGTACGGAGAAGCAAGAATCCCGAAGAATTTGCTTGCTCTCCTTAAAGCAGCTTTGGGGAAGGGCAACCTCCCAGTCAGGTAGAGCACCTGCTTTGGATAGCGAAAGCCCAGGTGCGATGATTGGCACCTCCAGGGAGGGCTGAGAAACCCTGGCCTGACCCCTTCCCGTCTGACCGGGCAATCGGCAGTTGCCTTGGTTTAGTTGTGAGAGAGACCCCTTGTGGCGAAATCCTAAATCGTAACTGCCACCATCCAGCTAGTTTTGAGCAGTTGTGTTGGGCTTCTACCAGGCCTAGTAACCTTTGGTAAGGCTCCTTCATACCTGGAAAAAGGGGTCATGGGAACCGCTTCTTGTGATCAGTGGCCCTTCCATAAGTGCTGCCCCACTCCTGACATTGTCGGACTAGCCCTGGGAGCTTTCTCAAGCTCCCTGCTTGAGAAAGTTGCAGGAATAGAAGTGCTGCATAGAAGTGTTTTAAGAAGCCCCAGTGTCAGCACTTGGGGGCATAAATCCTGGAGGGCCAAGCAGCATAAACTACAGAGGTGACCCAGTGCAGCCATCTTGCATGTATGATTGGACAAGCTGCCTGGCTTGCACTTCTCCTTATAGGAACAGGATGAGGCATCGCCAGGCTGCTGGAGCTGCACTGCCTCCCACATTGCCCCCTGTCCTCGTTATTGCCTGCCACCTCCACCTGTCACTGTCTGTCCCCAGGTGGGCCAGCCAGGAGGGCGCCTGGGGCCCATGAGAGGGTCCACTCAAACCCAGCAGTGGCGCCTGCTTTTTGGATCCTCTAACAGCCAGACTACCAAGTACCTGGACCTCCCCCTCCACCCAGCCATGTTGACCCATCCCCAGGTGACATGTCTCAAAGCTGTTCTGCTAAGATCTGCATGTAGCTGTCCGGAAGGCCATTCTACATTTTCTGAGATGAGTCATTTGCGTGTCTATGATGCCATTTGCTGCATTAAAATTCCTGTAGAGCAACAGTCATGAATGTTGGTGGGGAGGGTGCCATGTTCCCCTTTAGGAAACCGACACCATCAATATCATGCCTTTCAGCTTAATAGGAGCCACTGCCATGTCTCCTCCTGCCCCCACCCCTTGGGAAGGTGGACTATGGTAGCAGAGGAAATCAGGCCTTCCGAGCAGTTTTGTGACTGCCTGGAAGCTCGCCTCAAGGTTTTTGAGTCCTCCAATGGAATTCTCAGCAGCTTGATTCCTGTACACAGTGTGTGCAAGGTGGCGCATTTGGTGCATAGACCCACCAAAACTATGCGCACCCTGGAGAGAGAAGTTGGTCAGGAATCCCAAACCCTGAAAGTCCCTCTTACAATCAGACTGGAGTAGCCCACTTAGCCAGACCTCACCAGTTCCGTCTTATGCAGCGTACAGGAGAACAACGCCTCTCTTTTTCCAGTGGCCAAGGACATCCCTGCTTAGCCAATGTATTCGGCAGTAAACTTTCCCGGCATCTCCCAGCATCCATCTCAGGGCTGTCCTCTGAAATCTCCTTCCAGGCATGAAGGGAGGCCCCAGAGGTGGTCTATTCCACTGAGAAAGGAAGTGGGTGGGGTGCTAGGAGCAAGGTACTGGAGCGATGGTCACGCTTCCTCCATGGAGGTGGCAGGCAAGGCCCTGAGTGTGGCTTTACCTGCAGCTAAAGGGGGGGGAAACCTGGTATGGGCAGAAGAGGAACCACGGTGGACATAGTAGGTCTTTGGGGAATCAGCCGGCGGCTTAGCACAGGGTTGTGCTAGCTAGACTGTATTTTCTGTACTCGCAGCCCAGCTATGCTCCCCCAAGGACACAGATGAGGTGCAAGGAAGGACCCGACTGGGGTCCTTAGTTATCCCCAAGGAACCAGGGGCACGTGTGGGCTGAGGAGACAGGGCTTCTTTTACATTCAGTGGGGTCAGCCAGGGCCAGTGGACCCTGCAGCAGCAGAAATGCACCCTGAGGTGGGGAATGCCTGCAGTGCCAGGTCTCCCCACCGCTGCATCACACAGTGATGGTTAGCAGGCACTGCCAAGCCCAGCTGCATGCAGCAATCGGGCTTCCCAAGGAAACATGCAGATTGGCTCTTAAGGGTAGATGAGTTGCCTCCATGGAGTGCAGGCCCAGGTGGACACAAGCAAAACACAGGATTGCTTCCAGACTTAGTCATAGACCCACCAAAACTGATGGGTCAAGTAAATCATGACTAATGCAAGTCACATGGATTTCATAGGGCCTCTCCTGAGTATGACTAAGCCTGGATCAACATCCAGAGCCTAATCGACCTCCTCTATGTGGATTTCACCATTAAGGGAGCAAGCCCATGCATGTTTAGACCGAAAAAAGTCCTACAGTTCCCAGCATGCCCAAGCAGCATGGCTGGCTGGGGGGCAGGGTGGGGGGTGCTGGTAGTTGTGGGACTTTCTCTGTCTGAATATGCATCCGTTTCACCCACAATGACTAGGTAAAAATCACCTGGTGGTGTGTCAAAATAGACCACCGGTGTGGTTGTTTCTAAACAGGAAAAGGGTTGTGCTTTGAATGGACAGCGGACATGGTGTGAAAGAGTGCAACTGAAGGAGATGGTGTCTTGCTCCTTCCACAAGAAGGTCTGTAGCTCAAGAACTTCGCATGTTTTGTATCTGGGGGAGAACAATTTTGCTGCAAAACCGTGGTGTAAAATGGCCCTAAACCAAGAACTCTATGCAGTCCCCGTGGCCATAGCCCGAGGCAACACTGTCCATGAACACTTGACTCTCTGAGAGGGAATTTGGGACAGAGTGACAGAAAGCAAAGCAGGGCTCATTAGCTCCCGCATTCGTAAACACGCTGGCAACTGTGGTCTGGTGACTTCATCCCGCTAGCAGTGGGCCGCAAAGCTCACCAGCAGCAATGGAGCTGTTTTCATGTCCTGCCTGCAGCAACCTTCCAAGTGCCTCTTAGAAGGCCCAGCTGTTGCCAGCAGCAAAATGTGATCAAGCAAGCAGATGCTTTGCTCTCGTTGAGTCCGTGGGGTGCAGTTGGTTTTTGTTATGGCTTCATACAGTGTATTAGATGTTTTCCTTTTTCAGTACAGTGCGAACAGTAAACACCACCCCTGCCCTGTTTCCCCTTGCCCCAAGCCTTCTCCTTCAGGGTTGTCTCTTCATTTGGGTTGTCTCTTTAAATGACCTGCATTTAAAGAGTAAAGATTTAAAGTCTATAGGTAGCATTGTTAACCAAAATGGGATAAATAAATAGTTACACAGCAATGCAATCAAAGCAAAAGGACCCAGAAATTTGCATCAAGCATGTCTCTTTGCTCTGGTGCTGTGGTGAATCGCATTGCTTTCAGTTTAGTTCAAGAACATTCCCCCCGTTGATTGGAGTTTACTTTCTTTTAGTAATTTGGTGTAATATGCCTTTTCATGGCTGGTTAAGCTCAATAGATCTTGAATCTTATTGTGCATATTTGGGGTGTTATTTGCTTTCCAGTGTTGTGGAATAATATGTTTGTGTGGCCTGAGCATTTGATCTAAAAGTCCGATGTGCCCAGGATATATCCTGCTAAGGGGTGTGCATGGCTTAGGCTGAGTGAGGTTTTGTTGGATCATTTGAACTGTTGTCCCCTTTAAAGGTCCTAAGAGCCATGCTTCCACAACAGCTGTGTAAGCCTGCAAATGCAGCATCCCAGATTTCAGGCTTGATAATGCTCTAGTTTTCAGGCTGGGAGAAATACAGTGCTTGAGAAGGTGGAGTGCAGGGGAAGGAGGCGCTTAAGCAGAATATTGATGTGCATTAATAATTCAGTTCCCCATCTCTTTCTTGGAGAACGTCTCTCCCTAAGTGCTGCTGGGCACGGCCAGTTGACAGGTTTCCGAAAGGCGACCGTCTCTGCTCTCCCTTTCAACAAAGATCACAGCATTTATGAACACAACTCTAGGTTTGATTCTGGCATTTTGAAATGCCTTACAAATCTTACTGACTTGGGTGACCATTTGCAGCATCTGCCCCAAGAAAACTTGCTTTGCAGCACATTTGGTGGCCTTTTAAGATGCCCCAGGCCCTTCAAGGTAGATCATCTGCAGTTTGGGGCCTCCAGGTGTATCCTATCACTAATATATTGATGGGTGAAAGGAACATGTTGGTGGCGGCTGCCCTGCGCTACTCCAACCGCTGAGCCTGTTTCCGTTCTTTCTAGCTGTGGAACTACTTTCTTGTTTCCAAAAAGAGTAACCATGTGCCCTGCTTTACACAGAACAGTCCTCTGGCCGATGGGAAGCTGGAGAGCAGATGGCCCCAGCTCAGTGGTCAGAGCCTTCAATAGTAGGGTGAAAGGTGTTGCATTTCTATCTGTTCCTCAATATGCATCTAGATGGTATATCTGCATATGCAGACACGATGCAACTCAGTATCCTCTTTTGTTCTCCCTCTTGGGAAAACATTTTCTCCCTTTCTGTAATGTGTAACTGACAACTTATTGTAAGCCATCCCAAGATGCTAGTGGTGGAGGGGTAGAAAAGCTTTTCATAAATAAATAAATAAAAACTCTGATATCAAATCCGATCAGAGCTCCAGTAATTCCTGGAGCTGATCTCGCTCTCGTATCTCCAAGCAAGCATTGTGCTGCCAAGAATCATCACAGCCCTCGTTTACTGGCTGACTAAAAAAAAAAAAAATCAAATCACTGGCTAACAATGCAATCTCATGTATGTCAACTCAGAAGTATGCTATGAAGGGTTTGGTGGAACTTACTCCCAGGAAAATGGGACTAGTACTGCAGCATAAACTTCCTACTGTGTTAGTAGAGATCACATGGGAGAAGAACCAGACCCAGCCATGCTCATTCTGATGCTACTACAATGCCAGGTATTGTTTCATGCAATGCACGTGATACATGCTATTTCAGCAGGTCTCACAAGAACCCTGTGGGAGGGCTTGGTGCCACTGTTTCCGTCTTGCAGACGGGGGGCTGAGGTTGAGCGCGGCTTGCCTCATGGCCACCAAGGGACTTCATGGCTGACCTTGAGATTCAGACTGGGACTAGCCCAGCCCGTGCTCTGAGCTGGCCTCATGAGAATGCAGTTAGTGATCCAAAGCAGTCTTTGGGATGGATCGATGGGCCATCGTGGCGGCAGTAATGGCCTTATCGGGCGACACTGATCAGCACTTTGGTTTTCCCCGCAAGGAGGACTATGTGAAGTTACGTCCCCGGGACAAGGGGCTTTCATTCCTCTCCGCCTCACAGGAAGGCACAATTATCGCACAGCTTACGAGAGAGCCAGGCAGACAGACCTGGCGGAGGGTAACCTGAGAACCCAGAGCCCGGCCAGCCAGCAACACTTGCTTGGAATTTCCCTTTCTCCTCATGACACAGCATGACACAATGGGACAGGAATTGGGTGGAGGGAATAAGGTGTTTCCCTTACCAGAGGCCTGGCAGGGCACCCTCAGAGGAGCCAGCCAAATTGTTCCTGTGCAGAGAGACACCCAGTGGCAAGCACAGAGACATAACGTCTCCTCTGATACATTTCTTTTGTGTTCCATATTCCTTGACAACAAAGGAAGGATGGATGGACGGACGGACGGACGGACGGACAGATGGGGTTCCTCTGATGTTACAAGTTGACCCCCATACATTCTTGCAGCAGGTCTTCTTTATCACAGTTCTCCAGTGCAAGAGCACAGATTTGGCATGCCAAAGGCCCCAGGTTCAGTGCCTAGACACTCAGGAGGTCTGGGAAAGACTCTGGTCTGAAAGCCAGGAGAATAGCGTCCAGTCAGTGCTGCACCCAGGACTGGTGGTCTAGCCTGAGAGTAGGAAACATCTCCTGCATTCCTGTAGGGCTTTCCCTCCTGCTGAAGCATCCCATGCCTTCAGTGTTGCAAAATAAGCAGGAATCAATCAAGAAAGCCTTTTTGGTTGATTTTCAGCCTGTCACAGATTGGTTCAAAACCAACACCCATGGTGGAAAAAATCCTCAGGCCCTGGTTCTAGAAGGGTAAGGTGGACTTGCTGGCAGACTCTCTCTGACTTGGGGCTGAAGGGCTCACCGTGGCATGTGAAAGAGAAAGGAATCCCAGCATCCGCAGTCCTTAAACCTGATCTGTTACACATGAAATTTCAAAGGAAAACTTGGCTTAAATAAATAAATCCGGACTGCCTTGACAATGCATCAAGGCAATCCTTGGAAACGGTGAACTGAAAGCAGTTAAAATGTACTTCCAAGAAAACATATTTAAGATTGCAGGTTATGACTCAGAAGGGAAGCAAGAACTCCCTGAAGAAGTGCCTCAAGGATGCCAGAGGGAAGTGAAGAAAGAGAGAAAGAAAACAGCCGGATGAATGCACGGATGTGGCTCATGTTGATGTGTACATGTCAGCCGTTTTCTTCTGAAAGTTCTCCTGAAAAGCAAGCAGTTGGCATGTGCCACCCATGAATCGACAGCGGTTCTCATCTGGAATGCATCAGCCCCAGAGTTCTGGCTCACGGTTGTCATGAAGGGGCTGGATACATTTATTTATTCATTGAGTCTGAAGATGCTCCATGAGACACTTTCATCCATATCTGGCACTAAATGTAACAACAGTCACTAGATTTCGCCAAGTTTGCTGAGCAACCTGGCATCGTCCAGATGCGTTGACTACTGCTTCCATCAACGCCAGCCGGCATGCCTGATGCTGGGCTGACGGAATTTGTGATCTGGCACATCTAGAGGGCGACAGGTTGTGGAAGGCCACCCCTGCCAAATGCCCAGTCCTTCCTATATGGAGGCCCGCAGACAGAACATGGCATGTCACCTCATCTCGTGCTAAAATACGGCACAGCGATCACACAAGAAAAGCCTCTTCTGGAAGCACCACGTGTCTCGATCTTGAAGGAAGTTACAAACAGGAATCATTGCAAAGACTGTTTCTCTCGGCAGGGGCTGAGTAACTGATAGCAAGATGTGCCTAGGAGTGGAGTTTGCCAAACGGCAAAACTGACTAGACGTGAACTCTACGCAGTACACATGTCGAAAACACAAAAGACAGCCAGGCATGCTGAAGCCTTCACCTCTGGCGCTAGCACAAATGACATTCCGCAGAGCTGGCTGTACTCTTGGTCAAGAGGAAAAGTAAAATAAAAATGCGGAACAGTTTGCATCATCGCTCCCCTGCAGATGTTCTTTGACAACATTCCATTGAACTTGGGGCTGGATGGCCATCGTGACAGCTTCTGCGACTGAGATTTGTAGATGTTCCCAGCCTTGCATTAAATTACTCATGTTATGCATGTCCAGGAGGTGGGGGGAAATCTTTCTGCCACTCCCATAGCTTCCCTCCACTTGGGAGTGCAGAAATTAAAAGCACATTTTCCAGCTTGCACCTGATCAGCATACTTTGCCTCCACTCCTTAGGTTACTGCAGATGTTTTTGGGTTCGACCGTGAAAGCATCTTTTGGCTCCCTTGCTCTCTGCTTCAAGATGCAGCCATCTTAGGTCCTGCTCTGAGTGGTGGTTCACGGCACTCCGCCACAGATAAGCTTCTTTGCAAATGATGGTTGAAAATGCAGAGGTGCGCAAGTATGCTGTTGCTTGGCCCAAGCAAGTTTCCACCCTTGTGAGCATCCACCTCTGAAGGTGGGTTGCTGGGCCTCCTGAAGGGATAGGGGCAAGGCAGTGGCAGTGCCAGCAGGACGGGGGCAAGCTGGGATCCTCTCATCTTCACCTGGCTCGTGAGCGTTTCATAGATTCATGTATTCAGTGCTTGGGATTCAGATTTTATTCTCACTGATGGAAGGGGACTTCCCTACTTCATCCTTCCCAGAGCAGCCCCTCCAGCCACTGGAAATGCTAAACAGGGAAGCAGGAGACCTTGATATGTGCAGGTGCGGTGGTGAAGGGGACCCCCAAAATCAGGTAGGGAGGCATTATGGGAGCAGATACTGGATCCTACCATCAGATGTCTCTCCTGCCTTTCCATCAGAAATGTTGTTCAAGGCAGCCAAGACTCATAAGAACCATGGTGCTTTGCAAGCATCTCTCTTGGAATGTTGAAAATACTTGCCTTCTTTGTGACTCTCCAATGAAAAGACCTGGATTAGACCAACAGAATAAATTCTGGAGCCACACTGAAGCCTTTATTTTAGGCTTTATGTGAGTCATCCTGGGAAGTTTGGTCTTAATAGCTTGGGTAAAATGCATAAAAAATTACCTTTGAAGGAATTGTTGGAGAATGTCTCCTGTTGTATCTGTGGAAGAGCTGGGGCACTTGCAGAATACAACCTTGGCAGAATTTTCAAAAGACGATTGGGACGGTAATGTCGGAAGTATTTTTCCCTTCGTGCCTCGATCAGTTGCCCCCAGGATTTTTGGGTGCTGCTCCCCCGACAGGATAGGGGCAAGGCAGTGGCAGTGCCAGCAGGACTGGTGCAAGGCCAGGTCCTCTCATCTTCACCCAGCTCACGAGTGGAAGTACACTTCTGCAGAGCCATACTTCCACAACTCTCCAGCGGTTGCCCCATCAGCGCCAGGACCAATATTTGCTGCCAGAAGTAAATCCTAGCAAACCCAGGATACGACTTTTTCTTCCCCTATTAAACCAAGAACTTTCACTTACAGGAAGCTCTTCATGGCTTCTCTGCAGCACTTTCCTTCTCTTCTGGATCAAGGTCAATCACAGTAAATGAAATTGCGGCAGCTGCGCCAGCGGACACGGGGCTCCTGCTGTAACTGCCGGTGCCCTTCTGTGGCTGCTGGGTCCTTGAGTGCACATTGGTCAGAGAGTGACTCACCCTCACCTGCTTGTGTTTCAGTCCTGTGTGGAGCAAGAGGTGGTGGGTGAAATCAGAGGCCTTCTACCCGAGGCACTGGGACGAGTAGCCAATACCGATCTAGGCCAAGCACTCATTTCAGTTTGCCTAAGACCGTTTCCTGTATTCCCGGGAGGCAGACCATGAGGCTGTCTAGCCCTGTGATGGAGAGAAAGATTTCCCTGTCCCTGGCAGATTTCCCTGAAGGGCTCAGGCAAGGCCTTTCCTAGGCCTCCTACCAGGGGATGCCTATCTAAATGGAGCTCTTTATTAATGGCCATTTTCATTGTGAGCAGTATAGGATATGCCCATGGTGTTGAAAGTCACCTCCAGAATAGGTCCACTACCATGGATAGCTCCTCTACAGCTCAAAGTAAAAGCTGCAATGGATAGGGAGCCCCACCAACATGCAAGTCTTCTACCCACAATCTTTTTTAACTGGAGAGCTACTGATTTTATTTTTATTTATGGAGGTGGCAAGGTCTGCACCTGGTTCTTCTCCATGCACAGCAGATGCCTTTCCTCAGACCTCTGGCCTTTTACCATAGGGAGCAGGTGTCATGCGGAAGGTGAGCAGAGAGCGGCCTCAGCACTGCACCAACTGCAATTTCCAAGATTCCTTAGGAGAAACCATGGCTGCATAAAACTGATGGAAGTGAGTAATGCAGGTACACCTTCGATTAAAGCAGTTGCAGGCAGCTTTCCTCCCAGTTGTTCAACAAACACCCTTCGTTGCTAATTGTGTGCGCGTTGGCTGGGACTGACAGAAGTCACAGTCAAAGGCATAGGAACGCATAGGATTGCTCACTCCTCTGTTAAAGGATAAGAAAAATTTTTAATTGCATGCACAAACACACTGGAAGTTGGATCTAGGTTTAAACCAACCAAAAGAACTGGGATTTAGTCCTAACCAACTTAAATTCCATTGATGTCAATGGATGCCCTCAAAGTATGACTAAATCTGGATCCAACCCCACAATAAATAAACAGTTTGAATCTGGATTTTACAACTATTCTTCCACTGGGAAAGCTTCCCCAACTGAGAACTTTCCAGATACTTTGGGCTACAACTCCCAGAAGTTTGGACTCTTGGCTGTGCTGGCTGGGGCTGATGGAAGTTAGTCCAAATCCTCTGGAGTGCACAAGGCTCAGGAAGACTGAATTAAAATGATCGAGTGCCTTCCACCTAGCCTCGCAGCCACTCGCAATCCGATCGGTTTGATTTTCTGGGAAATGGCACCGGAAGGCGACGGCTTGCAACCGGGGTCTGGCATCGCCCACACTGCCATGACAGCAAGGCCACCTGCACCTTCAGTAATGTCAGTCGAATCCCAGAAACGCTGACATCTGCTCCGGAGGTTTGCACTTAAGTGCTTTTTCAGAAACACAAGTCAAGGGACTACCTGGAGCAGTGCTCGGAAAATGTTTGACGTTTCTATAGAAGGCATTGGCTCGTTTAGGAAAAACTTACCCAAAGACCAAAATGGGCTTTGCTCCTCAGCCAATTCTGACACACGGTTGGAGCACTCTTCCGTTCTTGCCTCATTTCACAGTCATCTTGTTTCTCCAGTGGAGGGACTCCCACGGCTATCAATCTGCATGAAGCTGATTCATGGCTCTGTAGAAGTGCATTGCAGCCACTAATAAATTGGTGGCTTTACTCTCTGTTTTGATCAATGGACAGGAGCAAATGATGGTAAAATTGGTTTACGTTGTTCAGCAGGAGAAATATGTAACTGACCAGTAATGCAACGAGTCCTGCAAAAGCATCTTGACTTTTTGTCCAAACATAGAAATCAATCCTATCCATGCAGAGAGCTTTGCTTTGCTGAAAAGACATCTCTGGTCCCTAGGAAAAGGAAAGTGCTTATTGGCTGTGTGTTCCGTAAGAAATGGGGAATTCCTGGTCCCTGGAGCCAAATCCTCCACGTGAAGCGGTCACGTTGCCATTCAATAAATGGAGCTGCCTAAATTATGCATGGCTGTGCTCAATGGATAGACCTTTTTGGGAAAAAAAGACTATCCAACATTTCTTTGCAAATGAATTCAGTGGCATTTATGATAAATAAATCAATAACTGCAGAATCTGCCAAACTCCTACCCTGCCCCCTGAAACCTGCTCACAATGTAACAGCAGCAAAAAAGCACAAGAATTAATGCTTGCACAGGTGTGCATTTAAAGATCCCTCCTCCTGGAACCTCTCAGGGGCAAAAGTCTTTGATGCAGCCACTGTTAGATTATGTTGGGGAAAGGTAGGGGACATAATGAAGTCCACAAGTCCCACATCCTTTGCCTACCTCTCAGTTTCAGCCTGCTCTGTAACCTTCTAAAATAGCAGCAAAAGGGACTATTGGAAAAGGTAAGGGGAGAGGGCTGGACTCCAGCTCCCATCAGTCCTAGCCAACATAGCCAGGAGTCAGAGATCATAGTTCCCTTCACAAGCACCAAAGAGACAGAACTGATTCCTCTTTTCCTGATAGTGATTTTAGTTGGCCTCCCTTTGCCCCGCACAACAACCCACTCCTGGGCACCCCCCGGCTCACCCCAAAACCTCCAGAGGGTTTTCTGGCCTCCAGACATTACCCAGGCAGGACTGTTAGGCAGCTGGGGCACTTGTGCTGCTGGCAGGAGATCGGGGCCGGCCCTACCATGGGGCAAACTGAAGCAGTCTCTTCAAGCAGCAGGTGCCGGGAGGTGGCAGCAAAGGGGTGCAGAAAGAGCTGCATGCCATGTGGTCAGATCTGCACCCCATCTGTTGCGTAGCTTGTTTTCAGCAGGTGCAAGAGAGGATGCTGTCCCAGCATCCGCGGGAGGGGGTACCGTCTTGCCCTTCCCCTCTGGCTGCGACATGCCTTGGGCCAGCCTTGTAGACGGGACCTCGGTCTGCATCAGGATAGGTGCACGTACACAGAGCAGGTTGTTTTTGCCACTTAACCCTCCCTACCCAGCTGCTTTTCCTCTTAATACACCCCACTTCCATGTGTCAGGGAACCCCCACTGACACCCTTCTTTTCAGCACCTACACAAGGACATGTGTGTTTAGGAGCCTTTGGGTGCTCTGTACTTGGTTTAACCCAGCAAAGTTCCTGGCGGGGGAGGGAGGGACACAGAGGCAGCTGGCCAAAGAGATGTACCGTCTGGGGACATCCTGGATGGATCAGGATGGACAGCCTGAGTAAACAAGGCTCTGCAGAGCTGGAGAACAGACTGTTCTCCTTGGCCAGCCACGCGGCCACAGGAGGATGCGCTGGCGACATCCAGGCCAGAAGTGGGGCCCTGAGCAGAGGCAGCAACCCACCCGCTCCTGAACTCTTCTCAAAGAATACCTAAGGAGGACAGATTCTGCTGCAGGTGAGCTGAGGTAGATGGATCCCAGAAGGCAAACCAATCCTCTCCAGATTTTTGGATACGACTCCCATGATCCCTGGCTGTTGGCCAGACTCCTGGGGACAAGGGATAGTCACAGTCCAAACCATCTGGAGGGCATCAGGTTGGTTATCCCAGGTGTAGCCTGTCCTTAGCATTAAGAGTTTTCCATGCACCACTGTTACAATGGGAAGGCCAGCAAATGTGCTACTGCCTTCAGTGCAATTGCATTCTGAAGTGGTGCAGCTTAGCAAGACCAGTGCCCCGTGGTTTTCTGAACTTCTTCGCCAGCTCTTACTTGCCCAGCATAGCTGACACTCACCACTGTCTAATTTAATCTTGTCCCCACTGAAAAAATGACTGAGGGTTGGGCCTGGTGGGTCTAGACGACTGAAAGTTAGATGCATATGGGAGTAACCAAACAGCCATTTCTCTGTAGCTGTAGTCCATTTTCATCCTGCTTTGAGATTTCCATGGAACTCAAGGTGACATGTGCACAAGTTCCAGGTGGCATCACATTCTGGATGGGGCACACCTGGGAATTTTAGTCTCTGGTTTTGATGGTCTGATGTTAGGGCACCCTCTGGATCTCATGAACTTACATCGGCAAATGGGGGCTCTTAAATGGTAATTTTGGCAAACCTACCATACTGCATGTGGGAGTCCTCTGATGGGTGGAGCCTGGAGACCTGCCCCAATGCCCTGTCCCGATGGCACCACTGATCTGTTGCCTTCAAGCCATGCATCAGCCCTTTTCCACCTGTCCAGTCTCTGACCTCTGTCTCTTGCACAGAATCAGGTCAATTCAACCCATATCCACCAAGGACAAATCTGATGCTCTGGCCTGGCCCTTGGATAACTTCCATAGCAAAGTTATTAGGTAACCTTTGAGGTGGGCAGGGTGAGGTGCAATCTTTCAGCATCAGATCACAGACACCCCTTTGGTAATACTGGAAATTATAAGAAGAGCCCTACCAGATCAAAGCGAAGGCCCATCTAGTCTCACATCCTGTTCACACAGTGGATGTGTGGGGGAGGCCCACAAGCAGGGCGTGAGCACCCCCAGCTCATGCTCTCGGCAGCTGGCATTCAGAAGCACACTGTTTCTGATCCTGGAGGCCACATGAAAGAACTATTGCTGCAAGCTGGCTCTAAGGATCACTAAAACGCTCTTTGCAAGGGGCTTTGGATGCTTGAAATTCTCCATGTAAGCTAAATGTATGAATGAGAAATGTTGTTGCTCCTGGGAAAGAGCTCGTGCTGTGGATGGCATGAGCCAGTGGGAAGATAATGTCTACATGGTGGGGAAAAGTAAACAAGCCATCACTTTGTTACACAAGCCGCTATTAGCATTCAATAAAGGTCTATTGTGTCCGTATACAAATGTGCTATTATTCTCCACCTTTCTTTGCTGTTTCTTGAATCATTTCTGGGACTACCTTTCCCTCACCTTCCCTCGTTTTCTATAAATTAGCAAGTAATAGATCTCTGTTAACTAAAGCGAAACAACCCATCAAGCTCTTTCTTTGCGATAAAGCGGTAGACGAAAGCGTTTTCGCTCTGGAGTTAACAGGCACCATATGTCACCCACAGAAGAAATGTCTCCACATACATGTAAACCGGGGCTAATGGGCCCTGCCAAAATTTTTTAAAGCATCTGTTTTGACTTGGTTGTTTTTGAGAAATTATGTTTATCATGCTAATTTATTGTGCTGTCAACAGCACCAAGTGACACAGTCCGGGCTAAACAACATCATTATATACATCACTTATCTGGCACAAAGCCAGCAGGTTTTGCTTCTCCCACTCCAATGCAACCAGAAGAAATAAATAGCCACCTGTCAGAGCTGTTGAAGACGCGGCACAGGATGGTGACACACCTGCCCGGATCTGCAGTGTTCTAGAAGACACTGCTGATGGCAATGCCACCTCAAGGACCAGTAGTAAGGCAACCTAGGGAGAAACTGGGCAGTGCAAACCAGCATATCGATGGCCAGCCGCCCAGCGGGATGGGTGTCAAAGGCAGTGGGGATTGGAGGCAGGCCTGGCGAGGTGCTGAAGGGCCTCCGGGATCTGTCTGTCCCTCCTGCAATGCCAAAGCCAAGCACGGTTGGGCACCTGTCAAGGATCCATGCCTGCCCCAGCAGGATGAGAATCCCCTGGACTTGCTCCTCCTTGTCAGCACTGCAACCTGTTTGTCCACGTGCCCCTTACTCTGGCTCCTCTTACGCTGGCTGGGCGGAAGGATGGGCCATAGGCACTTCTTCCTACTTGCCTTTCCAGTGAGCAAATGATGAGAGAAAGCATCGGGAGCAAGAGCAGCTTGCGGCCACAGTGGTGAGGAGGCAGATGCCCTGCAAGCGTGGGCCGGTTGGGTTTCTCTCCCAAGGGCCTTCAGGAACACAGAACCAGCCCTGCTCATGCACCGCCCTTGTCCATGGACACACAGATGGCAGCGAGGTGCCGTGGGATACATACTTCACTTCTTCCGCAAAGCCACAAGGACTCTGCTGGCCCTAAGGACAATCCCAAAGTCCAAATTAGGATCGTACCTTTACTAGGGCAACTCAAAGTGACGCAGAGCCTTTCAAGATCTCCAGATCTCTTCACTGAGCAGGAAAAGAAGAAAAAGAAAAAGTAGGGGTTAGTGAGGGTGACTTGATGAAATTTCTTAGGGAACCACGTACAGAAGAGTGTCTTGTGTTGTACCACTCATATTACAGAACAGTTTGCCAACCAGCATTAAACGTCTTCTTAGAACACATTTGTCACACAGGCTTGCCCTGAAGGGAGACCCAGTTATGGACTGGAACACACCACCGAATGCCGTTTTACGTAGTGTGGGGTTTTACTGTTGTTTTAATGCCATTGCATTCCATGTTCGGCTGCTTTGCTACCTCTGTGGAAAGCGGTATAAACATTTGAGTAATAAATAAACTAAATTACATCGAAGACCTTGGGTATGTGTGCCAGGGGACAGACTGTGGAATAATCGCACATTCACTCATGTATCTGTATGTATATTGAATATTTACTATTAAGGGCACTGAGGAAGGTTCTGGCCAAAATGTGTCTGCAAATTTTAACCCACCTTGGAGACATCTAAGTTCTGATCATGGTTTAATACCTGTTTAACAGTCATTGCCTCCCTCAGTGAGGATGCAAGATTTCTTCTTGTTCTCTTTCTCACACACACCATTCAAACACCAGTTTGCAAAATCCCTAGTGGGGGGAGAAACTGTTAATGAATTGTGGGCCATCTTGAGATGCCAAGGCATAAGGGACAGCATACAAAATTTTTAAATAAACAAATAAATAAATCGCTCTTAATACAGAGACGGCCAATGCTGACTTCAGTAATGGGCATTTATTTGATGGACTTTGATTTCTGCCTCATTAATTAAATGCTATGTACCCCAATAAACACATAAGAAGAGTCCTGCTGGGTTAGCCCAGCATTCATCTAGTCCAGCAAAGAGGCCAAGCAGCTGCCCCAGGAAATCCCGCAGGCAGCGGGGTGAGTGCAAAGGCCCCACCCTGCGCAAGCTCCTCAGCAATAGTTCTTAGGGACAGACCCACGGGGGAAATAAAGACATAGCCACGTACTATGTGTGGGGATCCTTTCCCCAAGCTTCTCTTCCGCCCAGAGAACCTGAGTGCTCTGAATCCCATGCACTAATGATAAATCATGGTTGGTGTTTTGCTATATGATGGAACTGTTCCCATCCTTTGCTACTGTTTGGGGTCAGTTGTATAGATGGTAGATTGATAAAGGCATAGAGTAGACCCACAGAAATCAGTGGGCATATAGCTCATGATCAGGTTAAGTCCCATGCATTCTACTCAGAAATGCCTGAAATTTAAGCATGATTATGTTTGGCTCTAACCCAGTTTGATTTTGTGTTTGAACAGAGTAGAAGAAGGAGTCCTACAGCATTCCTACCCAATCCCATTTTTTTGGTTTGGGAAGAGAATAGCCAGTATTCTGGGACAGGATCTATCCTCAAGGATCCAGAAGTCTTCTTGCCATTTCAAAGGGGCTAATGATCAGATACTTGTAAATGTCTCAGTCAAACTGCATTTATCTGGTTTCATCACCCTAACAAAGATCCTTTCTGGAAATCTGCTCAGGAAGTGCATCCACTGCACTGTCAAACTTCCCAATGTCAGATCGATGATGTAAGATTTATTTCCCTGCAAGAGAAACAGCATCTTCCCTTATTTAGAAGGGTGTTACTATACAATTACATTTTGAGGATTAATTGTGCTCAGAAAGACAAAATGGTCCTCCCCGTTTCTGAGGGTCCTTGGGCAAGACCCCCATAGCAGCCCCCTCGCTCAGGCAGCCTGCCTGTTCACTGCTGTTGTCACCAGTTCCTGCTCCCCATCCTGTTTCTCACGCGTACTCACAATCTCTTTCTTGAGTTGGCAAGCGTGTGGGCAGTGGCAGCCACTGCTCCTTCACCTCACCGCCGCCGCCATTTTCTGGGTTTCAGCAAGGGACTGCTGAACAACCAAACTGCACTGGCAAAGAGGCAATGCCAGGACTGGGGATAACAACATCAGCCACAATATCACGGGCTCATTTCTCTGGTCACAGCTGCCAGCCTTCTGCCTTCTTCATGGGACAAAGAGGTCCGTTTCTCCATAATAGAACTAGTAGACAAAAAATTGGCACTAGAAATTGCAACAGAGTGTGGTCTGAAGGCACATAAGGCAGCCACCATGTTGAAGCTAAGCAGTTCTGGGGCTGGCCTGAAGTTGGAGGGGAGATCACCTGGGAACTCCATGTAGCCACCTTGAGCTCCCCAAGGTGGGCTACAAATAAATAAATATTCAGCAACCAGTGGCAGAATGTTGCAATTTCCCATCACACAAACCTCTGACAAAGGAGACTACAAAAAAATCTGTCATAATGTACGTAAATGCAATTATCTTTAAGAGGTTATAGGAGCCCTTGTTGCTTGGTTTAAAGATGTATTATCACTACATCTTCATGGTCTTACATTGGTAGGTTAGGGCCCAAGAGCCTTGCAGGAAATTCAGTGACAGTCCAGGTTGGACAGCAGACTGAACTCCCAATGGGCTGATCAACCAAACAGATCGTGAGAGCCGTATCACTTCAGTTGGTATGGCTGGCAAAACTAAAACAGGTCTGTGTCCACTTCTAGACACCACAGTTTAAGGAGAAATGCCACAAAGTGTTATGTGACCAGAGAAGTGAGATGAAAATGGTGACGGGCCTGAAGCCAAAGAAAAGAGAGGCTGAAGGAAATGACGAAGAGGTGTTATGATTGTCCAGTTCAAATATTTGGAAGCTGCCTCCAGAGCAAGCCAATTGCAAGCAAAACAGAATCTAGATTAAATATTAGGAAGGATTTCCTGACAGTATAAGCTATTGGACATTGGAACAGACTACCTCAGAAGGTGTGGATTTCTTTCATTAGAGGGCTGGATGGCCACCTATCAGGGGTGTCATAGCAATGAATGTCCTACATCAGATGGAAGACCTTTCAAGTCCGTTCTGACTTTATAGACCTGTGGGAGGAGGGAAATACAAGCTCCCTGAGGAAGTCAGCCATTCTTGCAAGCTTCCCCTCAGCTGACTTGTTTACTCTGACGAGGATCTGACCAATAACGGAATTAAACCCTTTACTGGCTTTTAAATAAAAATGCAAAGCTCAAGTGAGACATATATATCTCCTAATGTTTCCTGTGCATTAATGCTACTTCCTTGGTAAGCCAGGAAGGACATTATAAGGTATCTTAAGTTCACACTGCAGGACATCCAGACAGGAGATGGACCCCAGCTCAGGCTACATCAGGCATCTGCTAGGAAGTTTATTCAGCTGGACAAACAGGCAAGGTACACGAAAGGAAGGCTCTTTTAAACAATGGAGTGTGAACACAGTCCTTGATTTTCATGAGCTATACAAGACAGTTTGTCATTCAAGAAACAGAAAATTATAATTTTGATAGGTAGTGTCAAAGCCATTTTTTAAAATCCCTAATATTAAAAGGTCCCATTGTCCTGATCAAGTCAGCTTGCAGTGAGTTCCAAAGTTGAAAATTTCAGTGCATTCAAAAGCATCTGATCCAGACAAGATCATATGATTTTTACACTATGATCCATCTAGCAGAATATTTCAGCTTATAGACGAAAGTCTATGCAACATACCCACATGAGCTTGAAAGACAAACTTCACGCTTTGTGATGTAGCTGTTAAAGTGCTAGATTAAGGGCAGGCAGCACCAGGTTCAAATCTCGACTCACCCCTGAGTCTCACAAGGTAACCTGTGGATGCTCAGCATGTTTCAGCCTAACCCATCTCACAGGATGATGAGGAGGCTAAAATGTCAGTGTGGCAACAGCAGCTGAATAACTGAGCCCCCAAAGCAAAGGCAGACGTAGAAAAAAGACGCTTGGCTCTCTTTCTGCATTGCCGCTCATGCTGAACATGCCCACAAATGGAACATTTGCATACCATTCTTGAACTTTCCATTTCCTCACTTGTTTGGTTGCTGCTGCTGCAGCAACCCGAGGAGCTGGTGACTCCTGTGTTGGTGGGGCTCCACATTCATTGCAGCTTTTATTTTGAGTTTTGTTGGCACCATCCATGGTGCTTCATGTGGTGAACCTCTTTTGTGAGGTGGGGAGCACAGTATCCTGGTCAGCTCTGATAAATCTCAAAGCAAAAGCTGCAAAGCATAAGAGGCCTCACCAGCATAGGTGACACCCTCCTACCCTGGCTGCAATCTGCTCCTCCTCTTCTGCCTTCATCCTGCTGGGAAGTAGCGCCCTGCTGCTGGGAGTGATGGACAGAGGTACAGCTACCAGATCTTTTGGGGACCTCTCTGTGGGGCACTTACTTCTCTTGCTGGAGAAGATGCCAGCAAGAACAGGTGAGTGAGCAGACCAGAAGTTCTTTTGGCCCATTACAACCGTCTCCAGTCTTACATATCCCTTTTCAGGAGGGAGGCAGCTGGATAGTTTGGCTCCCACTAATCCCTGAGTACAAATGTGGACAGATGAGCCAGTAACTAAGGCTTCAGAGAGGCATTTCATCTTTTCAGAATGCGAAAGTCAGGAAACCTGCAGATGCGCCCATCTGGGGAAAGGTTGTGTGGCCAGGGGAAGGGGATGCCGGCCTCTGACTAAGTCTGGATTGGGGCCCTAGGTGAGCTGGATTTGTCTTGCAGGTTTGAGATCTGACATACCTATCTACAAGTTCTACTCAGAAGAAAGCCACACTTATATTCAATGTAGCTAACTCCAGGTAGGTTTTAATCAGAGTGCAATCCCATTTTCCCAGTCTAAAGTGTTGGTGGGTTTTTTAGGGCCCAGTCCAAATCTGGATCATCTCTTCGTCTAAACTGAAACATCGAGCTCTGTCGTCAGATGAAATATTTGTGTAAGATAGAGAGACAAAAACAAACAAACAAAAAAGGAAGTGTATTTGGTTTTGTTGGCCTGACTTCATATATATTTTTAAAGTCTAAATACAAACCAGTACCTACCCTTTTGAACTTTCCCATACAGAGTAGTGCTTGTAACTGTACTGATTAATCCTGTCCCTTTAAAAATAAAAATAAAAGCTCTTCACATTTTAATTTGATTTTTATCTCCTAAGCTTTTCAAAATCTCGTTTTACTGGGCATGGTTCCTGTTCCAGAATGTGACTTCTACCCTCAACAAGCTGGAGAGCCTTCCCCCCACCTTTCCTCTGGCAACTGGGATTAATATAATTGTTGTAAAAGGGGAAGAAGGAAAAAATACTGCTTTATTCTTATAAAGGGATTATCAGTGGTCGGAAATAAGGGCTCACACTGCACAGCACGGGCTAGCGGGAGAGGAAAAGCAGCTTCAGGACAGAACGCCGCAAACTTTTGCACAGTCCGGGGGTGGGGATGAAGCATATTCTTGCGACTGCTGCTGATTTCCTGTGTAAACCAAAACCGGGTGATATTCCATGAAGACAATCCAGCTCCAAATGACAGGAAATGAAATCCATTGTGGAAAAAGGCAGCTTCAGAATAAATTCCCAGATGAGGTATCTTTATCACTACGTTTCACAGTGGTTTCATTTTTTGAGGGTCACTCGTATACCTGTATGAGGTTACAACGGCTGGTATGGATTTGCATATGGTAATTTAGACGTGCACATTTAGGAACACTGTCTATGAAACACAAACACTATGCTTCTCACTGGAGTGGGGAAGACATGGCCATGCGGCCTATGTGTCCATGTGCCCATGTGGGAGAGGGGGGCAGGTTCCGGTGGCAGGTGGCCTAAATGCAGGGGGTAGGTCAAAAGGGGGGGGGGTCGGCAAATACCAGCAGGTTGTGCCTGAAACTTGAGGTGCCAGTAATTGAACCTTAGAATGGGGCGGGGGGACATGGGGGAAATGGAAGGAAACCACTAAATTGTTAATGGCCCGAGATCAGCAGGGCTGGGGAAGGGTTAGGAGGTTATATAACCAAAGAAGGTAATGGTATAAAACATAGGAACCTGAATCTGCCTTCTTTCCTGTTCCTTTTTAGTATCGTGTATCTTCGGAACCAGGGATTTTAAACTAGAAGCTTCCTCACGTGGTGGCAAATAAAGCTAGGAAAGAACAATCCATTCCGTGTGTACCCTGAGCCCCCAAATGGCCATGACTCAGAGACGAGGCGCCAAGCCATGCTGCCTGCTCTTGTGAGAGGTGGGGCTCAGCCTCCCCGAAGCCACTGCTCCTTTCGCCATCTCCGAAGCCTTAAATCAACCCGAGTGACCGGCTGCAGGTCGTAAAGTAAGAACAGAATGCAAAAGGGTTTTGCCAACCTAAATAATATTTTTCAAATGGTACTCCGCGGAAGGAATTCAAACAAAAGTACACCTATAAAACATCTCCAGTTCCCTTCCTGACCTCTTAGCACTTCACTGAGCTTCTGTTGGCTTTGCAGGGCGATCTGCTGATTTGTGTTAATTTGCAGATGATCTGGTGTCAACAGCTACAATGAGAGAGGATTGCTGAGCTAAAAAGGAGCAAACCATTTTCCTTTCAATTTAGATATACATCATTAGATATAAATGAGGCAGACCCTCTGAAATCCTTACTCTTAAGAATAACATTGCTGCAGTTTTTCTGCCTGTTGGCCTGAAACACTGATGATTGTTTTAAAAATCACTAGTTGAGCGTGTTCTTTGCAGATTTCCACCAAGCATTTGCACTATGTTTTCCTACCTTGCAAGTCTCTTTGTAGCTTTGGAGGGGTAGTTGACAAGAGGGGTGCAGAACCTCTTTCAGCTCAGGGACCAAACTCCACCTGAGCAAACATTTGGGGAGCCGCATGCCAGCAATGCTCTGGGCCAGAGGCAACAGGGAGACAACAGAATTCCAACCATGCTAGTCTAGTTAGCCGAAAGCTCTTACTGCCAGTAACCAACCCTAACCAACCCTGAGGCAAGGAATGTCAACATTTTAGATTGAGGGGAAATGCTGCACAAAAGCTGGGAGACCACCGAACACGCCTGGGCTGTGGGGAAGGGGATATGGACAGGGAGAAGGGCATGGCCATTTGGGGGACCCCAGAAGGCTGGATTCAGACCACAGGCGGGCCAGCTCTGGTGCCCAGCTGCACGACATGGAGAAAATGGTTTGGGACAGGTTTGTAAGTAAAAATAAAAAATGCCTGGAGATCAGATCACACATCTCCTGTCCACGTCGTGTGCGGTTTGGCTCTTAAAATAACACTCCTAGCTAAAGCAAAATGAAGTTCAAATATGCGCTCTGCTTTTGATCAGAGCCTTTGTCAGGAGCTTAAAATGTCACCATTTTAAGCTTTGCTTTTAGGAAAAAGTAGTCTGCTTTTCCCCACTTTCTGCTCCTTTTTTTCTGGCCTTCTTCCACTCTAACAAATATTCATAAGTATATACTAAAAATAATCAAAGTAGGCTGAGTGTAGCATTACATTTATGCAGCCCAAGGGACTTTGCTTGAATGCGCTGAGTGAACCTGCTCTAATAACTTACATGGAGAAAATCCATAGTGCAAAGCAAGGTACTTGGCTTGCCTTGATACAATAACGTCCATGTGATCAAAAATAACCCAAAGGAATGAGGATCTAGAAAAGGAGGGGCTATTCTGTACTGCTTGTATATTTATTCTTTTAAAAGAGATTGCTTTTCCCAACAGATCCCCAGAAACACTTAAGATGTTGCTATTTTTTAGACATTACTCATTTTATTACTACTATTTTCTCTGCATGTTTAGACAGAAATAAGACTGACAATTCCAAGGATGGCCCAGCCAGACGTATTGGAAGCTGTAGGCCTTTTTTCAGTTTAACCCTGCATAGGATTTCACCCTTCTAATGAGTAGATTAAAAGCCATTTGAAGTATTAAAAATAGTGAGACCAGGCAAATATTTTAGAACAATGCATTCTAAAGAATTGCTAGAACTGCTGGGTTGGATCCAACATCTGCCTCTGTTGATCAAAGGGTTCCATCCTTGGAAGGGACTTCAGCCTTATTTTGTGGGATTCTCCCTTCCCCCTTCACCACCGCTGAGCTCATTCAGCAAGGTTGCCCACCCTCCATGTAGCATTTCCAGGAGGCTGGAAGGGCTGCTCTGGCCCAGAGGGAGTGGGGAATCTCACTGGTCACTGGACCAGACAAGAATGCCTGCATGTGGCTCCAACCTAGTACAGGAATGGCGGAAGCTGCCTTATCCTGAGTTACACCATTGGTCCATCCAGTCTTATCCACAGCAGCAATCCAGGTTGCAAGCAGGATTCTTTCCCAACCCTACCTGGAAAGGATGCAGTTTGAAACTCGGACCTTCTGCATGCCAAGCAGGTGTTACTTGTTATTGTTAGAACTGTTAGGAGACAGAAATCTGCTGATCTCCTGCAAGTCACAGAAGGGCCTACTAATAGAACACAGTGTTCTTTCTGCCTGCCCTGGAAATACAACAGCCACAACTATAAGCATACAAGATATTATAATGCTGTTTTACTAGATGAAACAACAGTTCCAGAGAAGGAAAATAGCAAACTCAAATAACACCAGAATAAAATAGTAGATATCAGAGCAGCAAAAATACAAGAGAAAAGTTTAAAAGCGTGGAAAAATATTTTTGGTTTTGTTCTTTTTAAGTCTTCAACTGGCATCACACACAAACACACATCAGAGTAGGGACCCAGTTAGCTTCCCCAGGGAAGCATTTCATAGGTGAAGTGCCACATTTCAGGTGGCCGCTTGTGAATCACCAAAGAAGAACGCATATAATTTCTAAAATATGTTAATTTTTGATGTATGGATGCAAATTTAGGCATGTGTATTATAATTCAAATAGAAATACATCTGTGAGCATGTGACCTCCAGGCTTTGCTCAGTCTGCTCTTGATGAGCAACTTCAGCTCTTCCTTCTGGCAGTTCCTTGTCTCCATACTGGAATTGAATAGGACAGCCCTTCAAAGAGAGAATGAATTCAAATAAAGGATGATCTTTTGGCTGCCTTTCAATAAAAGTCTTTCCTCTGTAAAAGAAAATACATGGACCAGCCTAATATGCAGCTGTTACATTGACAATGCACTTTAAGGAAGCCCGACAGCTGAAAACTGCCTCCAAATCTACGGGTTTTACTGGTTGGGGGGGTGTCAGTTTGTTAGAGAGAGGGGTACATCTCACCTATACAAGGGTCCTGCTAATTAAAATAATGAATTACAGTACATACTATTTCCACAACCATTGTTACATTTGCAAATCCATATTTCACATTCTCAGTAGTCTTCCATGATGCACATCTATTTCTTCTTCCAGGATTTCCAACAAAGCAATAGATTGTATTAATCTGTGATGCTGAAATGATTTTTTTTTCTTTTTAAAGGAATGTAGCAATACATCCCTGAAGGAACAAGAATGAAAACACTAGATTATTTTATATAATCTGCCAAGTGGCCATTATTTTATTTATTTATTTATTTATTTTTCAATTTATATCCTGCCTTTTTCCTACAAAGGGCTCAAGGCAGCTTACATCTCCTCCTCCATCTTATCCCCACAACAGCAACCCTGTGAGGTAGGTTGGGCTGAGAGTCTGTGACTGGCCCAAAGTCACCCAGCTGGCTCCATGGCTGGGCAGGGACTAGAACCCAGATCGCCTGAGTCCCAGTCCCGTGCTGTTAACCACTACACCACACTGGCTCTCCATTATGATACAAAGTCACTCTTTCCAATTGCTTTCAAACTCCCAACCTTAAGGGAGATGCAAAGCTACTGTTTCCAGGTAAAAAGGGCGACATAGGATAGCTTGAAAAAGAGCATTTTAGCAGGAGGTTATATGCAGGGCTCTGCCAAACATTAACAAGGTGGTGAGTATGGAAAAAGCTGGTATTTTAAGGGTAACAATCACAACTGGGCAGACTCCCAAGAATGCAAATAAAATTAGAGGTATTTTTCCTGCTCTCTAGATTTTGCCCACTGTAACTCAGGAAACATCATTAAAAATAATGATAAACCAGCTAATACATTTTTATACATTATAACCTTTAATCTTTCATGTTAATGACAGAAAGGTTACCATTAACTGCCCTGTACTTTGCTGCCCAAAGCAAGCATTTGTTATGAGCATGTTTTGCTGCCCTCCTTCATGCAGATGGTAGCGATTTCAGTTCAAATTCCATTATATTAACATGTGGTGCTTCAGGGAAGGAAAAAAAATCAGCATGAAAGAGTGCAAATAAAATTAACAATGTAGGACTTGGGAAATGTATTGCTTTAACCACGCAGGCCATTCTTAAGGGTGTGTCTCTGAACTGAGACTGTTTCATAAACATCTCTGATCAAAAGGAATTCAAATTGCTTTGTTTGCTAAGATGCATTAGGATTGCTGAGGTGCAGACTGGTGCATGTTCTCTGGCGTGGGGATTTCTGGATGGCCAGCTGGAAAATCTGTATTTTAATAAGCATAGAGATGTGTGGGAGAGGTTTAGTATAGCGGATTGTTTGTACAGAGGGGTTGTCCCATTTTAATTACGTGGGTGAGAGACAGAGATGAGCTCCAGGGCACCCAGCAAGCTCAAGAACCCTGCTCAGATGCTTGGTGGATGGTGGATGGTAGACTGCTGGATGGTCAACCCGTGGCCCAGGAGCAGGGGTCTTTCCACCATCCGGCAGAGTCAGGGGCCTGCCTCGGGTGGCAGATGCTGGCAGGTGAGGTGGGCAGGCAGGAAAGGGGCAAAGTGCCGGGGGACGGCACTGTGCGTGGCAACCATTTCCTCAGGTGTGGTGAGCAGTACTGTCCCCCCACTAGGATTAAAGTGCGTGTGAACTGCCTTCAGGTCGAGTTCTGTATGTGCAATGGGGCAGGGGTCTCATCGTGTCTGTCATGGGTGGCAGCAAAACGGCTTTGTCCAGCCCTGATGGGAAAATGGATCGTGCCTGCTCCTTAGTCTGAAGGTGTAAAACAGGGGCTTGATTTCAGAGCACCCAAGACGTCACAAAAGGGATGGAGCCAAAAAACTGGCATATTTTAGCATAAAGTTGTTATTGCTAGTAATTAAATCTTAAGGAGAGGCATTTCAACCTTTTAAGGTAGGGAAAACTGCCCACAATGGTCAGTGTTTAGGAATGGGGTGCAGGCTTCTGGGGATTCTGAGGATTGGATTGGGACTTCAGGTGGTGGGCCAGAACTGGTACCCAGGCCTGAGGTTAGACTATCTTTTGGCTACACACAGGCTATTTAAGTTCAACTTTTATACACCAAAGATCTATCCAGATCATCAAACATTCACATGGAGTTTGAGACCCTCAGGATAACTCTGTAACTTCATTCTATGTACTGATAATCCACATTCCCAAAGATCTGGCTTAGGTATTGATAAGCAGGTATGAACTCAGGTTTCTCTAATTCAGACCATCCACTCTGTCCCCTGAGGTGGCAGGAACACAAAGCAGGATAAAAGAGGACATTAATTTCCCTTCCCTTCCCTTCTGTTCATCCCATAAAAATTATTAAATTTATGATAGGGCTAAATTTATGATATGATTTATGGTATGATTTATGATATGATGGAATTTCTATTCTTTTAAGAAATTTGAACCTGTAACACCTATAGAAAATCCCCTCTCTGTGGCACCTAATTTGCACAACATTATGGTGGCTCTTGTCTTAATTTTGACATAATACTTCCTCCCCCGGCCATGCCAAACAAACACACCTGAGAAAAGAGCCATTACCATTTTCCATGGTCTTAAAATCACTGCAAAGCTAATCATTTTTGAAGCATGGGAACTAAGGATCTTTCAGCACCTTGGAAATTAGGTTATAAGGCCATTTGAATCATGAGTAAATGAGTGGAACAGTTACCTCACTGTTCTGCCTCAAACATGGTCAGACTTAACCCACTGCAAGTCAAAGGGTTGGTCCTTAGATTTCAGGGACCCCCGAACAGGGAGCCTGGAGAATTCTTGCTTTTCACGGGTCTCTGGAGCAAAATAAAGTCTTGACCAAGTGATTCTTTCAGAGTGGGAAAGAGGCATACTTGGCACAGCAGAATATCTGCTGCTAGCTCTGAATTCCCAGAGAAGCCATATGGAAGGGCTTAGCCTAGATTCCTCCCAGATTATGGAGCCAAAAGGGGCTGAAGTCCTAAGCTCCTAATGGTGATCTGGTTGATTGCAATAGAAAGTCAGGTTGAGCTTTATCCTGTCTTGGACTAAACAGGACTTGAACTAAACAGGGTTCCTTCCGTGTTTTCAGGGTTCTAGATCTGGGCTCATTTGTATGCAGCAGGGGTGGGCAACTTACGTTTTGGCCAATAACCCCCATCAGCCCTAGCTAGCATATCCTGTCAGGAGAAATCATGGGAGTTGTATTTGAAGAACTACGTGTTGCCTGTCTCTGGTATACAGGGGTGGGTGGGCAGATGGATAAATGAATAGGTTTTTTGCTGATGAAAACGGGTCTTCCCGGTTGCATCCCCTTTCAAAAGACCTTGCTTTCCCACTGGGGTATTTTGGAAGACAACTGTACTACTAAGCCTCAGGTGATGCTGGGAAGACTGATTTTATTTTCTCGTAATGTAATCGAAGATTACCTTTCCAAAGATGAGAGCATTGAATTGTAAATATTACAACTGCCAGCCTTTTATCATTAAACCCTGAGCTCAGCAGCAGCAGTCTTCCTTTTATTTCTCTGTTCTTATAATACACACATTTGCTTTTTGAAAATGAAGCCCTGGATCACAGCCACAAGAGCTGTGAAAGCATGCCAAACCCGAGTGACATGATACATTGGAAGAAGCCCAGATTGCCATTATACAGGATTGTGTCAAAGATTCACTTATTAAAGTTGTGATGTGCCTGACCCAATGAATCAACATGGTTACAACGTTTTGTTTCCATTAACGTCCTTGTACTGGAGGTTTGACATCCGTCTTTCCTTTCCCGAGAACCTGATGTAGAGACTGTGTTTGTGTTGTACTTAATTCCCACTTGCCTGTCTCAGCTTTAACCCACACTAGTCATATGTGGATGACGGCAGGTTGAGTGACACAGAGCTTCCACTTCCCTCTGTTGCTTTCACCAACCATTTGCTCGTAATAGCGATGGAGAGGAAGAGGATGATGAGGAAGAGGATGAAGATGATCCTGCCATGTTAAGCACACTTACAGTTGCAGTCCTATGCAAACCTATCCTGTACCAACACAACAAGCTCACATCTGAATAAAGCCACACAGCATTGCTCAGCAAGTCCTTAGTGGAAACAATGAGCATATTCTGCATCTATTTATTCATTTATGATATTTATCTGCTGCCCCATTAAAAGAAGTTTCCAGGCCAGTTTACCATAAATAAACATCAGCCAGATATAAAACCCTAACATCGGAAACAGTAGAAAAGCAACAGAATACAAAAGTGGCAGGTTGAATCAGATTTTCAAATCGAGAGACCCAGGCTGTGCAAGTTGTTGAAAGATTGAAAGATCTTCATCTGGTGCCAAAAATACCTGAGGATGGGACAGACAAACCTGCCTGGAAAGACAATTCTACAACTGGGAAAGTGGCCTTCCCTGTTGGTCACCTGCTTTCCTCTATTTGCCAGCAACATTATTGTTATCAATTATAATTATTAATTTCATTTCTATACCATCCAGTAGCTGAAGTTCTCTGGGCAGTGTCCAGCAATCAATAAAAACCGCTAAAGCACAATGCAAGATATAAACAAAACTGTCATAAAATTCCACTAACACTTTAAAATCAAATGTTTAACAACTTAAACCCTAAAACAGGTTCATACAGATGGGCCTCCTAAAGCAGCTCACAGTGCCCCCACCCCTTGCTGGCACAGTGCTATTTAAAGTTGTTAGATGACTTGGCATAGAAGTTACTTTCATCCTGGCATCCAAACAACGCTGCCCCCTTTTCTCCTGGTGTAGGGCATACAAGGCAGCCAAAGTTGTTCCTATGCTAAAACCTCAGCAGAACCTCAACTGAAATGCATCCAGGTATTCAGTCTCATCCTCTCAAGAGGATGCCCAGGAAATGAACATTTGCTACCAGCCTAAACCTCTTAAGGTCTTTTTCAAGAGTGGCCTCACTGCCACCTTGTTCAGCTGGCACAAGACCACTCCATCTCTCAAAGAAGCATTACTCACCTCCTTAGTCTAGCTGGCTGCCCCGCAGGTCCACCTGCTTCTATAAGTCAAGAGGTGAGGCTGCACCAGTCTGTCCAAGCACTTTGCCAAAATTCCCAATCTGAACCTACTGACATTCATCCAATAGAACTTGACCAGGCTGTGCTCTGGGTCTCTCACCTGATAGTACAGCCATAAAATTGGAATCTAAGGGATATTGTCCTGGATGTGCCTAGCAGACAGAGACTCAGGAGTTCTGGGTTCTAGTCCTCATTCAGGCCATGAAGTCCCCTAGTCACTGACTGTTAGCCTAACCTACAAGTACCTACCTACCTCACAGGTTTCTTCTGAGGATAAAAATGGAGAGGAGGACCATGTAAGCTCATCAGGGATTTTATTTATTATTTGCTTATGTATTATACTTCTGTCCTGCCCCTTAAGCCAGAACAGATTCCTTGCTGGAGGAAAAAAGCTGGAATAGGAATCTAATCATAAATAAAACAAATTCATAAAATAAAGGTGACATGCAGTGTGGCACTGAACACAGAATGCAAACCAGCTGGTAGTTTTCTCCACTCCTGGACTTACTGGCCAGATGGATCTTCGCCCCCCCTCCTACGCCCACAGCCAGATGATGGGGAAATAGGAAGATTAGAGCTGCTTTGCCATCCTGCATTAAGGTAAAGCAAAAAACAAACAAACAAACAAACAAACAATAAGTATACAAAGCAACCCTGTAGCTTTTCTTTCCCACTAAAACAACTGCCATTTTTTGTCCTCTCTCTGAAAATGGAGGGGCAAATTTTATTACCCATGTGATGGCTTGTCCTGCTTCAAGCCTACTTTCACAGTGAGCGTTTGAATGGTTCTGTCTTTCAGCTCTAGTTTTAAACCAGGAGCACAAATATGAATGTCAGCAATATAAAACTATATTAAAAACCACTGATGTTAATTATAAAGAAACATAAAAACAAAACTTGAACGTGTCACTCTCATAATGCTTATCAACAAGAATGCAGAGCTCGGAAGCCATTCCTAACCTTGCCAGTCTCCAGATACCAAGGAGTTTATTGAAATAAGATTGTTGCTTTGCATGCAAACCAGCACTACAACTTTGCAATCTTGAACAAGTGCACAGAAGCTTTGCCCTCTATAGAGGTATTCCTGTCAAGTTAATTTGGGATTTGGTTCCATGGCTCCTTAGTGTGAATTTGCTCCTAGTTGCTTGTGTATTTAGGGTAAAAACAACAACAGAACAGAGTAAGCGGCTTAAGGGCTTATAACTATAGATAATAGATTATCTTAGGCTAAGGGATTTTTATAGGGCAATTCAAGCAGTGGATGCTATGACCTCTCAGCATCTCTCCTATCTCTTTTCCTTCACAAGCATATGACACTTATGAGGCCAGAAAAGTGTAAGAATAAGGAAATGCCACACATTGGTTTCAGCAATCCTGAAACAATGCTTTAGCAAGAACCTGAGTAAGAAGGAGAAACAGCACTCAAACATCCACCTACTGATTGAAGCCAAAGTAACTGCTTGAGATTATATGTTGATAATCCATTTTTTTCCTGCAAGCAAGCAGTAGGGAGGGGTGAGAGACAAGGACACAGCATTTTGCATCCAACTATTATCTCCTGAGCACTGGATTGTCCTTATTTCCCTGCGCCCCCTTCATTTTGCCCTTTGCTTGCAAATCAGTGGTCTGCCTGAAGATCAGATGTCACTGAATTAATCACTTTAAACAAGAACTTGTACTGAGCTTTCTGTATCTCTGGCTCAATTTGCTCTGTTTTCCACCCAGTTCCTCTGCTGCTGGTAGGACAACCATCAGCCAGGATTAGGATCCTCAGTATCCTCAACGGCATCCCACAACAGCTGCCACATGGCTAGCCAGAAGACCCCAAATGCCACCCTTCCCCTAGCTGGATTCCTCCAGATATTTGGGGCTGCAGCTCCTATAAGTGGCCACAGATGCTTGGAGCTTGACATTCACTTCTTTCAACGTGAACTGACCTGATTTGCACTGGAACAGCAGAAGCTCAAGCTTGGTGTTGTTGATGCAGACCAGCAGTGGTTCTCCATGGTTTCATGTTTGGTTTCCAGTTCAACCTGGAGATGCCAGGGACTGAACCTGAGACCGTCTGCTTGAAAAGAAGGAGCTCTACCACATCTGCCTCTCCCCGAATCATGGGATGGATCCAGATTTAAATATATTACCTAGACTGGACACATTTACATTTATGGGTCTGCAGTTGAAAAGGATCTTGGAATTGTTGTAGATCACAAGCTGAAGATGAGTCAACCATGTGATGTGGCTGCAAAATGAGCAAATGCTCTTTTGGGCTGCATTAACAGAAGCATCACTTCCAAATCACATGAATTACTAGCTCCTCTTTACTCAGCACTAGTTCAGCCTTATCTGGAGTACTTTGTTCAGTTCTGGGCACCACAGTGTAAGAAAGAGGCAGACAAGCTAGAAAGGGTTTAGAGGAGAGCAACAAGGATGATTCAGGGACTGGAAACAAAGCCCTATGAAGAGAGATTGAGAAATAGGCATATTTAGCCTTGAGAAAAAAAAGTCTGAAGTGAGATATAACAACACTCTTCAAGTACTTGAAAGGTTGTCACAAAGAGGAAGGCCAGGCTATTTTCTCAATCATCCCAGAGTGCAGGACACAGAATAATGGGCTTAAAGATTCTGGTTGAACATGAGGAAGAACTGTGTGTGTGTGTGTGTGTGTGTGTGTGTGTGTGTGTGTGTGTGTGTGTTCATGTATTTATAGGCCACCTATAATTGCTGAGGCCTTCCTAGGCTGTTTGAGCAGTACGGCAATGGAACAAATTGCCTAGGAAGGTCGTAGGCTTTCCCAGACTGGAGACATTGAAGAAGCAGTTGGACACCCATTTGAGAAGAATGGTTTAACTTGGAGTCCTGCACTGAGCAGGGGGTTGGACCTGATGGTCTTGGCTCCTTCCAGCTCTACCATTCTATGATTCCATGGGATCCATGTTAGATATAATTAACAAGTTCAGTGGGTCTACCCTGTGCATGAAAAAAATCTGGATCCAATCCACCAGGCAGACTGGATGCTACTTCACATTTCTCAAAGATACTCAGGCATTTTTCAGCTTAAAATATAATTTAAAAATACAATGGTAAAATGTACATTTTTGAGAGAAAACACATTTGGAAATGCATACTCAAGAAAATTTGGGTGAAGATCCCAAATGAAATTCACTAATAGTTCACAGCTAGGTGGAACATGTCTCAATTTTGCTTTTGTCTAATCCTGACTGCACTCCATCCTCTTTTCTATCAATTTTTCATGGCACAAAATGCATTTTAATTGCATTTCCATTATCATATTGTTCAGTTCTTGGATTTAAAAAACATATGAAAATCCATATTTAAATGATATGCTTTCCTCCATCCTAAGGCACCTTTGCATGCACATTTCTTGAGCCAAGAACCACATCACAAAATTCAGAGGAATAACTTTGCTCTGATTCGGGAATTTATCTGGCAAGTGCAAATTAGGTCAATCTGTTTGCTTAGAAATATGGACTGAAAAGAATTCTTCAGCATCTCTACTCACAGCACAACCAATCCTTGTGAGAATAGACTGGAATAAACCCTTCTTGCAGGAAATGTGCAATCTAGATACAATAAACAGATCAGTGACTCCACTCAGACTAGTGGTATCGTTCTGCTCCTGTGCAGCTTCATTCATTTTCCTGGGGCTTGTGCGGAAGAACTGCCTGTAGATTGTTATTACAGTCCACTGCTTATCCTGCAGTATCTGTATTTTTTAAATGTCTCATAGCATTTTCTAAGATTTCTAAATGGCACATCGGATTGCTTGATAAGGGCCAAGACAGGAAAGTTTTTCTGCTGCTGCTTTCCTCTGGCTTTGCTTCTGTGTTGACACTGGCACCTGGCAGGAATTTCTGCATATTTCCCCAGAGTTGTCACCCAGGGTAGGTATGGCTGGGCAGCTGCCAAGGGCCCAACCCCAGAAGGGACCCCTGACAAGAGCCCCTGGAGTTGTTTGTCCTCTTCACCACTGCAAGTAGGTCCATCTGCCTGTAATTCTGGCCCAGACAGCAGTGGATGCCACACCCTCCTTGGCCCCCGCCTCTCAAGCGAGCAGGCAGGGCAATGATCAGGAAGAAGATGAGAATTGCAAGCAGCCAGTCCTCATGGTGGTGAGAAGGTAGATCTACTGAGGAAGGAGGTTCCCAGAGGATGCATTGTCCAAAGGCTACCCAAAACTTAGAGGTACAACACACACTCCTTTGGGCAGGTGTGTTAAGCATTTATCCAGTGGCCTTTTTAAAGGTTGATTTGATTAGAAGCCTGGCCGATCAGCAGTTGATACATGGGGAGGTGGCTTCAGGATCATTGCTGGCACTAGGTTGGAGGGGGCCTCCAGCCTATGCCGGACTGCTTTCTCTCCACCTGCTTTGCCCCTAGTCCCATAGCCGCTTCGACCACTCTGCTCCCTGCCCTGCCAAAACATAAGTGTATCAGATTTTCCTTCCTTCCTTTTATGTTTTGACAGGGTGGATGGGTGTGCTGCTTTGCTCAGTGGGTCTGGTCACCCACAATCTCCATTTCTCTAGCAGCCACTGGCTGGTGCCTTCAGTGGTGCTTCATTTTGCAATAGTCCTGGACATCTTGTAACATTACCTTTTTTTTAAGGGATGTTATGAGGTATTAACTGGGGCTACATACGATTGCTGTAACCATGAGCCAATTAGCAATCTGAACAGGCAGATTCTAGGACGAATCAGTTACTCCAAGACTCAGTTCATTTGGAAAATATGTACATCTGTCCTAAAAGGAGTACTTGTTGATTGCAATGGGTTCACTGCTATGCATCTTGGGGATAATACGATTACCCTTGGCCTTGCTTCTGTTCTTTAAGATGTACTATAAACTTAAATATGGACTCCAAAATAAGCAAAACACAATGGTTGTTGGGTTGTAGTTGTTATGCTAATAAAAAGCACATTACTACAAAATGCAGGAAGTCTGAAATAGCTGAGATAGGTAAGATCCATGGGAGGAAATTACTCCAACCGTAAGGTTCATTCCTGCAGGACCCTGAGCCAGGAAAGCACTTAAACTTGAAGAACACAAGTACTCTAGAGTGAAGAATGCTTAATTTTTAAGTGACCAGGATCTGGAAAAACAAACAAACCTCAAACAGGAACTAAAACATACTCCCTTTGCAATTATCAAGCATGAAGATCTCTTGAAAAGAAGTACCATGCTAGCTAATATAAAGGTTGCTGCAGAGAAAATGGTTTGCGTAAGGAATATGCTGTGGCGACTGGTCTTTAGGTGTGTTGCGCTTTGCTGGGCCAATGACACACAGGGCCTGGAGTGAATGTCTCCACTGTGTTTACTGAATAGACTTGCACATGCTTGCCGATATCCTGATGATCATGTAAATAATATTTACTGGGCCTACCACATCCTTCATTCTCATGTGTGGGTTTGAACATTCAGAAATAAACTGCACGGCAAACCCAAATTCCTAACCATACTGAATGTTGTCTTCTCTCAAGCTTCCCCAACCTGATATGCTACTAAGAGTTTGGACTACAGTTCCCAAGATTCCTGACCATTGGCCATGCAGTCTAAGGCTGATGGGAGTTGAAGTCCAAAACAACTGGAGCACACCAGGTCAGGGACATCTGGAGTGCATCTGCCTTAGTTGTTTCTATAAACACACTATGCTTGTTCTTTAAAGAATAATATCTGAGTACAACATAGTGACGAGAGAATACACTTGGAAGCTGGGAATCCTTGGTCCAAATTTTGCCCTTTTTATTGTCTCATGAGGGAACTATTCAGCTTCACCCTGAACTAAATTCGATCGACAAGCATAGGAAAAGGCTCTGGCTCAGGAGCAGAGGTCCTGTTTTGATGGTGGAAGGTTTCCAACTGAGCCCTTGGCATCTCAAGCTCAAAGGCTCTCCCTTAAGCAAATCTGGGAAAAGCCACATCAATCCTGGACAGGCATTACTAATCAGAACAGACACCACTGGGGCTAGATGTGTGAATGGCCAGTCTTAGTACAGGTCAGCTTCACAGATCTGAGCTTCCTCCTGTGAGCATTCTGCTTACTCTAGAATGATTCTGAAGCTGTGCCAGACCATGACATTTCCCAAAGGCTGCAAAATGAATAAATCTGGGGTGGGGAACATTTTTTTTTCCTGTGGTGGGATCCATTCCCATGGTGATACTCTCCATCCAGGACCGAACGCGAGCAGTGAGTTGAGCCAAGGTCGGCACTCCCCCTCCCTCTTCTTTTCTCCTCAATGGGCTGCCATGGGAAGGGCTCATTGATATCAGAGGGCTCCGGAAGTTAGGCCAATGGGCTTATGCAGTCTGGGGTCTCTGGTTGCCCAGCCCTGAAATAAAAAGGTTATGACAGCATTGTGGGGTGGCTCCAGGCCAAAGCTCCTTTGAAGGGTTTCCACACTGCCCCACTATACCTCTGCTTGAGATCCGTCAAGATCTCCAGATCCAGGATCATCTAGTCCACCACCAGTTGCTCATTCCTGCCCAGATACAGTTGCTGATGTCAGAGAAAGAAAAATTAACCTAGGTTGTCTGATCCGTGAGGCTGTTCTGTTCTTTCAGAGACATCATCTCAGGAAGACTTTCCGACTCCGAAGAAAAAGCTTGCTGGCTAGATGTATGCAATGCACAGCAGATGGCCGTTTCTGATCCAAAAGGTTAAAATGCTTCACAGTTCTCAGGTGGATCACAGAGTCGAAGCTGATAAGCCCCTCTCCTTCTTTCAGCACATGGACAGCTGAACGTGAACTCAGGGAACGACACAATGCTATCCTTTGCATGTCAATATACCTTAAGCGCTTCCATATGTTCGTTTTACATTTATTGCTCTCGATTCGGTAACTTTTAAAATTTATTTTGGAAGGCCCAGTGCAGGCCCTTTCAACCAAATGGAGGATAACAGAGCGTGAAAGCAGGATACATCTTTGGAATCCAAATGTCAGCTGAAGTTAAGATGAACTGCTCTGTTTTAAGATCCAGCTAGTTGACTTGTGCTTTGCTGGAAAATTCCGGAACAATACAAAGTAAAGGGATTGGAAAGAATGCTGGGCTGCACTGGGATTGAGTCTGACAGATTTCTGGCTGCATGAACTCTCAGCACGATTAACTCCTCACTCTGAAATACCATGAAATAGCAGCTTTGTTAGAGAATGTGCAGTTAAAAAGACCATTGTCAGAGCTTCAGCCCGTTTCCTCAACAGGCTGCGCGTTTTATGGAGCTGCCCATATGTGGCTAACAATCATTTTTGGATCATGTAACGGAATTAAATGTGGAGAGGGTGGGAGACTCTGGCCACTGCACACCTTTTATATTGTTTTACTCCCACATACAAATGGATAGATACATTATTTATGGTGTTGTTTGTTATTACATTTATAACTCACCCTTTTCTACTTCAGGGAAACCAAGGGACGTCGGCATCTCCATGTTTATCCTCATCCTGCGAGGTATGCTAGGCTGGGGGTCAGTGCCTGGTCAAAAGTCACTCAGGGAGTTTCCTGGCTGAGTGGGGACTAGAATCTGGATCTCTCAAGTCCCGGTCCAACACTGTAACCACTGCACCACACTGCCTTGTAGTAGCAAAGTCCTTCTAAATTTTTCACACACTTTACAGGCACAGCTCCCATTTATCCCATATGGAAAAGCAAGTCTACTTTCCCATAGTTCTATACAAAACGTACTAGCCGCATATAGTCCATACCCCGTAGGCGGCTACTGCAGAGGCCAAGTTCATGCATGACTGAAGAAGTATGTGAGGGTGTTCTGTGCATCTACAGTGTTGGACTAGGAAAAGGGAGCCCTGGATTAAGGTCCCCCCCAAGCCAGCAAACTCACAGGGTGATCTTGAGCCAGGTACTCTCTTTTAGCAAAGTTGTTGTGAGGATAAAATGGAGAGTTGGGAGAAATCCATGTGTATTGCCCTGAACCTTTTGGAGCAAGTCAGGATATAAATGTAACAAAAACATTCCTTCTTCATTGTCTCTTCCTCCTCCTCCAAGCTGCAGTTCTAAGGTAATGTTGTTTTCATGAAGCTGAAGTCAGTGGTAACAATTTTGTCAGTGTGTGAACTGCCTGTCTTTCTTGTATTTTGGCCTAGTTTTGGTGGGGTGTTCACTTTGTGAGAATGCACTTCTAGAATTTAAAAAACAGATATCCTACATTTCAGTATACACATTACATATTGCCTTTGTATTCTTGACTATTACTGTTCTTTTATATTTGTAATGTCCTGAATTGTACATATGTAATGTTGCTATTTTCATTATTTTTTTTTCTCTTGCTTTGATGTAGTTTGCAAACACAAACATGATTTAAAAAGAAATGGTTCCAGCCTGTTTCCTCCTGGTTTGTTTTCTTTTTGTCCTTTACTTCTGTGGCTCATTTTGATACAGTGCATTACTCCATTTCTTAATACCCATCGCAGGAAGACGGAATCTCTGGTCTCCCACAGGGGCTCCCAGGCCATTGCCCAGCTTCTCCTACTCAACCTTCTCTTGGTGTCCCCTCGCCTCCACTGCTGCCACCACCCATTGTCCCGTTTCCAGCTTTTAAAATAGGTACGTTCAAACTGGATAACAACAGCTATGACATCTTGCAGCCATGGCCGATTCCTCGTGACTGTCGGACAGCTCACACTGAGTCTCAATCCGAAAACACCAAAGAAACAAGGCCAGCGGGCACTACTGTGTGTTGTCCCAGACACAGGGCATGTCTTCTGAACAGTTTCCTTGGCCATAGTTCTCCTGACTCTCTCTAAACTTTAACGCAAGGCAAGGGAATTGCATCTCCTCTTCACCGCTGCAAGCTGTGTGCTCTCTGGCCCCTGGCCCTGCCCAGACAACGGCCTGCTTGCTCGCTGGCTGCCTGCCTGCCTGTCCCGCAAGCCTTTGCTAGCTAGCGTGGGGAAGACACCAAGGAGCAGCAGCAACTAGTGTGGATGGTGGTGAGCAGGGGACTCCCTCAGGGATGGTGGCCGTCGAGGCCTCTTTCCCAAGAGCCCTGAAAAACCCAGAGCTTGCATTGCCTTAACACAGGGCATGTGCTCCACAGGATAAAACTGAGGAAATTGCTGCTGCCCAGAGGACAGTCTCCTCCAGTATCAACCTGCCTGTGCATCAGAAAGTTCAGATGAGGCCCTTCTCCACGCACCAGTGAAAGGAGATGTACAAAGGAGAGGACCTTCCATTTGGCAATGCCTGGACTTTGGTCCGCCCTTCCTAAGGAAGCTTGCCTGCTTTACACTCTGTTTCTTAGAGGTCAAGCTTTTTTTCTTTTTTTTTAATTTGCCCAGCCATTTCAATAAATTGCTTTGCTTCAACTTGTAGTATGATGGTACTGCCGTTTGTTCTTTAGTTCTAGTATTTCTGTGATTTAAAAAATAATAATTCTCCATCTGTAATTTTGAACTTTATTTTTACACACATTGTCCTGGAATGCATTTGCAATGAGGAGTGGCTTACAAACCTGAAAGAAAACTAGAATAATGAAGAAAATGTGGGCTGTTACTCTGGGTTGCGGCCTGAGGGTTGCTACTTTCATGCCCATCTGAAGACCTACTGGGGATATCTGTTCTGCTATGGTAGGAACCAGGATGCTAGAACAGATGGACCTATAAGGCACAGTGGGGTAATACCTTAGGTGGTATATGCTGCTAGAGGACACTGTGGAACGTGCCAGATCCATGCCTTGTCTTGTCTTAAATGGCCTGTTGCCTGAGATGCAGAGGGAGGATGCTACCCCATGACCACCAGTGTTGAAGCAAGTGAGTCCAGTCAACTTCTGAACAGGGAACCAGTTGAGAGCACCATCTTGACCTTCACTTCAGGCAGCAGGATGCTTTGGGTTGGCTTCCAATGGATCCTTGAATGGTTCTACTTATATTCCTATGAATTCAACACTCGACTGAAATCTGAACATAGGCGTTAATGGATCTGGCACCTGAGCTGGGAAAACACCACAATACACCTCATAAAATTGTACACAAATTAACTCACAATCAGTCTGTTAATTGTAAACTAAATAATGAACAATTTCCCACCCTCAACAGCACCAGGTATTTGTCATCTGAGACTAACAACCTCATTTTGTCTTCATACTGCAACTTGCCTTGGATGTTAACATTAACTTTTCTTCACTTTAGGTAACTTGGGGATTGCAAGATGAGAAAAACCATATTTCTGTATTTGACTTCCCCCCCTCTCCAGCTAATGCATTGCCATCTGACAAAGCAGATCTATTCCCCTTCTGCAGTTAAGTTGGTTGAGCATATATTTGTAGTTAAGTCTTTAGTAGCTGTGCAGCTGTAACACAATTCCACTCCAATACTTTATGCCAGATGGTGGTTGCTCTCCCCAGCTGGGAGGCAAAGTGAGGGACTATTGCATAACTCCCATCCCGTTCTAGCACAGAGAAAAACTAAAATCTGCAATTCAAGAACTGTGTCCCCAGATCACTTGTGGTGCTTCTTCCTGCTCTGTTTCACTGTCAGTTTATAGTTCAATAAAGCCCCGCTTTTCATTTTAATCTCTGGCCAAGATACCAGTTTATCTCTTATTTTTGCTCACTCTTCAAGCATATTAGTTCTATACCTTTAATTGCCTGTCATTTTTGTTGACCAGAAAATGGAACATTGCAAAAATCCAGATTTCAATGCCATCAAGGCTACAAAAGACTCCTTCATTACTGCACCTGATTTAGGAACATCCTCTTAACAGATCTACATTTTAATAAGCAGGGCTAAATCATTAGCTTTGAAGTGAAGTTTATTCAGATGTGATCCTTCTTTGAGGACTTATTAAATAGAAGAAGGGATGAGGTATGTAATTTATGACAAAAGGGACCTGGAAGAACAAACTTGTAGATTAGGAGTCCAACTGCAGTGGAATGTGCAACAGATGTCTGGCAAACATTTGCCTCTGTGCTGCCAAGTGAGGCAAATTTAGGTCTAGATTTGGGAAGCAACACAGAGGACAAGATTAGAAGGTGGTTGAAGACTGCACTCCTAAATGACTTGCAACACACTCACACATTATATACATCTCCACACAGCAGGGAGCTGCAGCCAAACCCAGCGCTCTGGACCTGGTACCTATATGATCTTGACTGAAAGCATGAGTTCATGGAAAGCACACTTGAAATGCTGGGTGGGAATGCATTACAGACGCAGAGAGTGAAAAAGCTCTTAGTGAATCAAGTCAATCCAGCACTGAGTACCACAAGTACAACTCTTGAAACTGCAAGCAGAGCTTTTCCTTTCTCCTCTGCTCTTAACGCCAATGCCCAGCAATGTGAAACCTACATAGTACAAACAGTAATGGAAAGTCTTACCCTGCTTTGGAAGCTTTGGCTGTGTAACCTTCAATGGGAAGGTGTTTGAAAGTTTAGGGACCAACAGAGAGAAGACCCTGTGCTTCAGTCAGGCCAATATGATTTCTGCATTAGATGGGATGTAGAGCAGAATGTGATAAGTAGCTCTGAATATCAGGAAGAGGCAGATGGAAGGGGATATTTGCTGAGGGAATGTGGACTCATGCCATCTAAATGGCTTGATAGAGCAGAACCAGGAGGCCCCAAGATATTTCGCTGCCTGAAGCAAATAACAAGATGGTGCCCCTTCCTGTTCCACGTGCAAAAGCCTAGCGGAGCAGCAATTGATTATTTCTTCAACATGGACAAGGGAATGCCACCACACCTGAAGGCAACAGGCTAGCTTAAATGGTGCAGGGAAGGATTGAGAACTCTCTCTTCGAACACCTTGCTCCACCTCCTACCAATTCCTGCCTGAAGTAGCTGCCTTACTTTGCCTTAAAGGCAGGACTGGCCCTAATTAGAACTGGTACTTTGAAAGGGCCTCAGAAAGAGATTGGCAGCCAGTGCAAGATGTCTCAAAGCAGGTGGAGTTGCCGACTTGTGCCTACTCATAATCAAGAGGGAGCAGGCCCTTGTGTAAAACCAAGCAGATGGCCCAGATTCTGCCACCAACACAGAATCCAGGTGGAAGCAGATTGGAACAACTTTTTCCTTGAGATATTTGTGGTTCTGGTAGACCATTGATGATTCCACAGTTCAGCAAGAAGAGACTCCACAGAACATGCACATGGTGGGCATGTCATGATCGGAGCCGGCTGGAGCCGGAGGTCAGACTAGATGGCCCGGGAGGCTCCTTCTGACTCGCTCTGTTTCTATGTTTTTATGTAACTCCTCCTGAACTGGAATCACTTTACCTAATGACAGACAGAGAGATGGAAGATAGACCAGAAACCCAAACAGATGGCTAGGAAAAGCCTTAGCTACTTTTCTGTGATCTCATTCTCAAGTTCCAGATACTCATCTCTAACAAGCACTGGGATAATTCTTAAATCCCAGTTGCAGGAATGGAACAATGTCAGGGTTTTTCTACCCAAGACCTGTATCATGCACTTAACCTTCCTTTATCATAGTTCTTAGAGATCCTTTTGATGATGCCATGACCATGCATTTCATTTTTGCATCTAACCAGCACTTTGGGAAGTATTTTTAGAGCAGGAAAAGTACAGCATTTAATTCTGAAAGCAAGAAAAAGCAAAATTTCATCTTGTGCATTTGCACTATTTTGTTATACCACAGCACCACCTAGAGGTTATGCAGCCAAAAAGCATTCTCAGCTAGTGCTCAGATCTCAATTCTATGGTGAAACCAAAAGGAGATACAGCTGATTAATAGCTGATTACCTGGCTCATGTAGAAAAGCTCTCAGCTTATTGGCCCAGTTCTGATCGGTGCAGAAAAACCTTTTTATTTAATAAAGTATTTTATAATTGATTACTAATATTGTTCCTCTGTCTTTTTATTGTTCCAATATTGTGATTTTCCCCTGTAAATATATTTGAGGGATAAATCATTTTCAAAGGCACAATATAACTAATTAAATAATGCATTTAATAAGTCATGATCTGCACAGTGAAAGGAGATGATAGAGTCCTGAAGGGCTAGAATGGACAATACCACTTCATTTGGAATACAATTTTTAAATGTTCTATGTATTTTTAAAACTGGACAGAATGTTTAGACACAGATGGTAGAATTCAGTTATGTATCCCTTTGCTGGGTGCTGAATGTTACTTCAATGCTATTTAAATGTTTTGAGGCATTTTATTTTATTATTTAGGTTTTATTCAATTTGTTGTACACCATCTTGGTGACCTTTGTGGAAATGCAGTCTGTAAGTATAAATAAATGAATGTGAATTCCCACAGAAAAAAGTGTGGCTCTATTGAACCTTTCTCTTTAATCTCCTAGTTGCACAGGAGTTTTGCTGTGCATTTACTTTATATTAGGTAGTGCTCACAAACATACCTGCTGAAACTCAGCAGGACTAGATCTGGTAGGGACTGGATGAGAGGCTGCCTGGGAGTGCAAAACAAGGTTCCAGCACAGCAGAAAGGCAGAATAAACCTTTTTTCTTTCTTTTTGTTACTGTGTAGGTTGTTCTTGAGTCAAGATAGCTGGAATCTTATTCTATACGTGGATGAAGAATACAGTGTCTTTCTACACAGCTGTTCGGGCTTTGTTTCATTTCCCCTGAACATTTTTACAGCTGTTCCCTCTTATTGCCTTGGAAGGGTCGATAGGTTTCTTCTGTGATGGACAGGCCACATCCGCTTCCCTTGTTGCTGATAGCAGTATTAGGCCTTTACTGTAATATAAGAAATATTTCTTAATGATAACATGCAGCATTGCTTTTGTGCTTTTCTACTATAAGAGGCTGACTTTTAGCAGGGAGGTTATTTGTTTATCTAGCCCCATACTGTCTATTCCAGTCTTCAACATCTGGGTGATCTCCAGATGTGTTCTGAACTACAACTCTGGGAATTCCTCACCATCGGCCATGCTGTCCAGGGCTGATGTCTACAGCTGAAGTCCAAGCATCTGGCTGGTGCCAGGTGAGTTGATTTGCTTAGTTTAATTAAGGTCACAGCCCAACCAAGAAGGTGCACATGGAGTTCGTGGGGCTAGCAGACCACTTTTTAAAATAAAATTGCAGATTTTTGTCCGGTTCAACCGTTGCTATTGGAAAAATACGCAAAATAATGCCAATAAAAAAGGTAATTCACCCCATAGAGCAAAGTGTGACAGAAGGAGTCATAGGGAGACTTGCATACCTGTGGCCAATTTATACATTTTCAGGAATGTGAATTTGTGCAAGCGTAAATTTTCACAAATGCACACAAACCTGTTTGTGCAAAGCTTCAGTCCACGAATCAGTGGACAATGAAGCAAAAGCTGCCTGAAAACTTCCAGTGGAGTAGCCTTCACTGTGTTCATCCCTCCAACACCAGGCTGGGGAAGGCTGGTCTGTTCTGAAGGGCAGAAGCTCCCCAGGGCCTCATGGGAAGGAGGTCTTTCCTGAGTCCCTTCCATCTGACCCTTTTTAAACGATACACACCAGAGATTGAACCTTCGACCTTCTACATGCATAGCAAGTGCTTTCCACTGAGTTATGGGTCCTGCTTATTTACTAAATAGCAACCTTACCTTAATAGTGTGATAATTCCTAGTGCAGACTGATGAGATCGTACTTCAAAAGCTACCAAAAATGATTTAAGATTCATGCCACTGACCCAAGATCTCAGGGCCAATCATTTTGATGGCGAGTTCCTTCAATTTAATGTAACATTATCCATGCACAGTTGAGCATTCAGCAAATGCCATGTCCTGATCTTTCCAGGACACGCTAATTTGCAAGGAAGCAGGATGTCTAGGTAGCTACAAAAATGAAATAACGGATTTCTTACTCATAGCACCCTGGACTCCAGTGCTGCATTTCTTTTCTCAAAATCATCTGGCAATGTTTTCGACACCCTATTTTGGCAAATGCTAATTTCAAAGGAAAGGTTCTGACAGACAGAAAAGGCAGGTCTCAAAAAGGCTTGCGTTCAAAACCAAGCTGTTACAGATGCCCCTTTATTGAATGCACACTGATATGTTTCTGGTTATGTGTGGAAATGTGTACCATTGGTTTGGTACCCATTCCCTAGTTACCAAACACCATAACTTGCCAGAGCGACAAAATACCTGATCTGATTATTTCCCCCACCAAGTCGAACTGAAGGAAAGAACATCCTAGATCAAGCATGCAGCCAAGCCAGTGGATTTACACGGTCTTTCACTGAGTGACCTGTTCGAGAAAAGCCCATAGTCCAGCTTTCACCTTCAGGGTTAATTACAGCAGAGTTCTTATCTGGAATGTCTCTTATAATTGTGTAATTACACACCCCATTTATCCAATTGTTAAGCCAGGAGTTTGATTAAATATTAACAACTGCTCGGCTCTTCTTCTGTCATTAGTTGGAAAGCAACCCTGTAATCTCAGGTAACACATGATGGTAATTATCTTTCACAGTCACACTTAGTGGAAAAAACCAGTACAATCAGGGCAGATAAGGCTGCTCAGTCAAAACGACATTACCTGAGATTGTCTTTTGTTATCTTAACAGTATGGAGACTAATGTAGGTTTCAAGCTAGTTACCCAAGAGATATGAAGTAAACTGTCATACAGAATTGTTCAGTTCAATATTCACTCTGCCTGTTCCATGGGTTCGGCAAAATGGCCCAGGAAGACTTGAGGATTAAACTTGGTTTGACTGCATTGCATGAATGCAATTAAGGAGCATGATTTTCCTTTCTGTAAGCGGTAGCTCTAGGGAAGCTGGGGGAGGGGGGATTGGAAGGAAAAGATAATTCCTTTCTCAGTTCTGATGCAAAATCCAATGGCATCATTCTGAGCTTTCCTTAGGAAAAAAATAGCTAATTTGGAGGTGCAATCTTGCTGGGACTAGGACAGGAAAAGAAAGAGTGAACTTTCCTTTCCCCGAGGTCCTGGGGTTCATCAGGCTTCCCCAGAGCTGCTATTTACATAACAACAAAAAGTGCACATTAATTGCATTCATGTGATTCATGTCACACGTGTTTTCTCTGTGCTTATAAAGAACCTACATATTAATTGCATTTATCAATGCTAGTTTGGCCCTAAGTTCCACAGGATTTTGCACTAGGTAACCACCAAGCAGAGCCCATTAGGTGATACATTTATGTAGGTCATAGTATCGAAATACAAAATAAAGCTTAGACTGTCCTCTAATCCTGATTTCACGCTGCCACTCGAACCCCAAACTGCAAATGGAGCAGGAGAAGGAAAGGTTGCTAGTGTGGAACTTCTGCTAAAGATGTCACTTTGGACAAACAATGCAGAGCAGCTAATTTTACTATGACATAGATGTTAGATTTGTTCTTCTAGCCATGATCTGGACTGCTGATTTTACACAGCAACATCAGCTCAGGGGGTGGTACACTTTTCCTGCGAGCTACAGGTGTTCTAAACCACTGCAGGCCAAAAGGACCAGATAGACTAGAAGATGCTGCTGAGGACTCATTTATGGGTCAGGAGCCAAGCAGCAGCGTCAAAGGCACATGGGATTTGACATCATGCATGGCCTAAAGTCATCTTGCCCCATTTGACCTCCTCTCATAAGTGCTCCAGGGCATTGGATCAGTTATGAAAAGCCTACCACATGGGGCTGCAGAAGGCCTGAATTCTCCTCTGTTTATATTGCCTGAGGTCAGTTTGTTGGTTTCTTCCTCCTGGATCCCGCAAGGCCTCATTCAAATTTTGCAGCTGCCAACTGTGTCTTGGGAGCTGCTTATTATACCACAATGAGGCATGTCTTGAGCAAGCTGTAAGTGAAACCAGGACACAGTGCTGAGACGATGAACTGAAATACACACAGTGCAAATTTTGTAATTAATTAGTCAACTGGTATCTGAAGAGTCACTGGGTTGGATGCAATGGTGTTGTTCTGGCTGTGGGAGGGAAACAACCGGCAGCAGTGGGAGGACAGGATGGGAAAAGTCCCAGTGCATGAGCTAAAGTCTGGTTGCACAAGTGGATGTCTGCTTCCCTAACACTGGATCCAAACCACAAGAGGAATAACTCAGGTATGCAGGAGGAAACGGTACCTTCTTTAACTTTCACAATTAGGTGCAGCATTTTTCCTGCTCTAAAACAAGTTGCCAGAAATGTTGCATAGATGCAAAGGTGACACTAGCAGCTCACAGCATTATCTAAAGAACCTGTAAACAATTGTGGGTGATGAGCAGGGATAAAATGGCTTGTGTTGAAATGCACAGAAAGACTGGATACTCCATTGTAAAACTGAAAGGGTCCCTTTGATATTTGTGCTATACCCTAATACCAGCTAGAGATTGTATAAGAGCTCAGCAACTCTATGATTTTTGCCATATACCCAACACAGAAGGGCCCCTGGCTTCCTCAGCGGTTCATTTAAGTGACTACACCTTGCCAAAGAAATGGAAGTCAGTTGGAAAGCTGAACTGGGTACTTTGGATATGGGCATACAAGCAATGAGATGGTTCAAGAAGGAAAGAGAAAAATTCTGACCCTGGAAACATGCACAAGGTATCAAAGTAGGTAGGTCTGAGTGCTAGGAAGGAGCCAAGTGAACCCTGAATACATTCAACACAATCCCTATGGAATTCCCTTTCATTCCACTGGGGCATCAAGGAAAATCCTTTGATAGATGGATGGTGTTCTAAAAGGAAAGAAGGGTGGATGACAGCGACACTCTGACATCTAATAGGAAAGGATCTACAGTTCTGTCAATAGTCCTGTGGTATAACCATCTTTGGGACATTGTGTTAGATAAAAAATCTAATACAATGTGATCTAATTGCACAAAGGCAACAAAAAGAGTCTGACACCTTACATACAATTTGGTATCACATTACTGATTTTAAAAACAAACAAAATTCACAGGGGTGGGGGAAAGCAGCAGCTTTTCACGGCCAGATGTACAATGTGATATTTAGGGTACAATCTGATGGGAATGTAGAGGATTGTGGGCATCTTATGCAGGGTGGAAGGAGCACAGAGGCAATCTTTGCCTTCATGTTATCTCCCACCCTGAAACTCAATTTGATGGCAGATTGTAGCCTTCTTGCTGCAACGCACAGAAAGGAAAGGGAAAGATGCTGGAGTGCTGCCCAGATATGTTGCTTTGCTTCTCCTTGTCCCCTGGAATGCCCTCTTCACCCTTTCCCCAAGGTCACTCTTACAACCTTAGAGTCACAGCCAATACATCCCCTGCCCACCCCCTTGTCAGCTGCTAAGAATTCCCTAACTGCAGTTCCCCAGCTCTGAGATGGGAGCTGTTTCCAGCATGGGACTTGAAAGAATCCTATGGCCCCCTAAATGCTGACTAGGAAGCCATAGGATAGCTGTCTTAGATCTTTACAACCCCATCTTAGACCTCAATCGAACTAACAATCCTTTTTCGAAAGGGACCTGAGAAGCATAAAACAAGATGCTTATATCATCCTTCCTTGTAGAACAAAATAAGAAGCAAGGTTCATGGTTGGTGTGACATGAAATAATACAGACATGGTCTGGGTTCACATGTGACGAACAACCTGGCATGGTTACTACGATTGGTGGGTTTTGCCCCAGTGTGCCTGGCAATTGGCCTCACAGTGGTAACTCACCTTCCTCCCACCGTCCCCTTCCCCGTCAGGCCTCCAGGAGGTATCCCAGAAGACACGATGGGGAGGGACGAGGTTCCTATCTTCGACAGCAATGGCTGGGAGCAGAATCTGGTTTGCCACAGCTGTCAAGCCGATTCTGCGGCACAAACATGGCTCGTGTCCTGAAGAGCACCGGACAAGAAAAGGGAGCTGGCCAGGCACCCTTGCCTCCTGCTCCAGGTTAAACTGCTGCATTCATTCTCGGGCAAGGGGGAGAAATCATCTGGGCAGTGCTGAAGAAAGAAGCCTTGCTGCCCGGCTGAGTCCCACACTGCCTCCTCACACTTGTGCCTGAGAGGAGCACACGGGAGGGGGAGGACCAGCTGGGTGGCACTGTGCGAAGGAGCAGTACCGCCACTCAGCTGACGCCCCACTGCCCCCCATGAGCACACCCAGAGGGGTGCAATCTACTGGGTGCTGGTCTCTGGTTGGCAGCAGCACCGCTTGGATGACTCTTCACTGGGCACCGGGCCCAGCTGATTCGCACCCTTCCCACTCATGCAGGAGAAATCGGCTACGTGGTGGTGCTCCCTCCTCAGCACAGACTAGCCGACTGCACGTTCCTGCCCCAAATAAGATCTTTAGGATAGGAGGAGGGCTGCTCTGACAGCCCTGCAAAACGATGACACGGGAAGTCAATATGGCACCATGAAACCATCAGACACTCTGTTGCTTTTGTTTGCGATTTCTAAAAACCAAATACATCATGCTGAAATGCCCCAGTGGGATTTGAAAGACACAAAACAGAGCAACAATGATAAATAACTATCATGGCTCGTCAACTCATGTGAAGCCACCCATAGTCTAAAGCAGTCTTCCCCAACCTTGTGCCTTCAGATATGTATGGACTGCAACACCCAGAATTCCCAGTTATAGCTGACAAAGACCTTCCTTAAGAGCAGTAAATGGTTTCCATCTCTCAGTTTATGTCAAGTCTGCTGCTTTTGTGTAAGCAAAGGGGAGATGAGACATAAAGCCATTCCATTGGGGATCTCCATTGCTTCCTAATGCAAACGCATCATGGTGGTAAAGCTTAATTCCAGCTTTTGCTGCTGGGGTAATAACTCATTATTTGAAATGGCATTCCGAATTCTATATGCACCCTAAAGGCTGGTCGCTATAAGTAACGTGTTTTTTCCCCCTTGATAGTACGTTTGAACACTTGCACTCAATAGAGCTGGCAGAGGATAATACTTTAGAATTAACTGACAAATTAAAGAGGAACAAATCACTAGAGCTCAAACCTGTTTCTGCCAAAATCTTTTTAAAGACTCAAATGCAAAAACACTGAAAGAAACATTGCTAATGATCATGCCTGAAGGCTGTGGGAGGAGGGAACTGTGCCTATCTTTTAAAAAGGTTCTGGAAGGGATCTAGGAAGCTAGATCTGCCCTGTTATTTTGGTCCCTGGTAAACTAGTAGAAAGGATTCAGGCCCTTCAGAGGAAAAATCGGGATGGTCAGGTCAGTCTTGCATCAAAAACTGAGTGTGAAGAACAGGATGACCTGGTTGATGGAATATACTTGGATTTTAAGAAGCTTTTGACAAATCTGAGCTATTAAAATTTGCAGACAATAACACATTATTTAGGGTGATAAAGTTCCAGACAGACATAGGAGAGCTCCAAAAGCTCTTAAACTAGGTTTATGTTCTGGACAAGCAAAAGGAAGCGGTTTGCATATCAGTATGATTAACTTACTGACTTTAATGTCACAGGATGTTATGATGGCCATTAGCTATCTGGAAGACAAGTTCAGGGAAGGCTGGTTGGTCAGTCAATGGCAATAAGTCATAAGGGCTAAAAATGGGATCTCTGGAAACAGCAGCACACCTGATTTCCAGATCCTGGATTGAATGGCTGGTGAGGACTCTAATCAATGTGCCCACTGAGCTTTCCAGAGGTATTGGACTGACCACTGAAAGAAAGTGGTTCAGTAGACACTTGGCTAACGCAGCAGGACATTTTTATTCCTTTGTTCCAAAATCCAGAAAATGATCCAAATTCCCAGCTTTTCCTTTGAAGGCCACTTTTGATTTCAGGTTTCAAAGCCACATTGAAAAGAGAGTCATAAATGATCAATGTCATTATCCCAGTGAACATAAAAATAGCATGGGCTGGGGAAGCAAACGTGCAACTGTACATTCATTTGGTAGATATACTTTATCTTTAAACAACAATACTGGGGGAACTGGACGGTTCTTTTCCCGTGGGTATCTTCTAGTCACAGGCAAGAGCTAAACAGCTGTATAATTAATTCATTCAATGTGTCCAAGGAATTTTTACAGCACAAAGATATGCTCACTAGCTCAGAAATACTAGGACTGCACCCCAAGACTTGCCCTTCTGAAATCAGCACTCCCCCCACATTGCATGGGAAACTGGTGTTGCAGTAGAGGGGTGTGGGGGAGGGGGAGAGAGCTGTGCTATGAGCAAGGCAACCAACTGTTCAGAGCAGAAACTTCCACTGGGCAAACCACTCGCGGAACCCAGCAACTCGGAGGTTCCTAGTCGTAACGTTTGTAGCTGCGTTGCCTTTGACTGCAACTATCCAGGAAGGCAGATTTGGGTCAAACATCAGGAAATGCTTTCTAATGGTCAAAGCAGTCAGAGAATGGAAACAACAGTCTAGGGATATGGTGGGCTTTAAACTAGATTCCTGCACTGATCAGTGAATGGGAATTGATGGCATGTGACCCCTTCCAACCATATGATTATGTGTAATAAACAGTCTGTTTCCACCTTGTGCTTATCTCCAGTATGCTTCTGCTATGGCTTTTGGACCCAACAACATGAGTGCAAAGTGAAAGGAATATTATTTGTATTTCACAACTTGGACTCAAGATACTCAGAAGACAAGAAGAAATAGGTGTGCATGATACTGGAAAACTCATTCTGTTCGAACTTGATGGATTTTTGACATATTTCCAACCCAATGGCCAAATGTGGGCTGAGTTGAGGATGTGGGGGTTTTTTTCTCTTTAGCTTCAGCAAAATTGCCCAGAGTATTTGTGCAGATTTGGAACCAAGGACTAGTTATCTCTAGCACAATTTGTTCACATTGGGGTCAGCTCTTTAGTTCTGACTCATTATCGTTGTTTTTGGTAACATGAGGAATATGGAAAGCTCCTCCTCTCACTGCGTATGCATACATTCCACCTCACCCACCTTAAATTTTCTGGCTGTTCAGTTTTGTACACATTTCAGGACTCTGCTCTGCAGCCTGCACAAATTGGGCCAAATTTTGTTCAAATTCCCTCACATTTTTTAAACTTATGCACATCATCGTCAACTTTAGAAATGGAAGTTCGCATGCCAGCTTGTATCAGAGCAAGATGGTGCCAGGGCAGGACTGATGGAATGGAATCCACAGGGCTGAGTTGAGAGCAGCTATCAGATTTCTTGCACATACATCCCTGGAAGGAGAAACGCCTGAAGTCATGCAAACCTAGTCTGACATACGTTCATTCTTCCCTTCAATTCTGTATGTCAGAATAGAAAACAGAGTACAGTTTATCTGCCTCAGAGTTTTGCAGATATGCCATTCATCTTCTTTAATATGCCTAACTGCAACAGCCTTCTGGAATCTGTCTATACTTTAAAGTATCCCCTCTCAAACGTTGATTAGCTTGGCAGAACATATACCAGGTGAGCAAATGACATAAGGTCATAAAGGCAGATTTACTGGCAACCATGTCTGACTTGCACTTAGGACAAAACATATTTTGGCAGATAGCAAGAAGTGGTTGGATGGGATTCAGGATCCAACTGTTGCCTGATTGGCTAAGAAGCACAGCGTGATTTATTTGAATAGCGCATTATGACAGGTCCAATTTACTTCAGTCAAAAATATTGAGATACAGAAGGAACTAACCTGCCATGAAAGCTGCCGGCACAGCTCTTGACCTGAGGTTACAAATATTCACCCAAGGAGATGCATTTCACTTATGCTACACCACTGTGATTTGTTACTTCTGTCAGTACTGGAGAATTACTGCTTTCTTTGAGCAGTGTTGTGCCAAGTCATTCAATCTGATGCAACACACCTAATGCAGCAGAGAGCTTCGTTTGCAATATAGTGAAGAAGCCAATTTTGTATTTTGCTCTCTTGGTCACAGAGAACTTCAGACTAGGCCAACCCTTCTAAGACCTCCTTGGGTGGCTCCCTGGACTGGCGTCTCTCTGTAAGGAGGCATCTCCAGGGACACATTCGCTATGGCTACTATGGACTGTCCAGGGTTAGCCCCAGAGTGATTGGGTGAAGCTGGATGGGTGTAGGCAAACAGTCTCACCTGGTTCCCAGAGCCTGTAATAGGCAGCCTTGGGAAGGTGGCGGGAAACTCCTTGGCTTTGCATGGAGGAATGGAGAGATTCGGCACACATCCCTGAAGAGCTGTGAGGCAAGAAGAAGGGTGAACACAATGCTCTCCGCTTGCCCTCCCACAGTATCCCAGCCAAATGGCTGCCACATCCTTTCCGAGGGGAGGTGCAGGGCAGGGCGGAAAGAGGTGGTCTCCCTCTTCAATGAAAAGCTTGAGGCTTGCTTCATCCCCACTTCCAAGCATCATATCTGACCAGGATTATTTTAATGCAATTTGGGACTACAATGTTTTATCACATACTAGAATTCAATTTTAAGGCATTAATCTTCCAAGTGACCAGACAAGATTGTGCTTAAGGAAGAGCAAACCAGGCACGACTGGAAACCTCCATTTCCTAAATAGAAATCAGTCACTGGTAGCAGAAATGTACTCAAGGCACATGCAAAGATAAACCAGCCCTGACTGAAAGGAACTGTCACTACAGCTTCAAAGCATTTTGCATTGCAGCCGCTCCTCCTTAAATGAAATGGTGGGATGACTCACAGAAAGGAAAGCCTTCGCTTCCAATAATGCTTGAGCCATTGGGGTTTCATGCTGGTTTGCTCCAGTTCTGGTTTATTTGTAAGGGGTCTTTCCAAGTTAGCGCTTCCAACATGGTGTATGTTAAAAAATAAACAAACAAAACGTTTCCAAAGAAAGTAGTAAGGACGACAAGAAATAAAAGCTGGCAACAAAATTATAGAAAGGACTAACAGAAAAGTCTTTAGAGTGTATCTAAATATCTGAAGAGAATGGGAAGACAGATTTCTCAGAAGAAAGGAAGCTGCCACCAAAGATACAGAGCCACCACCAAAAATACAATGTCTCCAGGGACTATTTCACTGATTGCAGTAGCATTTCTACTTCTGGAAACAAATGGATGACTATGACTGTCATCCTTGAAAAATCTTTGCAAAATTTAAATTACATCTAACCTGGTGACTCTGGAGTTTGCTGTTTGCATGGGCACCAAACTTGGGCAGTCATCATGTGGTGCTACTTTCTGCAGGAAGATGTCTGCTCCTAGGATATGTCTTTGCATTACCAATGAAAGTAATTTGTGAGACAGCAGCTCACTCACAGCAAGGGCCACTGCTTTGGCACCTACTTCTTTCAAATATAAGGGGGTAAATAGCATTTTAGACCTTCCAGTTTGCTTCTAAAGAGCAATAGCCTAGGAAAAGCACAATTTAGAGAGCTCATTTACAAAGGTTTGCAGTGTAGTTCCAGTTGTGAGTAGAGGAATTGGCCACTTACCCTCAGTTGCTTTCCAAGGCCTCAACTATGTCTTGTGTCACTGGCAATTACCTTTCCCACCCCCAACCCTGGAATCAGGGCATAGTGGTTTAAAATAACTATGGAGAATGTAACCCCATGGCCTATCCTGTTGGTGCCATGACAACTGGCACCAGAGCTGTTTTCTGGCGCTCTCCTAAGATGAAAGCTCCAACTCTTGTGTACAAAGAAGAAAAGAGCAAGAAAGCCTATTCAAGATCTGGTAGGAATGTCTAAGGAGGAGTTTGCATAGTCCATGGTGCCTTTGAAGATGAGAGAGAGAGAGATTTTGAGTAGAGTAAAGAGCTAGGAACATTATCAGCACTGTTCTTATGGCTTGAAAAGCCAGGCAAGGAACTGAGATACCTGTAAGCCACTTTCTTTTTCGGTATCCAATATAAGGCCTTTTCAGTGTCCAGTATAGTGCTTTTTGGTGTCTCATTCAAACATCAGCACTTTCTGGCTTGTTCCTGTCCTATGGAATTTCCTGACAAGATACCTTCATTTTGGTTGTTTAGAGCTGTGGCCTTAACCACTTTTATCTTTTCACTGATAAATTGTCATTTTTCTCCATTTGACTGTACGAGTATCTTTATTAGGTCTGTGTTTTGCTGCTACCCCCTTTTGGCAAAGGCAAGATAGAAATATTTTAAGGAAAAAGCAAAATGAACCTCAACCTCCTGGCAGGGAAACTCCATTTCAGGATTCTCAGATCATATCTTCGATCCATATCTGATTAGAATAATTTTCTAGTATTCTAAGGGAATTCAGTTATCAGTAAGCAAATTCAGCATTAATTGTGTACTCTTCCTTAGAATATTGCAATGATAACAGATTCAGGGAAATTGGAATTATATTTTCCAATTATAAAACCACTCTTCTGTTCTACTTGGCAACAGTCCTCAATTGTTGTGTTCATTCTTTGAGCTGTGGTAGTTCTTTGCCAATTTCCAAGGACCAATTTCTCCTTGGGAAATATTAATTAAGCTGTACATTAATACAATAATTAAAATAATTAACCTTAAATAGTATACACGTGAGAAGGTGAGAACAAGCAGGGACACAGTAGGCAGCACAAGTACCAAAATGTATCAGCTCTCAAAAGCAGCAGCAGATCTCCAAGTTCTGAAATGTACGTTTCTCACATTGCGAGAAGTGGCATAAAAGTTACTAGGATGCGGCTGTTCCCGCAATGTTCCCTCCATTGTAGTGGAGGAGGGACCACTTCCGTGTCTTCGCACACCAGTTCTGCTCCCCACAAGGTAAGACTACCCTGGCAGATCCTGCTGCTGCTGCACGGATCCTGGGAGAAGCATGCTGCCATCCCTGCTGACTTTGCTCGCCATGAACGCATCTAGCCCCCTTTGAAAATCTGCACTGGTGGCCTTGGACACATCTCGTGGAAGCGAACTGCATGGTTTATAACTACACGTCGTGTTGCAGGTGTGCTTCCTTTTGGCAGTCCTCAATTGCCACCATCCAATCTTCAATAGATGACCCTGAATGGGAGAGGAGAAAATAAACTGCCTTGCTTTCTCTGCAGCTGCATAATCTGATAAACCTCTATCATTTCTCCTCTTATTCCTCTTTTTCCAGATTAAAATGTCCCAGTCTTGCAACCTTTTCTTGTAGAGCAATTGCTCCAGCAACATGATCACTTTGCTTGTCCTTTCCTGCACCTTTTCCAGCAGTACGATTTTTTTCCTTGAGATGGGCTTATCAGAATTACATAGTATTTGTGGCTGGGCCATCGTTTTATATAAAGGCATTATAAGCATAGGGCATTATGAGTATAGGGCTTCCCATGTATGTGTGGATGATTAAATTTGGAATGGAATGATTAATTCTAACCAACTTTTTTTTCATTGATCTTGCCTGCAGGAAAAACAAATCATAAAGGGATAGCTCAGCTGTAAAGCAGTATTACAATGAGAGAAGACAGGCTTTGCTGCTCTTCTCAAGTGATCACATTCCATTTTCTTCAAATAGCTGGAATTTGTGTTTCATGCAGGCATTTTCACACCCTCAGAGCAGAACAGAGAGTTGACAGGTATGTCCCATGTACTGGAGGCCACAAATGCATGATCAACAGAAGCCTGTGCCATGGACAAGTTTCAGAGGATATGCTGTTCTAGGACCTTTCCTTCCATGGGACACGTAGCTCCAGATATAGATGGAATCCTGAAGGAAACAGAAAAAACAGTTCCACATAAACAGGGTCTTCTTCTCAGGCTACCTGAATAAACTTTAGGGTGATATATTCTGCTCTTCTACATGCCTGCTCATCCGTATTCCAGCAGCTGAGAGAATGAAAGGTAAAATCTGCATCTAATGAGACATGGCCGGCAGCTTTGGTTGAGGCACATGGCAAAAACCTGAATTCCAGGGCGTAAATGAAGCTGCGCGTTTGTTGCCAACAAGGCTGTGAAACTGTAAGAAACTGCAGCTCTTCGGCAGGAGAAAAGAGGCACAGATCTGCAAACCAGAGAAATCAGTGGGTCTCATCCTGATTCAGTTTATCTATGGTAGGCTGCAAAGGAACCACTTTCTGTGTGGGGAGCTTCAAAAGCCTGAATGGAAATGCACAGAAGTGGGGAAATAAAACACAACCCAAGCAGTGGCAACCAGTGAAATGCCAATAACTGGTGCAATTAGAAAGAAAAATACAGGATCTTGATCTTTTTGCAATAATACGGCATAATCACATCCTTCTTTTGTGCATGGGGTACGGTCCCCATCAATCCCTTCATCACTGGAGCTACTGGTGCTGTGCTTGTTGCAATATCACTGGTCCAGCTGTGCTAATCACAGGGGGGACTTTACTCATGGTTATCCTGCAGCCCAATCCTTTCCCCACACAGGCTACCCCTGGAGAAGAGAGTAACAGAGTTTCAGTGCACAGCTAAGGCCTGGCACTGCTGTTTCCAAATGAAAAGCCACCTTGGGAGGAAGAAATTTAGATCTGAGAAAAATGGGAGGGGCGCAAACAGGAGGTTCCTTTCTAATCATTCTCCTCCCTGATGATATCTCCCTACCAGGAATTCCAAACGCATGTTTGCTCCAACCCTAACCCTAACCCCTTCCTGGCTGGGAACAGGGGTGCTGTATGCGGAGATCTGGAGCAGGTGGGAGAACAGGCCAGGGCAGGTTACACATCCCGCTTTGGCCAGATTGTTCTTTTGTCACATTTCTACACTAAAAAAGGCACCACAAGTCAGTTATGCACTTTTGCATGTGGCAGGCTTTTTGGCCCCCAAACAGTGCTTCGATTTGGCATGCATAACTTCATGCCTGCAAACCAGTTCTGACCTATAAGGTTCCTCATAAGACACACTCTTTCCCATAACTCCACCCCTTTCCTGGCTTTTGCAATTTTCTTTCTCCCATGCTATAAGATTTAATTTTCTTTCCTAAAGCTTAGCAAATGATGGCAAGAATATCAAGCTTAAATATGTCAGTAGTATGGCTTGTGTTGCTCCTGCCCTGAAATGGAGTCCTTAAGAGGTTCTTAACAGAGGAATTCAGACTGAGAGAAGTTCTCCACATCTGGCTTATTTTCGTGGGACTTTCAAGTGCTTAACTTTGGCTGGACCTGAACAGCAACACTGAAATGCCACAATCCAGTAACAGAATATACATACAGCAGCTTCCACTTGTCTCTGTCCCCAGTGGGATGGGTATTTATGCATGCAAATTGGGACTGCATGTTCTATTCCCTTTCTTGATCCAAGAAAGGGAATAGAAGCTTTCTATTCTATTGAAGAATAGAAAGCTGTGCTGAAGCTGTGCCCAGATAACCCTTTAAACAAAGCTGAAATTCAACCATTTAAAGGGCTGAAGGGGGTTCAGTTAATTATCTCTCACTCCTCCAACTCCAGCTAAACATCTGATTTGAGAAAGTCACAGCCAGAATTGGCCTCAGCACCTTTGTGTTACTTCAATGAGTCTCTTATCTGTTTTAGCTCACCTCTTCCTCATTTCTCTCAGTTACCTTATTTGCTTGCTCCAATTTAGGTCCAATTTTTGGTCCAGTTTAGGCTCCCAGAGGAAGAGGACCAATGGTGGAGGCTCCTGATTATTCTCCTTGATGCTGTAACTCTTTGCTAAAAGGTGACCCATGACAGGTAATGGTGATGAAGAGAAAAAGCTGGGCTTGGGGGCTCTAGGAGTTGGCAGTGCCCCCCCTGCTGGGGTGTGGGCCTTGGCAAATAGCCCATGATGCTGACCATTGACACCCGCCCAGGAATCTGCAAATCCAGATGTGGTATCTCTGAAAAACTCCAAACACTGGAGAAGAACAGAGAAGGGCTGCGGCCTTCTTTAGACAGGATTCCAGTTGGATCCAGCAGGGCAGATCTTGCATTCTTACTTCAAGATCAGATAATAGAAGGTTCCAAGAACACAGAAATGGCCCTGCCACCATTTTAATATGTTTCATTTAAAAGCCAGTCTGGTTTGTTGGCCAGCATGTTAGACTGGAACTTGGGAGATTCTCATCCCATTCAACCATGAAGTTCACTGGGTGACTTTAGGTTAGTCACTGACTTTCATTCTAATCTACCTCACAGGGTTGTGGTGCAGATAAAATGGAGGATTATGTAAACTACTTTGGGTCCTATACAATGATATGCATAATAATCCTGTTTATATACAATGAAATAAATTGAGAAACAATTTAAATTTAAAAATAAGATACATTTAACTACGTGGATGTACATATGTGCACAATGGAACATGTCAAACTACCTCCTTTTAAAAAAGTGTAGAGATAATGGAAATATAGAATGTTAAATCATATGATAACTAATATAATTTTAAGCAACTACAATTTAAACAGATCAGTTAGTAATGCAGTGCAGATAATACAACATCACTGATTTTATGTGGTTATGTAAAATACAAACTTAGGTTTTGAAAAAAAAAAATCAACCCTGAGGCCAGTAGAAATGCTTCCATAAAATATTAACTTTCCAGGGGGAAATGAAAAAAAATCTGCTGCGTTGGCAATCAATACATTGCACTGCTATGCCAGAAAAGCAGTAAATTAAAAGAAATCAAAAGAAAAATTAAACTAAGTACTTGTTTGGCTTGACTTTCCAGAAGAAACATAAGAAAAACGGAATGTTAGTGATCTCTTTCCACTTTTAACAACCCATAACTGAGGCCACAAAACTCATTATTCAACAGAGATATGATTTATACTTTAATTACTGCAATGGAATAATAAATATGGAAGATAAAGGAAACATACATTAGAGGCAGAGTCTTTTCCATTTTTCTAAAGTAATTGGGGTGGGGGAAAACACTGATCACATTATGCTGTGAGACCTGCTTTCTTTGTGAATACCTCTGGCTTGATATTTGAGATGCAGTTTGAAAGGGCTGCTGAGTGATTCAGTCCTGCTTACTTCCAAGTAGACACACAGAAACCTTCTTCTGTTGCTTCTACATCTAAAATGCTAATAATCATATTAGGACCATCTACTCTGCCTTCCACGGATGGAATGTAGCTCTTGAAACCTTTTGCATTTTTCAATTTGGCCCTTATGGTGTAGTTGTGAACCTACAGCTTATATGGCCAGATTGCACACTAGTTTATACGTAGCTAAAACAGACTTCCAGAGGATTTCTAAACAATTCAACCATCAAGCTGGAGAGGCATTTAACTGAAGAGCTGCAATATCCGTTGTTGTTACATGCCATCTGACGGCAACCCTATGAATGAGTGCTCTCCACAATGTCCTGCCCTTGGTAGTAGCTCTTATAAATTCAAGGGTGCAGCATCATTTATGGAATTGATCATTCTCCTCCTCCTCCTCTTCTTCCTCCCTTTCCCTTTGACTTTCCCTAGCATTACTGTCCTCTCCATAGTATTATTACGAAATATCAAGATGATCATTCAGAAAGCATCATAAAGGAGAAGCAAAAAATAAACAGGCCCTATCCCAATAAGTTTGCAATGTACATTTGGACTGTAAGGGGACTCAGCAGAGGGAGTGGGAAGAAGGAAAAAGTGGTGATCCAGAGGCTGAAGGGAGGAGTGGCTGCAGAATCCAGATGGTGTTGGATAGTGATGTCTTAGGAACTAGAGTAAGTAACTGATCAGCCACAGTTGAACTGGCCAAAAGCTCAAGTACACTGACATCCCTTGAATCTAGTGATAACTAATACCTAACTCTACCTTTCCTTTAATTTGGATCTAGTTGATATTCATTATCCCCTATTCAGGAATTGCATAGATTTATACTAAGAAAATCAAGTGTTACTTGGGGCATCACTCTATCAAATGATGAAAGTTCCACTTGTGAAGCCATGCAATTGCTGGCATACTTAACAAAAAAGTCTATGTTAGAATATGTGAATTAATAGAGGCCCACTCCACAGCTGTATCTACAATACTGAAGACAGTGTCTGTGATCATAGTCACAGTTGCAAGCAAAAATTCTGTGTTGCCTCTGTGTTCATTTGACAGTGAATGCTTTTTAGCTGTTTCAAAATCCATTTTTGAGGAAACAATCTACATAATAGCTTGGAATCTGAGCCTTTATTGTATGGCTTTTCCCCTACTCCTCTGTTATCCCTCAAACAATTTCCCCTTTCTCTTTAATCTTCCTAAAACTTAACATAATATACTTTCTTTCCACCCTCTTTTTTGTCCCAAAAGCAATGGCCATCATGAAATTTATCTTCTTTTGTTCTCCTTCTCATCCACAATGAATTATTTAGTTTCTTTAAGTGGTACCCACTGTAGTTCCTCAGCAAGACTCATTTTCAACAAGTCATAAGATTTGTGAGAAAACAATAAACAGTAATTTATCAAATATGTGTTCATCCAGGGATCTCTTCACATTCAGACCACTTTTTTTCCAGATGAGATACATACAAGACGCTTGAAGTACATTAATATTTATAGAATACCACAGCATTTTGGCTGCAATACGCAACACCAGGGGTGAGGAAATGTCTTACTAGTGAGGTCCACATGACCGCAATCAAAATGTATCAGGATCTGCATTGCAACAGTGCCCGCGGTCCAAGCCAAATGTGTGTGGAATTATGGATGTGAGTCTTACATTACTGCTCTTTCTGGGAGCAGTGGGATGGGATACATTTGCACACAGACAGTCTCCAGCCTGTGCAAAGCTCCCACCACCCCTCCATCTGCCTTGCTGCTCAAGGACAAAGCAGGGTGGAATAAAAACAACCAGTAACCCAGCTGGCACAAAATAATGGCCTGGGAAGAGTTAAGAGTTCCAGACTGAGTGGTCTGAGGGTCCACGTGTGGCTCATGGACCAGAGGTTCCATATCCCTTGCCCTGCACACTTATTTGGGAGTGGCCCCATTGAACTTGGTGTGGCTTAGTGCCAGCAAGACCTGTTATAGGGATGGGTGAAGCAAAGGGGTTCAAGCTCATTAAGAATCTCTGAATTCCAGCTGGAAGTGCAGCTCAACTTGCTTCTGTTTTCAGCTACTACCTGCTCTTCTTTTCATTTGAATGAGAAAAGTGTGAAGTTTGAAAAAGAAAAGTGCACACATTTCACATTTTTCAGATTGTCTAGTGTGAAAACACACATTTTCAAATGTGCATTTTTCAAACACAATTACGCTTCCTGACCCAACAACTGTGCAAGCATAGGTTGAAAAATGCACTCCTATTTGTATCTACATTTGGGCTCACAAATGTGGCAGGTTCTGATGTTCTGAGAACTCAAATAAAATTCTCAAACATAATGAATTGCACTGCCTATCTTGTGTAGGAAGAAAAATGGACTGGGGTCTGGTAACAAATCTAGAACTATGCAGAATATTCTCCACTAAGAAGTAGGATCCCCATCACCACCAACTTTCTTTCTGGACATCAGTAGTGATGAAACCTTACTTATCTTGCCAGGATGGGCATTCTAAAGGTACAGAGCCACTGATGAAAAAGCTCATCCTCTAGTACCCGCCAGCAAAATGTCTCTTGCTAGTAGGCTACAGTGTAGGACTTAAATACTGATCTTAAATGCTTGCAAAAGCTCATACAGGTGTAGGTGGTCCTACATAACAAAATTCCAAACCAGAATTTGCATGTTATGCCAACTGTCTTAGGTCCTGCTACCACTTGGGTTGGTGGTTAGGTTCACCTCCTGTTCTGTTTCATTCAATTTCAGTCCAAAACCTAACACTGACAATGAATACTACATTAGAAATATTTCTAATATTTCTGTTAAAAGTTGAAGAAAATATTTTTATACTGGGGAGATCTTGCCCTTTTTTGAGGCAGCTATAGGAATATTTTAAAGAATTTTTCCCCAGCAGAAAATATAGTTGTTACAACTTTGGACATGGGCAATGATGGTTTTGGTGGTGCATAAAAAGTTCTCAAAACTGAACAATGTTAAAAAGGACTACAGATTAGATGTTAGAGGGAAAGGGGGGTTACTAGGATAGAGTAGCATAATGTTAAATAGAGTAACAGTTGCTCTTTTTGTACTTCCAAAAAAAAGAAAAAAAAAGGATTTGCTGACTTTGGAAAGCATTTAGTGAAATTATTTCTTCAATCATCTAGAAATATAATTCAGTGTCACAACCCTGCTCAACTTCATAAAGCAGCTTCTAAAAGGTTGGGATACATCTGTTGTTTTTTTAAAAAAGGCATTCTGAACAGCAATGCTTGGCCATGCTCTTGAACTAACTCGACACTCATGCTTCTGGAGGGTGATTCAGGGATGCATTCCATGTGAGCAGATGATTCTGAGAAGATCCTGGCACAACGATTTAATGTCCCAAGTGGAAGGAATTTTAAGTGGGGCTGTTCCTGTTGCTCTTTTTAAAAACAAGAAGTTGTATCAGAAGGACTAGAGAAAATATTGAAACCTTTGGTTTCCCTTATCCTTCTTTAAGAAGGAGCTGTAAGGCAGTGTTGGATCAAACTGCAGTGCACTTTACAGACAGATGTTTATGGCTGTTTGTACAACAGGTTATCCTTTGCAAAATAGATGCAAATGTTTGCTTTGAATGAGTATAAATAAATTAACTTGAACTCTATTAAGGAAGGTGATAATATGCAATATCAAATGGTAATTAATGCCTGCTTTCCTCAGTGCTGCTAGAGAAAATTGTGCTGACCGGGTCTCAGGGGGAAAAAATTATTAAGGCAGGATTTTTAAAAAGGCCACTAAATAAAAGAGATAAAGTGGAGGCAACTTATGAATCAGTCATGGAGTAGGAATCTTGTTTTGCTTACAAATGGTAGACCAATTCAAAACGCCCCCACGAATACAGATGATGGTTCAGGTTGAGCGGCTCCAGTCCACTGCTCTCTGATGCAAACAGAATCCTTGTGCACAGACTATCTTCCATTTAATTCAAGTGGGGCAAACAACATGCACACCATCTTTTGCATTCATCGAGCATTTATACCTTAAAATGTCTCTCTAGAAGCTTAGGAAACTGTCTCCTACTACACTGACTGGCAGAGATCTTTCCCAGCTGTACTCAGAGATACCAGGAATGGAACCTGGAGTCTTTGGTATGCTAAGCATTTGCCCCTCCCCATTGCATTGTGGGCCAAAGATCCCCAGGGTGATTTGCACATTAAATATATAAACAACAATTAAGCAGCAATATAACTTACACTGTGCCGAAAGCTTGTGTACGACATACCTGGCTGGCTGGCATTAAACACAGTAGGTTAGTCACATCTCCTGCATTGCTGAAACCATCAGAGCTGCGGCAGGTAGGCTGGGATTGAGGAATTCCTCACCTGAGTCCCGGGTCCCAGCCTCCCAAAGCAAGAGTGGAAACCACCAGATTTCAAGGGTACCTATTATCAACCACAGCAGGAATTTCAGTTCAATGAGTAACTGTCATTGCTACCCGGTCACTGAAGGTATAAAAGGGAACTGTGCTGTTGATTACCCTTTTGCTTGTGATCAGACTTATTCTTGAGAATAAAATCCATCTTTTCCCTCTCACTCCTTGTCATGCTTGATGGAGTGTGTGTGTCAAGGCCAGATCCCTTGTGTCCTTCACTTGCAGTAGCAAATATGTGTTTACAGCTCGATGGAAAGCAAACATAGGGAAGAAATCAGTCAGGCCTGCTCTGGGAGAGCGTTGCACAGTCGGTGTCATGACTGAAAATGCCTTTTGTGCCCAGATAGCACACTTTATGTGCTATCTGGACACAGGGCAGGCCCCTTGTTTTGATCCTAGCACACCGGCAGGTTTATGTGTGTGGAGCCAGTCTCTAAAAGTGTCCAAGCCATATCCCCGTCTCCTGTGAAGATAAATGAATGTTCATGTGTGCAGGTGATAAATGAACGTTCATGTAATGTTAAATCTATTGCATCTGGGCATCTTTTCTTTCCATTGTTTTTTCATTGACACAATTATGTATGTGCTTTAGGGATGTGTTGTTGCACTTACACAAGTGCAAATTAGTGCAAATGCACAAAGGCACTAATGCACACTGGCAAATACACGTTGGCATTAGCACAAGTGTTAATTTGCACATATCTTCTGCAAAAGATTAAAAAAAATACTCAGTCTACTGTGGAATCCATCAGCCAGATTCATAGAAATCCAAATTCATTTGAATGTGTAGCTGGTTTTTCTGACATTCCTATGGCAGAACCAACCATACCTGCTAGTCTTCATTATTCACAACAGTCCTTTGAATGACTTCCTAAAGTGCGGTTGGAGCTTTGCACCGAATTAGGACAGACTTATGTTTCCCAGCCCTACCATAATATATCTCTTTCTCTAAAAGAATTTCTAAATATATATTGATTTCCACTCCTACTGGACTTACATATCTAGGAATAAAATAGAGACATCCGAGGGCCTTTTTGTTGTTGTTGCTATTTTGCTTAACACACAAAAAATCGCTTTGTCAAACCTCCCTGCTTTTACTATCACCCAGCTCATTGCACAAGCCATCTGCATAAATAAAGACCTAAGCATCTGGTGTATGGCAAATGGTCTCCGGGGCAGATGTTCCCATCCTCGCGCTCATGTCACTGTGCATGGATACATTATTTGAACAGATGCATGCAATATGAAAGTGTTGTGTCCCACAGTGAAAAGCTTCCAACTGCTTCCTATCAACATACATAAATGCTATTTGCACCTGCATTTATGTTAATGATAGAAAAGCTGCAGGATTCCCACAGAGTGAGCACTGACGCTATGAAATACATTCAGATGGTTAATTGAAGTTGAACTTCTGTCTCCAAAAGCCAGCATTGATACTAATGCAAACAAGGTTTTAAAAAAAGATTTTCTTTCAACTTGCCATGGATGAAAAATAAATGGATTGTTCTGCTATATCTAGCAATCAAGAGATCCAAAGTGGTTCCCAATCCCCTGCCCTTTAAAAAAAAAAAAGGCTATGATGAAAAAGACAACATACATTTACAGAACAGGTTTTACACAAGTGACAGCTTTTCCTGCAGTTTCTGTTACAAATTTCTCCAAGGTTTTGGGTTTCAAGCTCCAGTTCTCCAGCCAGATTCTTAAGGCTGCTAGTCCCTACCACTGTCTGATGCTCCGTTCCAGATTTAAGATTCAGCCCAAAAGGGCTGTTTTCAGGACATTTTGGCAGCAGTAAAAACAGTCTCTCATTAGCAATCTTTCAGCTACTGAAAGATGACAAAAACTTTTCTTCATGCAAAATAAAGGCCACAGACTATCCTGTTGGATTAGAATAGCCAGGGAAGGAATCTTTGCCTTCTCTCTCAGTTGGCTGGAATGCATGGCCAATCAAAGAAGGAATGGAAGAGGAAGCAAATAACAAAATTCTTGGAAAAGTTGACCATGAAGAGAAAGCTTTCCAACTGCTGAAAGCCAAAATATTAGTACTAAGGAGATGGGCTGGAGACAGGAACATACTTGAGCCAAAAAAGCAAAAAAGGACACATATTCACAGACCTTGCAACCATATGAACACTGAAGAAAGGATTGTGTATCAAGCCTGGAGCCTAGGTACCTGAAGGGACATCCAGCCAAGCCTTCCCCAACCTGGTGTCCCCCAGATGTATTGGATTACACACCCCATTCCAGCTAGCATGGCCAATAGCTAACCTATAGTTTATTGTGATGTGAGCAAACCTAGGTGAGCCTCAAGCTCAACGATGTGGAGGAGTTAATTTTATTAACTAATAAAAGCATCTAATTTGATTTATGATGAGCTGCCTATTTGTTACCCAAACTGACAAACTACAGTTAATTCTAACCATAGTTTGTTTGGAACAGCCATGCACTAAACACTCATCTGGTAGCCATGCTTGAAAAGGAGCTGCATGCCTCCCGGGTGGGCAAGTGTGCAGGAGGAGTGCCCTTCCTCGGTGCCCATCACCAGACCACCAGAGCAGGGGGCTCCCCTTTTCAGCCTAGAAATGTGGCGCTGATAGAGGCAGGCTGGAGGGTCCTGTTCCCTCCTTTGCAGGCAAATAAATTTGGCTGCCTTATTTACAACCTTATTTGAAAACAAGCCATCTGGAAACTGCAGAGGTAGGCAGGGAAAGAGTTCTGGAAATTGCAGAGGTAGGCAAGGAAAGAGTTCAACAGGAAAACTGTATTGCTGGAAACTGATAAACCTAATTCCCCAAACCACTTGCGTTGGCAAGAAGAGACAAACACCATTCTCAAGTTTAAACTGGGTCACAATGTGATTCATTTACAGGCATTAGCAATTCTGGCCAAGTCCCCGGGAGCAGTGGAGGGAGCGACAGGACACCCTGTTGACACAACAAGCGATCCCTGCTATTCATGTGGTCCGAGCCTCCCATTACTCTTTGCTCCTATATGTTTGCTCTTATATGTGGGCTAAGCATGGTTCCCAGGGAGCAGCTGTCCAAACTCGGTCAGCTGGCCACCCTGTGCCTCCTATTACAGCCATGGCAGGCTTCACTGTCAAGGTCACCAACACCCATCTAAGATGGCTTATCCCATTCATGGTCCAGAATGATGCCTGAACTGCAGCTTTTAGAAACACTAAAAAGACACAACCACCTGGTCTCTGTTTCCTCAATAGCATGATGACTTGTTGTATTTTCAGGCTTCAGAAAGCAACATTCATCATGGTACCGCCGAACCAGAAAGCCACAGACTGGTCGGTTGCCACATTTCCCAAGTGGCTAGACAGAGAGCCCCACTGACAGCTGCCATTTTGCATTTTATGGACAGAAATGATGAGCAGCGCAGAAAAAGCTACTCAGGGAAGGCGTTTTAAAAATCACATTACTTGCAATGGAATTTCAGCCCTAAATTAGGGTTAGGGGTGTGCTCCAGGGTAGGGTTAGGGTTACAAAAACGTGGTGTCCTGGCATGAT
>NW_025335440.1:20198558-20292444 GCF_004798865.1 Varanus komodoensis | reverse complement strand
CCCGCCCCACACACACACACACAGTGCTTTTATTTTTATTCTTCTTTGTTAATTGCGTTGATGTGTTTTATTTTTGGTATTTTAACATAGGAGACTCTGAGGAGAAACAGGGTGCCCCTATTGGTGTGGGCATGGGCAGAAGGAGGTATAATGTTGTGGGATTAACAAGCCAACAGAGAAGGGGATTGGCCATGGCAATGCCCCCATCTTTTAGCTGTACTTCGAGCTGCATCAAGGAATCCTGGTGTGCCCTTTCTCGTTCTGTTGGATGATGATGTTAGTATTGGAGAGGGCAGGAAGGATGAATAAATCCTACAAGAGGAACACAGAGTGGTGGCTGGCTTCAAAAGGCCAGTTTGAGTTTTCAAACTTTTCTCATGGCACACCAATGTATCCCACAGTTTGGGAAGAACACTATGCAGCAGAACACAAAGTGAATGCCACTGAGCCCAAGCAAAGATGCAGCTACTTCAGGTATCTTCACATTCAGTCAGTCCTCACTGGCATAAATGCAACATTTCTTGACAGCAATACTTGTTCAGCATTCAATGTTCAACAAGGTAATAATGGCCATCAATCTGGAGGGCTCTAAAAGGGGATTAGACAAAATCATTGATGAGTATGACTTCTGACGCTGGTGGTTTTGTGTTACTTCCGTGTCAGGAGCAGTATGCCTATGTATACCCATTTCTGGGGAATGTTAGTGGGAGGGTTACACTTGTATTCTATTTATGAGTTTCCCATATGTATTCTGGACAGCCACTGGGTGAACAGAATGCTGGACTAAATGTCCTTAGTCCAGCATGGCTTTTCTTTTCTTATCAGTGAACTGAAAGTAAAACTGCATTGGCCGAGCTATTTAATCAGATAAAAAAATGATTCTATGTTCCCACGTTTCCTCCACAGGCAGAAGATGCCTTTGCTTTCCATCAAACTGATTTCAGCAAAACCATTACTTAACTATGACAGAAATTCCTTGGATCATGTGGTTAGATGCCCACTGAGATGCAAAACCTGAATGCCTGAAAACCTAGAGAGGAAAAAAGCAATTTAATTCCATGCATTCACACATTTCACATTCCCTTGGGTAGTGATCAGTGTTGGAGAAACCTGATGGCCAATCCAGGTCATTTACTCAGAAGCAGAAGTTATGCTAGATGCTTTTCTGGTGTTTCCTCAGCAGCTTGACTGGCTGAGGAATGCCAGGATATATACAAGTTTTTCTTTCTAAACATGCATAAGGCTTGCATTCTGTATTGGCAAATAGGGAAACCATAAATAACAACAAACTGTATTCAGTATGAATAGCAGCATCCAGAGGTGGCTTGTTCTCCCTTTCAGGTAATTGAATCATCTGCACAATGTCCCATCTTATGTGCAGATATAAATAATGTTGGCTCATATTTTCTAAAGTGTTCCTTGCCAAGAAACTATAATGGAAGTGGAGATAGTTAAATCATGGCTGGATGATACACATTCTTCTCTTTAAAATCACCCCCTTCCAGAATTTGTGGATGAAAGAAATAATAGATAATTGTCCACATCCTGTAAAGAGCCAGGACCTCATTAGCAAGACCACCAAAGAAGAATTCACACACACAAACTGACTACAGAAAGAATGACTAGATAGGAGATCCAGGTGAAAAACAGGCCTTTCCATAGGCATCTAACACAAGATCTAATTTTATATTTCTAAATGCCTATTAGATAGATGAGAACAGCTTATTAAATATATTTATTTTTCCTTGTCTGATCATAATTTGAGTGAAGCACACAAGAATTCTAGCAGATAATATGCTCTGCATTTCATATCAGAGAAATATCACTCCCAAGTCCAGACCTCCTTGCCTACTGACAGCATAGCTCAGGGTTGGATACTTTGAGCTACAAAGATGTACAGTAGTAGGTCATCATTTTGATGTAGCTGGGAGTAGTTCTTAAGAGGAACTGAAAGGTTCCTCTTGCTATATCTTGTCATCAGATCAGTTTTTCATCAATAAAATTACTACAGCACAGATCTGGAATGTGCTTATTTTTTCCAAATGATACTATCTTGAGTACCATTAAAAGATAATTTATGAAGAATATTACTGATTATCATATGGCAAAGACAAATAGGTCTGTTTTGTTTGTTTTCTCATATGATATGCAAGCAGGAACTTTAATATAAAGCCACAATTCTTTTGTGGAACAGGGATATGGGAAACACAAATTTGAGATATAAGGTTAGAAATAAATAGTGTTTATTTTATTTTTGTAAAGTATGTGAATCAGGAAATGAAATCCAAACTCAATCCAAAGATGTAAGTTAAACTCAGAACTAGGGAGTCTATGGCTTGCACTAGGCTGTGGTCATGTGGTTAATTCTCAAAATAAATAATAAAATATTATTTTATTAATAAATTTTCAGAACAAATAATAAAATATTACAAATGTAATGATAATATGAAGCATTCTTATCACATTATACATTTCACACATGCCAGTAACAGCCACGAATGTTGAGCAGAGGTGAAGTAACTCTTGATATTACATTACACATTTCCTTAATTACATATTGTAATTCCATAATTATAGTGTTATCATTATATTTACTTTGAGCTTGGGATAGTTTGCCAGTTTTGCAGGCAAAAATGAAACAGTAAAAATATGACTTTCAAACCATAATCTTTCAAAATCTTTAATATGAAACTGAAAGCCATTTTTCTAGAACTGAGCAAATGCAAAAGCCACAGAGCTGATCTGTTGAAGACTTTTTGATTCTTAAATCTTACTTGAAAAGACTAATTTTCTTTCCATATTATTGTTTTTTAAAGGGATTTCTTCTGGGATTGTAGAGCAAAGGATAGCGCATTTAAACTATCTAACACAGGAAAAGGATTTTCTTTTCCTTAAAAGCAGGAGGTTCGCCCACATGGATCACCTGGGACGAACTTGGCCAGTGCAAACAGACTAGAAGGTTATAGGAGCCTGGGAATGTTTAACCTCAGGAAAATAATTACAGCTCAGAAAGATCAGAAGGAATTACACAGGAAATGTGAATAGTAACCCTTTAGTTCCAACACCACCACCATCACCAGCAAAAATCACTTAGTACTGACTGATTCTTCTACTTCTACTAAAAGACAAAGTTAAACTAACCAACCGCAAAATGTAGTGGTGGGGATAGGGACAGATAATCGAATGCACTATAAATGCTCAATAAAGTGATCAAATCTTGTTTCCAGAACAGCCATCTTTGGCCTTCCAAACTACCCAGAATACTTAGAATTGAGCTAAGAATTAGTCATTCCAAGCACCATAAAAATGGAATAATTGAAGCCAGTGTTTTCTGCAGATGTCTATAAACATCATATTCTAATAAATAAATAAATTCTACTAACAAAGTAATAGCTATTTCTCAACAGCTGCAGTCCAATTCCTTGTTTGTGCGGGATGTTTGTCCTGTTACAGTGTCTATAGTTGGGCCTTCTAAGGACAATGTCCCAAGGTGTTTGGGGTGGAACAAAAGAAGGTGGAAAAAAAGGTGTGATAAAAGAAAATGGGCACTAAGCAAAGCTTTATCTGCTGCAGAGTTACAAGTGGCTCCTGTGTGACAACAACATCCAGGGAAGATACAAAATTTGAGTTCACCTGCAGCAAGAGGAACTTTCTTCTATAGTGGAACGGCAGGCTTATATTCAAGGGGGAAAAGTGATACATGAATTCCTCTCAAGCGTCATCAAAGTATTAAAAAAACAGATTGTCTTCCCATATTCCTTGGAAATTTTTTTGTGGGATGGGTAAGAAGAAGATAGCACATTTCTTAACCGAAGACCAAAGCAATCTAGGAAGTTTTCACAACTAACTCTCATGACACATGAATAAAACAAGCAGCCAAACAACATATGAGAAACTTCCTGGGAATTTCCAAGGATTCCTCCTGGTGTGTGAGAGGGGGGCTAAAGTCTTGGGGTAGGTGACTGCTGTCCCATTCAGCAGGACCAGCCCAAGGCATTTGGTAGATAAGACTGGACCACACGTAGAAACCGCCCTGTTCAACCTACAGACACTGACCAGACTGGCAGTTGAATGCTTCAACACTAGTGATGGGGAAACAACATCCTTTGCTTCTTCTGAAGGCTGCAAGTTAGTTTAGGGGTGCAGACTGGGTGGTAAAGAACACCCAGCTGTGTCCTCCAACAGGGAAAAAGGTTGAAGGTCTGCCATTTCTCTTGCTGCCCATAAACCACCTAGCACCAGCCACCTGAAGTGACTGCCGAATGGATGGTCAGCCCATGCTACTCATACCAAAAGCATGTGAGGCTTTGGGAATATTCCAGACAGTTGAAGAGCTTGGAAGGCTGTTCAAGTGTTCAGTTGGATCAACTGATCATATTGCATCAATTTTTGACCCAACTTATGTCTCAGGAACTACAACATTGTTTTGTAAAGGCATTCCCATGTTTAAAAATTGCCAAGGGAATGTCAGCACCAAGGACTGTTTAAGTAATGGGGTAACATAAGTTCTGAATGTATTCCACCAGTGTCTACCGAATGCCACCCATGGAAGTGCAAAATCAGATATACACACAAAATGTATTTTGATTTTAATTACACAGCAAGAGAGGTCTGTGTTCAATAAATTCAAGGATTGTGAACTAGGTTGGGGGAGCATTTGAAGCCCATTTTTCCCAACTTCAATGGCTTCAGTATAATTATTTTCCTCAAGGAATTATCCAATACCTGATTTAAATGTCAGGAAAAGTTTCGGCTCCTCAGAGAACTACAAGGAAATCTAAATGCTCAACAAGTGCAGCTGAATCAGGTTATTCAAGTGCCAATTCATGGATGGGAATATTGTATTCATTATACTCATTACCCACTTCAGCTACTGAGAATGATGGCATTCAAGGAAGCTGTTATATTTCTATTATGCACTAAAGAAAACAAATTCAATTGCATTTAATCATAAGCACTATTGTAAGAAGTCTTTAAATCAGCCTAGAATGCAATCCTATACATGTTTATACATTCTCCACTCAGCCATGCTGGGAGTTGTAAGAATTTTTCCTGTCTAAACATGCACTCTGAATGCACTAAGAAAAATTTTAAAAATATGCCACTTAAATTAGTTTTGTGGTCTGTCTAGTAAAAAATCAATTTTTGAGAGATCCTTCCATCTATGTAAAACTGCATGCCAAAAGAACAACTGGCTTTTGTCTTCATGTGGCCTGCAATCTGATGTTTTGAATAAAATCATACCAAAGGTTAATGCTCAGGTTATATGAAAAAAAAAGAAAGGGACTCATTGAGATGTGCCATCCACTAGGTTGCCTTCATTTCTAATGGCTTTTCTTCTGTTCAGAATTGGAAAATGGAGAGTGTACGTTTTTCTGTCTTTAGAATGCAAACTTTGAGTCATTCAGATTTCTATTTTTGTTCATTCAATTCCTCCATTCCTTTCATATTTTATATATGGTCTTATTTCCATGAGAAAATGGCATTATTTTCTTGTAGGCATTTGTGGTGGAGTTGGTGAATAATTACATTGAAAATCTAAGGATCATAATATCACATGCTATTGTACAAACTTAACAGGTATACACCAAGGACTTGAATTCAAATTCACTAGTCCTTATGACATTCAACAGAATTGTGCATGGAGGAAATACTTTTTCATTATAACATCTTAAGTATTTTTGAAAATGCTTTTCATGGACAATTATCCAGAACGATCTAAAATTATTCTGTGTAAGACTGATTTTACTTAACTCATATTGTTCCATAAAGGCCAGGATAATAATTCTAAGTAAATATTCTTGTAAATACAGATAGAAAAACATACATTTCCATAAACAGCTTCTACTATCATTCACTTGCAGAGTAATCATGTACTTCTGTTGCAAACTTCTAAAACTGCTATTTTTTGTTCTGTCTTCTCCTTCTTACTTCAGAGCAAAAAATAGAAGCAGGGGATTTCACTCTTCACTGCTACAATACTGGAGTATCACAGATACAAGAATTTTTTTAAAGTGCACATTTAAGAGGATTACTATAAAACTGTTCCACTTTTTCGAACAGTATATTACTCAAATGCTTTGCTAAAGTATGGAAAACAACTCTCCACTGATACCACAAATCTTGACATTTTATAAAAAGGACTTACCCAGTGTTTATTTTCAAGGATAAAGTTCAAAATTCAAACGGTGTATGGGTACGAACTCACTAACTCCTTCACATTATTAAGCAACAACAGACGCAAATCAACCCTGATCACATCTCCTGTACCATTATATTTTTGACAACTGTTCAAATGGAGTTCCCAGAAAGTAATAATCATAACAGCTTTAGAATTACAAAATACACGTCAGAGGTCACAATGATTTGTCAAAAATTATACAGTATTACAATGGCTATCCTTCAGTGTGCACTGCATTACACTGGCCATTTGTAGTTTTATGGCACATCATAAACCCAACCATAAGCAGATATAAAAACACAGCAAGTCTTGGCACTGGACAGTAAATGACCAAGGAAATTCTACAGCATAATCAATGATGTCAGGGTTGGAGCATTATCCTATGGCCACTAGGCACTGCCTAGAATAGTGTAAAGGATCATTTCAAGTCCCAGCGCCAGCCTTAGACAACTGCTCCAAGGTCAAGGTTCCCCTTACAGTTGGATGGCTATGAGGTTGCAAGAACAATTTTGGTACTGGAGTTGGGGGGAACTCGGAGGTGGGGCAGAGAGGAGAGGAGTAAGACACTGCGTCCTACAGCAGAGGAGCTGCCTCTGGCTACTTTCCTTTTGAACTGGTGTAAAGCCTGTTTTGGAGGGCAAGAGGGGCACCAAGGCAATCCTCATCTCTGTTCTTCTGCCCTCCACTGTATGCCAGTAAGTCTCCGAGTTTGGATAGTTATAGGCAACCACACTGGATGGTACCCTTAGTAGCTTAATGCACTCTGCAGTCCAGATTGTGTTTTTTTTTAATCTGCCCTGAACAAGAACTTAATCCAATTTCTCTCAATGATTTCCAGAGCAGGCTCAGCAATTTCTGCCCATCTGCCCATTTGTGCGGTGACCCTGGAACTTTATGGAAATGGAAGCCTGCCAGAGCTCAAGCTTCTTGTTGTTCTGTAAATGTGCACAATATTTCTCTTTACCCACATCTTTTCCGGAGTTCAGTAGTTGCCATAGATGTTCATGGTCCTAACTGTTATGTTCATGGTCCTAACTGTTACTTGCTTTCATTCTACATTTATTTGGATAAAGTTGTCTTATAGGCTGTCCCAAATCTGTCTTCTCAAACTGTGTAGGATAAAAAATAAAAAGGGAACTGTAATAATCCTGCCTTGGGTTAATTCAGCTGTTTTGTTGCTTGCAGTGCTTCCTGCACAAGGCAAGGATGACAACACTGGGCAGTTCCTCATGGACTCTAAAAAAAGTGGGGGAACCTCCTAGTGTCACTTCTCAAGCACTGCAAGGCTGTGCTTGCACAAGAAACAGTGCAGCAAGTGTTAGGATGGTGTGCAACAGCTTGTTTAGCTTAGAAGGAAGGGGACCATGAGAGACATGTACACAATTATGTATACAATTATGGAGAGTATGGAGAAATTATTGAGGAGACATTTTTTTCTCCATCTCCTGTAATGCTAGAACCCAGGGTCATCCCATGAATCTGATTGGTGAAAGATTCAAGACCAATAAAGAAGGTATTTCTTCCCACAGTGCATAGTTAAACGATAGAATTCTATTCCATGAGATGTCATGATGGCCACAAATTTGGATGGCTTTAAAGGGGGACTGGACAAATTAATGGAAGAAAATTAGTCCTCATGGTTATGTGCTACCTCTAGTATACCTTTGTAATCAGTTGCTGTAGAAGATAAGTGGGAGGTGCAATTACACTCATATCCTGCTTGTGGTGCCGTGTGGACAGCCATTTGGCCACTGAGAATGGAGTCCTGGACTAAGTGGACCACTGGTCTGACCCAGCATAGCTCTTACGTTCCTGCAGAAGCTACACATTTAATCCCTTAAAATAATTCTTGCATACATGCTTACACTATGTAAGGTCTCTTTGCTCCTACATCATAACCCACATCCTAACTTTGAAACAGGTATACCAATACAGCTGTTTTAGGAGGAAGAAGAAATTTTCAGTCTTACACCTGATCCCATATTCGATGCAGGATGTGCAACTGGAAACAAGTAAAATGTAGTATAGCAGAAGGGCTTATATTGTTATGGACTTGAATATATTGATTCTGGTAGTTTGGTTTCACTGAATGGCTGAAAACCTCTTTACCTCTGGAAAGTAAGGACAGGGAAAGAATTTGTGATAAGCTGAATTTGGGCACAGAGGAAGTTTTTTGTTTTTAATGTAAAATTGGCTAAAACTTGGGATGCAGTTTGGGAACCTAATGTAAGATTTGCAATAATATTTTCTTATGCAAGAGAATGGTCTTATTTGTAAATAAAGCAAATAATGCAAAGACCCAATGGGTCCCCGAAGTGTCCTCATCTTAAGGAAACTAAACTCTGTAGCAGTATTCACTACTTTTGGAACTGGGATGTGCCCAGCAGTTATTTAAAGCAGAATTGGATTAAAGTAGCTCTCTATTGTATTTTCATATACAGCGCATTTGCTTTCAAGCATTGACTGTCATGCTAAATTAATTATTTTCAATATATTCTACAACACTCCGGATTTAGAATAAGGCAAAGCAAAAGTTGGATAGGATGATACAATTATTTAACCATAAATGCTCTTATAACCAAAGCATCCAATATTTTTCTGTATTTAACTGAAATTTAACTACAGGATCTTTACAACTAATATAAATAATATCCATCATTTCCCATTCCAAATTTGCATATATTCAGCCTAGCAAAGAAAAATCTGGTGAAAAATTAACTGTTCTGCTTCCTGCTGGGCCCAGAGGTTGGAACACTCATTTGAGCCGTATTATTTCAATTTATCCATTTAGTCTGTGATTTCAGGCACAAGAGTACATCAAAGGAGGGAGACATGACTATCACATTTAATGATAATGAAATTCAGTAGCCTCATGGCCAAAGAATATTTCACTGTCCACATACATAACAACACTAACAGAATGATGGGCCACACTCTGAATTAAGATTGCCATATTAAGAGCTGGAAATAAAGCATACACTTTTTTTTTCAAGGGTGCAATCCTAAACCTGCCTGCTGGAATTGTAGGAATTTTTCCATGTAAACATGGATAGGCTCGTGCCTTTATCTACTAGTTTCCAATGCTAAGAAGTCATTTAAAAATCAAAGAAGGACCACTAATATTTACCAGGTAATTGTTCATCGAACCCATTATTTGCTAGCCTGAGTGAAACTGGTCTCTAGCAAAGGGATTTCTCATTACCTGCTACCTGAAATCCTTTAAACTGTTAAAATTACCAAGGACTGAACATGGGACCTCATGCAGGCAAACACTGTTTTCTTCCACCGCGCTATGGATGCATCCTTCCCACAAATGACTGAAGAGTCCGCACATACAGGATATTTTTGCTAGCAAGTAAGTCCCACTGAACATAACGGGGGGCTACTTCTAAGTAAACATGCACAGGATAAGCAACTGTGGTTTTGTGAGATAGACAAAGCGATTCCTCAGCTGGTCACTAGGGAAAGCGGGGGAAGAGGAAGAGGAGGAGGAAGAGCACAGCCGCACCCCCACGGAGGCTCAAAGCTCTCCCACAGCTTCTCCCTCCTCCCCTAGAGGGCAACGAAACTCCACACGGAGAAGAAAGCCACGACCGGCGCACACGTCCCGAAGTCAGGCGATACTAATGCGCGCCTTCGAGGTCCGGCTGCGGGGGCGGGGGCTATCCGAGTGCGAAGAGGGTATGTCGCGCATGCGCGCGCACCCGCCCTGCCGGGGTTGCCGTGAAGCTTGACGCAGCTTCTAAGGCAAAGAAGGGGGCGGAGAGCGGGACAGGAGCTGGAGGGGGGAGGGTGAACTCTTCACAGCGTGTGCCGCTGCGTCACGCCCTACGACGTCATAAAGATCACGCGGTGCCGAGCCCGACCGCTGTTCTCGAGAAGCGTACGCTGTTCTCGCGCTGGTAGCGGCGGGCGGAAGCGGCGGCGCGTGCTGCTGTGTGGGGTTAGCGGTGCCTCTTGGCCTGGTCGCTGCAGATGGCAGCTGGAGGGACAGACCGTGGGACGAGGGAAACAATTACGCCGGCTCCTTACCGTCTTGGGATTGGGGGTTGGGTTAAATCATGCGCTGTTCTCCCGTGCTTGCCCCATACAGGTTGCTGCTGCCCCCACTCCGTGATTAAAGCAAAAGAGCGAGGGCTCCATCCTGAGCATTCCTTAAGGTGCAAAGGCCCTACAAATTCCAGCATGCTTCACACACCCTTGGTCTGGTCCAGCAAGAGTTTTTACGTGGGTTCAGTGCTAAACATGATGTACATTTACGTTCTGTTTTCTTTTGCCCTCTGGTACTGAAAGCCAGTGTGATGTGGTTCAGAGTGTAGGAGCAGGACTCAAATCTGCATTCTGCTTCCCCCTGAGCTGTGGAGCGCACTGGGTACCTTTAGGCCAGTAACAGACTTTCAGTCCAACCTACCTCGTGGTGTTGTGAGGATAAGATTGAGAGGAGAGTTATGTAAGCCACCTTGAGTTCCTTGAAAGAAAAAAAAAGTGGGATATAAATATAAGCAAATTTAAACTACATAGAATACTAGTTAGATACCTTGGTCATACTTAGTGCCGTAGTTGGCACATTTTTGCATTGAGAAGGTCCCAGGTCAGCATTTTTTCCATTTCTGTAAAAAGGATCAGGTGATACGGAAGGACTTTTTCCTGACACTCTGAAGCACAAGTATGTTCCAATCCTTCCCATCCACCCAATATAGTGTTATTTTCAGAATCTGGGACTCTTGCTGCCTGGTCCTTTTGAATGTTGATCACACTTTTTTGTGCATACAGGCCAGTGTTTTGCATTTAGGCTACAAAGCCAGCAATTTTAAATTGGATTACCAAAACAAAATGCAATTCAGGAAATTTTTAAAAAATTCTCCAAATAATTGTGAAAATAGCCTATGTTTTTCCTCATCAGCTTCTTCATCCTACATACCATCATGTTGTCTCTGACTTACTGTGCCCCTTCGAAGGAGTGCCCTCCAAAATGTCTTGTCCTCAACATGTCCTCCTCATAATCAGTTTACATTGTGGTAATTTTAGGTACTGCTGATCTGTAATTTGGTGAAAGGAAAGTGCTGCAAACAAGACTGTGTGTGTGAACATGCATGTGTATGACAGTAGCTTAGTTTTCTTCCTTTTTGATTCATTCTGATACTTACCCCAAATCATAGTTTGATTAGATTAGTAGAAAGCACAACCCCTGTGTACTTCACAGTTGTATATGTTTGCAGTGCCAGGGAAATTACTATCGCTCAGTGACAGGGCACATACTGTGCATGCAGAAGATCCAATCTTAAATCCCCCGTATCTCCAGGTAGCACTAGGAAGCCACTGAGACAATACTGAGATAGACCCCTGAACTGTGTACCAAATCACTACACCAAATACTTGTAAAACTGCTCCCACATGGCATACCTATTATCTCCCCTTGTGTTCGTTCCACATCAGTAATTCCCAAATGCACTTACCGTTTGTAAGGGAGAGCATGCCGACCTCCTATTTATAAAAAGGGAAAATTGAATCATGGTTGCTTGCCAGGGAATGGGTATTGTGCTTGAGATATTGCTGGAATGGGTTGATAAAAAGCAAAGCAATCTGAATATTTAAAAAAATCATTTTTACAGTAGGAGGCTGAAATCAGGCCTTGAAAAATAGGTTCAGTGGGTGACATTGACCCTCATTCATTCTGACTGAAGTATTCATAAATATAATTTCAGTGAGTTGTTGCATTCTTATCAGTTTGCTAAAGTATCCTGCTTTTGTTTAAATATTCGATTGTAGATGGCTTTAGCATGTATTGGAAAAGTTTGATAAATGCAACTACTGGTGGCCATTAGAAATGATGGTTATGTTGAACTTCAGGCCCATCACCTAATGGGGAGCAACAGCACAAGAGGGCATTCCCAGGGGCAGCCAAAAATACTTAGTTATCTCAAGCAAATAATGAGATGGCACCTGCCAACACCTCACATAGAGAAAAGCAACCAGACCAAGAGTTGTCTCCACCCCTGGCTGTTCCTGTTCCACCGGAGAGATGCACAGTAGCCTAGGGCTGTAGGGCAGGCTGTGTGGATGGAAACAGCTCTCCATCCTCCATCTCCCTGCCACCTCTTTCTGACTAAAGACAGGGTTGGCCCTGAGAATCACAGGACATTTGGTCGGTCACTGTGGGAAACAGGAAGCCAAGCTAGAGGGACTTTCAGCTTGAATCAGCAGCCTCAATAGGATCAAATTCAATTTTGTGTATACATAAAAGGCTAGCATAAGGATAAACATAATTGAATAGCTGTTCAGGTTATTGTTTTAGGAAGCTTCCTCCATTTCACAGACATCAGATGGGGTGAAGGAAGCCCTGGTGCCCACTTACACGAGCTGCTTATGTTGCCCAAGAACACATCCTTGTATTCCAATTTATTTACTCTACAAAAACCACCATGGGCCATGGTTCCATGCACATAACTATCAATCTAATTTAACATAGCAATGCAGTCATCAGAGATCTATTTGCATTTTTCCAGAGACTCTGGGACAGAGCCAGTCTGAACAATGAATGACACAGTTGCCAGCAAAGTTGGCCTGGAATATTTAGTGGGCCACTGCTATTCCAATTTAACAGATGGCAAATTGTTGACCGTTATGAGAAGAATTTTTGCAGATGTTTCAGGCACAGAAGTGAGAAGAGCTCAGGTCAGCTTGAAGAGCTCTCCAAAAAAGTTTTTAAAAAGCAATAGTATATAATACGTGCATTATTCTCAAGGGATTAACAGTTTTGTGCATTTTTCCTCTGCCCTTGTTTTTTTATAACTTTTCAATGGTTCTTTATCAGTAGGAATAAGTAGTCAACATTCTTTTGAGAAAGAGAGCCCTTTTTACAGTCTCTCAGGCTGCCCAGCCTCAAACTGAATCATGAGGTCACTATGAATATTCTCACAATTTGCTAGAGCTCAGCATTACGACCAAAAGAAAGTTCATGTGTATCTCATCCTTTGCCTTTCCACTTCCCAAAGGGTTGGGTTGGGTAGGCTGTTACTTAAAAATATGCATGAGGCAGAGGGCTGGAACAAGAACAGCAATTGCCCTTTGAAAATCAGTTCTCCGAGCGCAATACAGAAGACAAAATACTTTCTTTGACACCAGATATTTGCCACTGTCGCAGTGCAAGCTAATACATCTGTGCTGAGAAGTCAGTCCTGTTGAGTTTAGTGGTGTGTACTTTCAAGACTGCAGCTTTAAGGGCTTCTGGCAACCATCACTATAGCTAATTCATGGTATTTTCTCTCTTGATCAAAAAAGCATTACGAAACCTAACCCTGTGTTTGAAGATGCCACTATATTTGAATAACCGCCTTCTTAGTGACCTTAGCCATCTGTGTTGCTGATAATTCAAGAGCTTGGCAAAATAGGCAAGGACCTCAGTTATAACCTGGGGGTGGGCATACAAATTAATGCCCCTCGCTCGCCATACCGTCTGCCGTGCTCTTCTACCATTTGCAATGTACTGTGAGAGTTCACAATCCAATGGAGTCAAATGAATTGTAATTTAAAGTAATTAACTGTTAAAAAACTTTGATGGCATCTGTTGAACTGCTTTCACAGACCTGAGATGCTCAGATCCAGTGCATCTTTTGACAAGCCATGCTTGCTTTCCATGCTTTCAGGAAGCACGTGTATACATGTATAACATTTCATGTCAGGATTACCATATTGTAGTATGTGGTAGAACTTTGAAGGAAATATGACTGAAACTACTGCCTTTCACTGTATACCAGCTTGAAACTACGTTTTGTAAACTAAAATAATCTTCAGTTATGTGATTTAATAATATGATTTCTAAATTCCATTTATTTGGTCCAGATGTCATATTATACTGGGTTTTTTTATTTGTGTGCATGTTTTGTTTTTAATATCTAAGTCTAGAATCCTGCACACACTTACTTTGGGACTGTAAGCTCCATCAATCTCTCAATGAGACTTCTAATTAAAGATATTTAGGATCAAGTTGCATAACAAGTGGCAGCTTCTTTGCTAATAAATAACCTTTTGCAGTCTCAGCATGAAAAGACTTCCATACAAGGTGAACATTGACAGTACTACAAATTGCCAAAATGTAATTGTATGTGTTCGTGTGTGTGTGTGTGTGTGTGTGTGTGTGTGTGTGTAAATAGAATTACGGGTGAATTCCTTTGCAAAACTCAGAGAATGAGAGAGTGTGTGTGCTATTTCCTAAGGTCTTACAGTTAAATTTCGGAAGAAAAGTAGTGAGCTTCAGAGATTCTATCTGATATCAACTTTTGTTCAGAGGCAATGCTTTCTTTTTCTCATCCTAACCCTGACAAACTTTAGATAGTCAATGCCCTGTGGCATTGGGCCTATGGCATGGGCCTGGTTTCCTCCACTCTTCTCTCCTCTTTCATTTTTGCTGCTGCTGTTCTTGCAGCTGTAAACCAGCGTGTTGATCAAAGCTGGGGGCGGGGGGTGCTTGGCCTTCAGCCAGGCTAGCTGGGGCTGCTGAGAACTGCACATACGGAGGGCTACAGGATCGCCAGCCCTCATGGAGATAAACAGATGGAGACAGACAGATTTTGGGTGCCATCCAGTGTGATTGTTGTCAACTTCTGAACCTGGAGGATTATGGGTGCTGCAGTCTAAGATACTGTATTTTATTGTATATATTCTGTTTTATTGTACCTTGTGTATTGCATTAATGTATTTTTAAATCTCCCTGAGAGCCTTTTATGGCTAGGTGGTGGTATAGAAATTTAATTCAATAAAAATAGAAAAATAGGATGACTGTTGTGCAACTCTCACCTTCCAAAACATTTAGGCAGCTGATTGCAGCCATTCTTGTGAGAGGAGACGGAGGCATCTTCGGGATTCTTAACAGGATAGCAGTGCCTCCCTCATCCCCTCCCTGTCCCTCCCTACCCTGACACTAAAGGTGGTCTTCCATCTTTGGCGTCCAGCCAGTGTGGAAGGACGTGCACTGGCAGTGACAATGGCGGGAGAGCCTTCCACGGTCAGAGTCCTTACTCCAGCCTCACCTCAGGATTTTCCAGGGGTGGACCTGGGACTCTGCCTCATCCTGTAGCCCATAAAATTGTAACTTTAATTTACTTGCTTAACATTGAATGGCATACCCTGCTCTTTGACAGAAAATTGTCATTCCAGGCACAGTTTAGAAAGCAGTGGGGTAGGTAGTGAAACAGGAAGTAGATAAGAAGCCTATTCTAGTGTTCTCAAGGATAGACAAATCTGTCGGTTTCATTTTCTCAGAGCTTCTCATTTTCATGCATGTGTTTGTGAGCATTTTCCCTGACACATGCATTTTTGTATTCCATTTGGCCTAATGTGTATATTTTTGCAAATAATTTCTCCAATATAAAACATTAAGAACATCATTTTCTCTATGATAAGATTTCCATGTATGTATCTTTCCCCAATACACGCACTGAAATGTATTTTTTGGTTGGAGAACTTCATTGTGCAATTTGGAGAAGTGTGAATGTTGAAGAGAAACTGAATTCTTGTTCATGTATTGGTTCATGTTGGCGTATAGGTCTGAAATTAGAAAATTCTGTTTTAAATGCAAGTGGAAGTCACATCTACCCCGTGCCAAGGAGTTCAAACCCTCAAACGGGGACACTGGGATGCACTAGGTGGCTTTATCCTTTCATTGTGTTCCACTGCCTTGTTCTTTCTACCTCCACGTGCATTTAAAAATTTGATTGTGTAAGGCTCTGAAGTGCAGAGACCATGCAAAGCTACAGCGGGCACTGAACTGCAGGCAGCCCAGCCTTCAGCACATGGAGGAAGCCAGTGACAGACAGGAGGGATGGAGCCATCTACCCTGATACAGTTCTAACTCTGTGAGGGGGGATGCCTAAATAGGACAAATGTTTTGTTGTAATTCCATTAGGTCACAGCAAAGTATTTTGAAGATGTCTTGTGCCCCAAGGGGACTTTTCCTGCAATGGGAGGGGGGAGCAGTTGTGATAAAGAACACAATCTGCAAAGAGAAATCGTTGCAAGGATTGTTTCCAACATGCTTTAAAAATAGTTTGATCAAGGGAAGACCTCATATTTATTTGGCTGCTGGATGAGGGTTTTTACAGGGATTTTTTCCTTTTTTTTGAAATGAATTGGGAAAGGCACTTAAATCTGATTCACATAAAATGGACATCTTGTGTATCAGGAAACCTGGAAATCTGGATGGGGTCATATTCATCCTGAAAGCCAGGCACGCAGTCTGAGAACACTCTGGGATTCGCTGCGCTCGTGGAGGCACAGGTGGTGTCTGCTGGCAAGAGTGCTTTTTAGCGGCTTAGGCTTGTGGAGCAGCTGTGACCCTACCAAGAGAAGCCTGACCTAGCCACGGTGACACATGTCCCGGCTATGTCCAACCTACAGGGCTGTCATGTGCTCCGATCTGAGCTAGATTCTTCGGAAACTCCAAGTGGTACAAAATGCAGCCGCTAGAACTCCTGAAGGACTTGAGTTCTGCCACCCTTACTCTGCACTGTTTATATTGGCTGCCTGTTCATTTCCAGGCTCAGTTCAAGGGGTTGTGTTGGCCTTTAAAGCCCTAAATGGTTTGGGACCGCATCATCTAGAGTACAGCTTGAGGAATTAAGATCGATATTGGAGGCACAAGGCTGGTGGGTATATGGAAAGTACTGTCTTAGTGGTGGCCTCACGCCTTGGAACTCTCATCCCAGGGAGTTACATGTGGCCTCATCACTATGCCTTTATAAATTAAAAAATCCTCTTGAAGATGTATTTATTCCAGTCTGTGTTTGGGGCATTAATATCATTAGCCAGTGCTGCATTTGTGATTTACCATAATTACTTTTTGCAGTATTGTATACAATAAATACAAAACTATACAGAATATACAATTTTAATACAAAAATTGTATTAAACAGGCCAAAATACAATTTCCTGAAAAGAGAATGACTGTCATAAGCTAAAATACAATTTTAATACAATTGTACAAAAATATAAATATTACAAATATACAGAGGGTGCCAAAAATGTGTACACATTTTAAGAAAGGAAAAAACTATTAAAAACTGTCACACGGTAACACTAGCATTCATTTGATTAATGCCAACTTTTGAGCAAATGTCATGCCATACATTGCTACTGTAATTCAATTCAACTTTGAAAAGTAATATATAGATAACATCTCTTAAATGGATATACATTTTGGCACCCACTGTATATATTGTAATAATTTTTGTAATGTAATATTATAAGCCACCCCATGAAGGCATAGTGTCCTGAAGGTCATGTCAACCATGTCTTAAATAAGCAGATTTGCCAATCCCTGGACCGATTCTTTCTTGGAGGTCATTTTCCATAATAATTGGTCCCAGAGTGGGAAATGGATTCTCCTAAGGGCTGACACCGCCATTTTTTAAAGGTACATTCAAGATCTTAACATTGTAGCTCTAAGTAAGCTCTAAGACATTTATAACACAGGTGAATAGCACATAGTGAGTTGCCTGCACTTCCTGGTTGAACGCCCACAGCAGGGCCACAGACAGGAGATTACTGTCATATGACATTTTGAAAAGCCCTTTCACTTACCTACACCCACATATGTGCTAATAAGTATGAAGACACGCAGTGTCCAACAGGCCAAAATACAATTTCCTGAAAAGTGAATGACTGTCACAAGCTAAAAAATTGTGCAAGTCATGCAACTCTGTAGCCTGGGTGGACAGCCTTTGGGCTTCTAAGATGTATTTTGTGTTTTACTAGTATACCAAGATACACCAGCCAGATCTTGGCACAAAGGACATGTCATTTGTTTTATTTTTTAATTCATTTTTATTCACCATCATATTTCTATTTTATTTTTTTTTCTCCGAGGAACCCAAGACACCCCTCCTCTACATTTTATTCTCACAACAACCCTGTGAGGTAGCTTAGGCTGAGAGGTTGTGACAGGCCCAGAGTCATCAATGTAGCCTCATGGCTAAGTGGGGATTAGAACTTTTGTCTCCAGGGTCCAAGTACAACTCCGTAACCTCACGATACGGCCTCACATTAAAACACACCTAGAATGAACGAAGAAACAAAGATGAGCCCAGGTTTTTGTGCCGAGTACCAGTCTATACCGTCCTTCCACACAAAACCTCTCTGCTGATTAGCCCTACGAGTCTTCAGTGAAGCAGATTAGGACACGATCCCATCGGGCTGCCTGTAACCTTCTGATCCTGGAGGACTGTGAGCCTCGAACGCAGGGCAGGAGGGGCGCAAAGGGCCCACGGTTGCTCCCTGTTCCTCTTGCTCTGTGAAGGAGCTGGGCAGCTGATTCAGGCACTTGGGAGTGGGTGGGAAGGAGGCTAAGCTGAGTTGCCACCAGGCTAAAGTTGTAACTTAGTGTCGCTGGTCTCCTCTTCCTGTTCCCTTGCTGTTACAACCCTGGAGAAACATTGGGCATGGTTTCCTGAGGGGCAAGGGGTTGCTCTGAGCATGGCTCCTCAGCTCCAAGGTCTGAATTGTTTTCCAGCATTGGAGGTGGGAATTCAAACGATCCCTTGGCCCTCTAGACTCTCTCTAGGAGCCTTGGGATTGCTCCTTTGTGCAGGTACAGTAATGTTCTTTCCAAGGATAAACAATTGGGAGTCAGAAATCTTTGCCTATCTAATACAAGTCATGTAGGTGTCCAATAGCAGAGTCAGACCTGCCTTGTTTACCCGCAATGCTTGTTCCATCTCTGGGATGGGCATTTATGCATCACTCAGAAAGAGGACACAGACTTGCATATAGTTTGGATTAGGATAACTCATACATATAGATGAAAATGTGGAAATAAATAGGAATAGTAAGCTCTTGCCTCAGGCTGGAAGACAGGCCAGGTGACCTGTGTGCCTTGTGCAGCCCAGGTGTGAGGAGCACTTCCAGGTTTTATCTTTAAAGCAGACGTAAACTGGACGGACTTGCAAACAAGATTGTCCACTACAAAGGAGAATGTACCTGCAGTCGTCAAATACAAACTGGTCATTTTAAATTTAGGATTTGTTGCATTGTTCATCATTGTGTTGCATTGTTGTTAGAAATACTGCTTTTTAAAAAATGCACAAAAATAGGATCATGCTTAGCTTGTATTCTCATAAATGCAAATGTTTAAGTGGACCGTTTTTGCCAGAGTTCAGTATGCAACATAACCTTTCTGTCATATTTCAACTTAGCTGCAGTAAAATGAATTGTGAAGGAATGGGACAGATTTTTTCAAAGTTTAGTCCCCTGTAAAAACTACAGCTATCTGGCTTCATATTCAAGGCTTTGAGTATTTGAAACCAGGCAGCAAGTCCATGGAAAACCCATTTTGATTTGAATAGTGACTATCTTTGTTACTGGGAATTACATGCATAAGAGTTCTTATCTCCTGATATTTCCTCATCGTCTGCAAAAAGGAAAAGTCACCAATTTTATACAGCAGACTTGGACAAAAACATGCAATATCTGAAGCTGGTAGGAAAAAAATCTGCTCAGATTTTGTTAAGAAGGAAAAGTTAAGTAGATGTTAACCTTCAGGTTGTGTATATACAGCAAGTCATATTCTTGAAAGATGACCAAAGCTTAGTTGCTATTAGATTTGTCTACATTTCAGCTACAGTAAGTGTAGCATAAATGCTTTTAGAACCTGCCCTATTTCATAGACCTAAGCTAAGTCAGTAACTGCTGAACCTAGTGCATCTTTTACAATCTTCCAAGGCGTCACTTTGAATCTAAACGGAAACTGATGGAAAAATGGAAAGACAAATTTGATGTGTTTGAGGCCCAGTTTCATACATTGCACACTAATTTGGTTGACGCATCCCTCTACTGCTTGAAAAGGTGAAACTACAGAAGCTGTGTTAAATCTTTGCTATCGACACACCATTCAGACTATTTGCTTGTTAAAAGAAAACTATAAAAACTGATACAATGATTTTGAAATTTAATTTTATATGTTTTACTTATGCACAGAGCTGAACGTACTTTCAAAGTAGGTTGGTGTCCATTTCAGGGACAAAATTCCTAGAATAATGGGGGGAATTTCAGTGGGACGCTTTCATGAGCCATCACCAGCCACAATCATGTTTGCGTGGTGTTTGTTTGCTGCCAGTTTACAGCTGCCATTTTTGGGTAGCATTAAAAATAAACCAGGGCTTTGTCCTCAGGCTATTCCAACCATGGGGGATAGTGTAGGCCAAGGGTACGCAACCTGCCCACTGCAGGTCCTTTCTTTAGCTCTTGTTGGGCTCTCCTGATACCACAGGCACCAGTGGGTATATTTACTTGGGTGTAAGCCCCTTGAATTCAGTTGTACTTCAGAGTGACTGTTCCTAGGATTGGGGTGCACTTCTCACTGATTTCAAATCAACTGATTTTGCATGTGCTTAACTTTTTCAACTTGAGTTGTGTAGTGAAGTCTAGTCTCATATCCCTTTCCTTCTCAACAAATTGACAATTCTGTTGTCTTGAAAAATTGTCCCAATCATCTCTGAAGGCATGTCAGAGATTTTGCTAGCTTGTTTTTTTTTTTTTAAGGGGAGTTGTTTGCATGCTCTCCTGTCTGATCCATTTTGGCTTTTGTAAGTTCTAATTTACATTTTCTTTCAGGTTCTTTGCTTTGTGTTTCTTTTTAAGTCTGCCATCCTGCCCGGTGTTTTTTCTTTCCTTCTGACTTTCCCCAAATGCCTTCCCCTTGGCTTTTTTTCTGTTCCGTGGACTGAGTGTTCTTCGGCCGCTGACCTTCTTTTCTTTCATCTTGAGCACAGCTTAGATCTATTGGATCTTTTGATCTATTGGCAATGAGCATCAGAAAGCACATGTTCACCTTTGGCAATGCTAGCCTTAGTAGGTCATTCATCTGATAGACACTGCTGCAGTTTTGCTACATTTCCTGCTCATCCAAGCCAAAAACAAACAAAACCAAACCAGTTCTATATCGGATATAAAATTTCTACAGCGCAGAAGACCCATACAGCTTCATCTCTGAAGAACTACTGTACTGTTTCCACAAGATTAGGAAAACATTGAATTCCAGTCATCAAGACACCTGCGTGACTGAGATCTAGCTACTGTATGACAGCAGGAAAAAAAATCTCTTGTTCCAGTCCTAAACCCAGGCATGGAAACACAGATTTACTTCCATTTGTACACACAGGATTCATCTTAGCATCAACAAGGTGAATTATGCCCATTTTGTGTGACAGCTGTTGCTGTAGAAGAGAAATGCTGTATACCCAAGAGCTGTAGCAGTGCTTTTCAATCTTGTTCTAAGTAGCAGAAAACCTACAAAGTGATATTTCAGTGAGCCAGAAAAACTTCTCTACATCCTTCAATATCTCCAGCAAACAACTGTTCCTTATTTGCCAGATTAGGGCTATAATTAAGTCCAAATGTTCCTTATTTTCCCCTTTATGATCCCCTCGTCTGAAACCTGATGCTGGCAAGGGGCACTGTCCTTTTGTGACCTTTTCCCTTCCTGTCTCTGCAGCCCACCAACTTTTCAACTGTGAACAATTGTCAAACAGCAACCGTTGCAGGAGTTAACACTCTGCTCACACACCTGGAGGTCTGCCTACCATATTGGTGAAGCCTCAAGCAGTGGAAATCTGTTTTGATGTCTGATCCCAGGACAGGTATAAAGCAACAGATTTCCCTGTGTTGCAGTGACAGTGACGTGGCAGAAGCATTGGAAGACCTTTTTCTTTTCTTTCCCTTTCCTTTTTCAACAGCAAGTGATCTATATACTCTAATTCATAATAATGCCTTTTTTTTCTTTTTAAAAGATGCCAACCACAGCTCCTGCAAGTTTGCATGTCTTCGTAGGTATGGCCTGGCCCAAAGATGCTTCATTGGACAAATTGCACAATAAGTGGCATGCTGCTTGTTGGGAAATCTTTGGGAGACCCTCAAGATTCTTCTAAATTTGCTTCGAATTATGCTGGAGGCAAAATCCACCGTCAAAGGTTTGTTCTCAGATAGGAGCCAGAAGCTGGAGAAGGGGAGCTGAAGCTGAGAAGACTGTCACTGGCTAGGCAAAGCCCCATCCTGAACAAGATCTTACACAGAAGGGATGGGGAACGCGGGGGCTGAGGGTCATGTGTGGTTCACAAGGCCTAGGTAGTCCTCACTGCCGGCCATCCCCTGAAAAGGTTGGTTTAAAAGCTTCCTGTTTGCTACACACACTTTGTGGCAAACCCTTATGGTAGTGGCTGCAGAAGCTTTCCAAGTATAAATGCAGATCATTTTCAAGGTGCGCTTCCACTTTCCTTGTTGCTGCCATTGCAGTAAAAATGTAGCCCACAGGAAGAAATGGTCATGGTAGTGCTGGTGAGGAATTTGTCCCTGGACTGTCCAAAATTGCCCACCCATCTTTTAGATCTTCCTATAGAAGGGAGACAGTGACCAGCCTGCGTGGATGGGGCACCTCTTAACACCTGGGAACCCTCACCCAAGAGGAAGCCTCTCCGCTGTAGCCCTGATGCCCCAGACTTTGAATAGTATCTTCATTATTTCACTGCTATTCTATCTTCTGGTGGGCTTCTAGATCTGAGCTATTTCACGGGCATACATCTGTTCTGTACTAATTCACTTGTGAACTTTGCTGACAGGAGAGCCGAATTTGCATCAAGAGCAACAAGCACGGACTTCTAAAAAGGGATGGTAGGAAGGAAGTGAAAGGCGAATTACTGAGCAAACAGATTCTGACAACTTGCCTACCATATAGCTTTTCTAATAAAAATGTTGTGGATTAATTGAATCGACCATTTATACTCTGAATTTATGTTCAGCACATGTGATCCTGGTCTATGCTGCTTTTATCCATTAATCACTTCCCTCTTCCTCGCATTCTCAAGGCAGTACATGTCAGTTAAAACATTTTGATGTGCTTAGATGTCTGTGCATTAATTTTGCCTCTTCCTCTCATCTTCAGCTTTTGAGAAAATTAGTATCTTCTGTTTTTGTGGGGCAAGAGGGGGAGTTAGGTTTTAACAAAATCAGATAAAAATCAAATTTTGCTATGCAGAATACGGGCTGGAAATCTTTTCTCAAGCACTGAGGGCATTTTAGATGTGGGGAAGAGGGCAGTTGTGGCACTGAGCCCAATCAGTGTGGGCTAAATAGCCTTTTAGATTAATTCCGTATTGTATCATGTGATTGTTCAGGTAGGTAAAGTGGTTATCTATAAACAAATAATTTTGTAATTTTCCTTAATTTATGGTTCTCCGCAGATTTTTACCCCATCTGCATTCCACCTGCTTTAAGGAGCTCAGGGAAGTGAACATGTGCTTTTCTATGGATGTCTGAGATTTTTATTCCTGTTCACAAATAATGCAGACATGTCCCATCTGTAACTCTAACTTGCGCTTCATCTGTTGCATTTCTATACCATCCAATAGCCAGAGATCTCTGGGCGGTTTATAAAGATTAAAAGCTCAAAATGCTTTCTAAAAATCATACACATACAAACTTATATAGCACAAAGACACAAACACTTATATCTAAACACAATTTTAAATGAGCAGGAATTGGAGCAGGAGCATTCTTGCGAAATGTCTTCAATTTCCCAAGAATTTAGTTTCAAAAATATACACTTCCAAATATGTCTCCCTGCCCCCTCAACCCCCCCCCTCGATTTTGCATGATTTAGCCTACAATGTGTGTTAGAGCAGGAATGTATTCAGACCTTTCAAATGTACGTTATTCCCAATAAAAGAAGCCCATTTTTTCTTGATTGAAAAAAGACACTCATTTTCAAGAGTGTGACTGAGAGGAACCAAGTTTCAGGAAGGAATTGGGAAAGCCTCAATGAGCTTCAACATTGCATGTTTCCATTTTACTCACACAACAACCTTGTGAGGTAGGTTAAGCTGAGGAATGGTGATAAGGTTTTGAAACCCAGTCCCCTACACCTATATTCTAGCATCCAGCATACCCCCCTGGCATTTACAAGCTTCTTACATCGGATCCCCAGATCAATTGCTGATATCTCTAGTGATTTAATTTTTTACAAAGTTATTCCAAGAGTGCATACGGTAATGTTTCACAGCTGGTAAAGGATATGGCTCAGGGATAGTTAAAAAAAGCAGCATGCCCTTGCATCCCAGATGTATTTTATTACTTTATTGCCAATTCACAGGAAATGAACAATCATTTAGCAGTGACAGGTACATGCTGAAAGTCACTATCTTTCTCTGAAACCTTAAAATAATGTCTTACAGAAGTTTAGCATTAGCCTTAAAACACACTGCTTTTTTTGTTTTGTGTTGTTTTTTTGGCCAGAGTTACAATGTCTTGTGAATGCTTTTGAGACTGATGTGAAATTGCTGGCAGCAAGACTGAAAACCAAGAGAGAATAGAATAATAATAATTCAAAACACGTTTGTCTTAATAAAATTACTTAAAGGTTTGTGGTAGGTCTGAGAATGAGAAGTCTGTTCTCCTTTAATTGCTGTCTAACTAAAATTAATGGAATATCAGGGCCATTTTGTACATTAAGATGTCCTACACAGCTGATATTATTTTAAGTTATTTTTGCAGAAGGAGAAAATAAAAATGGATTAACTGGACTTCAACCTTCACATTAAACCAGGCAGCAAATGAACCCCTCAGGGCATTTTTGGAGTCAGCGCTAAGGCTAGAACTTTGGCCCTGGGTGGCAAATATGGAATTTCCAAAGCCACATTTTCAGTATGGTACTTCTGGGGCAGGGGAACCCCAGGTCCAAATGGGGGTACCTAAGCCTAAAGATACTCTCTGATCTTTACTCCAGGATTTGGAATTTTGCTTTCAAAAGTGCATTGGAGGCTTCCACTGTAGTATCTGTTTTACTGTTGCATTGAGTACCCATCTGAAGGCCTGGCCAGGCATGACCTTAATTTGTGTTTTCAGTTAAATATGTCTGGCTGCTGTGGTGCTCTCTCTTTGAGTACATATCAGCTTCAGGGGGACCTGAAGACCCTCAAGACCTTGGCTGGTGGGCTGAAGAAGTTTAACTCTTCCCCTGCCTCCCATGGTCCTTGGAAGGTGCCATCTGCAAGTCAGTGAGAGCTTAACCTTAAAATGTAGACGGCTTGTTTTTGTCAGGACCAAGGAAGGAAGAGAACGACTCCTCATTTCCCCTGCCCCCCAGGCAGTCTGGAGACTGTCCAGTCTTCCCTGTTGTTGCTATTTACATAATAGCCGCAACAAAAATGTGCACATTAATTGCATTCTCACAATTAATGTCACATCCAGATTGGCCCTGACACAAAGTCGATTTGAGCTTGCATTATTCAAGAGGAGCAAAGCCATCTTCTCTTGCCCGGCTCCTTCCTCCTGCTGCTGTGAGCAGCATCACCCTAAGACACAGCTGGGTGGGACACGCTGGAATGTGTTCTAGCACGTCCTTTTCTGTCCAAACACACACAGGATTGATCCCTCAGTGAGGGCCTCAGCCTGTATTATGACCACTGTGTGCTCTCATTCACATTTTCTGGAGAAATATATATTTTTTTAATTACATCCAAAATTCCTTGGAATTCAAAGCAGCCAACATGGAATCCCATTGCGTCCCCCCTCCAGGCACTGGCCAGACCCAGGCCTGCTTTACTCCACTGCTCCTTCGCATGTCCTTATAGTTGGTGGCCTGGCATCTTGAAAGTCCAGCATGCATGGAATCACATCAATATAGCATTGTCCATGGCTGGGAAGGCCCCATCTCCTCAGGGAAGTGAATAGAGAAGAACTTTGTTCAGAAACTGGGTTACATTGCTGCCAAAATACAGCAGATCCTGCAACGTGTGAGAGATTTTAAGGGCAAAAGTAAGGAAGGTGTTTAAATACTTTCACTGAAAAAGAAAGACAAAAAGATGTGCTTGATATATGATTTGGCTCAGAAGGGCAAACACCGATTGAAATCATATGATACAGTTTTCAAACTGATATTGAATTTATATTATTTTAATGGTCATGGTTTCCATCGGACTCTCCTAGCAATTTTAGGTTGGTGAGGGATGAGCTTTGATACAGATCCACAGACCCCATTTTAGAGAGCATAAATGTTAAACAAATTTAAATTGGTTGTGTAATTATATTTAGGAGATTCTAAAACAACATAAAATCTGAACTGTTTAATAGTTTCTTTATTTCAGTCCCATGAAAGCTGATTGAAGCTCACCTAGAATATATTTAAGCTATGCAGGCACTTTGTCAGTAGAAATTAAGCAGACCTTTAGAGGAAGCAATGATCATTGAAACCAAAGTCTTAGAAGCAAATTTCCAGGACCCCCCATGGGAATATGAGTAACTTCGGCTCATGTGAACTGGTGCTTTTGGAAATAGGTCTTCATGGGGTGTAGAGGAAGATTAAAGATTTGTTATTATTCTTGGCTTTCATTCCTGCCTTGGCGTTTATATTTTCCCAGTAGAATTCCCCAAATTGGAAATGTAGAAGTGTCAGCTAGCACTGCTTCAGTTAAGGTTGTGTCAACATTTCCTATAAAAATGTTGTTTGTCTAGGCTTTATAACCAGACTGTAAAAATGTGCTATGTGCAGGAACTTGGCATTGAGGACTTGAAAGAGAGTCTAATTTAGCTTTCTCACAATTAAAAATGAAATGCCTATTCACCTGTTTCTACCTAGTACTCTGTTGCTATCGCTGAAACAAGTTGGTGTACAAGTCTATTTCCATATTTTCCAAATGTGCATTAAAAATAGGATTTGTGAAAGGATGAAGTTATCCTTGCATTGTAACTTCAGGAAGCTACAGGTATAATTCAGCACAGGCTGGATTTAGATAACCCTTTGACTATGCATGCTTTGCCTAACCCAAAATCATCTGCAGAAGCTCTGTTTGGAGGACCACCACCATCAGACTTACATTCTAGAGCCTTTGGTTGGTAGCTCCTTTGCTCAGAATCTCCTGTTCAAAAAAGCTCTTCTAGCCTTATTCCCATCATCTAGGACACAGGCTGGGAATCACTGGTATTCGGCCTACTGTGACCTGTAGGCCTTTCAGGCCAGAGTTCCAGCCCCTCTCAGGGCCCCTCTCCTCACCAGCGCTGCTCAGGGTTACTGCTGTTACTCACTTCTTCCTACTTTGACTGAATTCACATGACATGACAACCCACTACTGAGGGCATGGTTGGTTGCCAAGCCATCAAAACCTGAAGGGTTTTCTGCAGAGTGGCTTTTTTAAATGAAACAGCCGTGCTGGGAACCCATGGCTTGTAGGGGAGTTCATGTCCATGGTGGGTGCTTGTGGTGCTTGTATCATCTGAAGTTGCCACAACCAGCTACAAAACTGCTTGGTAAAAGCAGCAAAAAGCCAGTGCCACTTGTTCTTTGCAATCTCACCAGCTACTGCCTTCCATTAATGCCAAAAGAGCATTTTGGAAAGAATGTCAATCATTTGCCAGGTTTAAAAAATGGTTCTACAAAGCGTGCAATTGGAGTTGTAATTTTTCCTTTTTCATTACTTTTTTGTCTTTTACAAGTACGTATTTATGATGGTGTGCTATGTGTAGTCTCGTCAGGTCTATTTCCATTATCAAACTTGGAGGTTAAGTGGAGTGTGTAACATAGAAAGAGACACTTGCAAAGAACTGCCAGAGAAATTAGAGTAAATGTTGCAACCTGACTTCTCACCATCCATCCAAGCAGAGCAGGACAAAGCCTTTCTAACCCCTTTCTAACTTTCTTATGTTAAAGCTGACCAACTAGGCTGGCTTTGTGATACAAAAGAAGGGAACACCAGGAGTCAAGAACAAAAGAAACAAGCAAAGTTGGAATGCTGGTCATTAGGGAAATGCAGCTTAATCATCCAAAGCTGATTCCAGACTGAATCTCTCCTCCCTTCCGAACCAAAAGGCCTTCCAAACCCACCTTCACAGCAGATCCTGCTGTTTAAGGGCTAGATGCTTGAAGTGCCTGGCATTTCTCAGCTGTCTGCCCTCTCAACCTGGTGCCATACGATGGCACTAATGATGTTGGGTCCACCTGCTCCCCTATCAGCTTCCCCACTAGACTTTCTTACAAAATGCTGTAGGAAGCTGTCTCATTCTCAGCCACTGCCTGTGCTGGCCTTGGCAATATAGCTGCAGACTCTGGCCCCTCCTCCTCCTATTTATTTATATCCCACAGCTTTGTCCTTTCAAGGAACTCAAAATGGCTCACATAATTCTCCTTTACCTCTCAATCCTTATTCTCACAGCCAAACCCCGTGCGGTAGGCTGGGGTTAGAGTCTGGGACTAACCCAAATTCACCCAGGGAACTCCATGGTCAAGTGGGTCAAGAACTCCAGTTTCCCAGGTCCCAGTCCCATGCTGGTTCTCAGTGAATCTGATTCAACCAACTTTGGAGGAAAAAGTGAGCCCAATCCATGTGGTAAGAGAAAGGGGATATCCAACAGCACAAGTCAAAAGCACCAGAAATGGGTACTTTTACCTGCTTGGCCTGTGGGGTTCTATTCACTCCTTCCTAGGTAGCTCTCTTCTCAAGGCTTTTTGAACTGTCAGGGAACCAGCACAGTAACTGTTTTGAAAACTACTCCAAAAAGCAACTGTGCAAAGAGAGGGGACTTACTGCCTCCCCTTGCTAGAACAACTGGAGAGTTGGGGAAGAGTGGAAAAGTTGAAGGGTACTAAGAAATACCAGTTCAACACAAAAACCAAGAGGGTCACCTCACCACATATTGTCCTCCCCACTTTTGGTGCACCTGGCTCCCCACACACCCATTACTGGTGCTTCTGAATTACACTCCTGGGTTCCTCTTTCTCTCCTCTCTCAACCATGTGCAAATTCAACTATATGCAACTTCATCTTGTCAGTTACCTTCTATCTTACCCAGCCCACTTTGCATGGAGATTGACAAGACAAGACTACACATATCAGACAGCGACAAGTGCACACTTGTGTAGAACCACCACCACCACGAAAATATGCAAAAAAGATAAGTGTGACCCTTTGAGGTAGGGCAGAAGGAGAAGAAACGTGTAGTGATTGAAGAAGGTTGGTGGCTGGGGTGGGGAGCCAACTATTCTAGAGGAAGCGGAGAGCAAGCCAAATCACCTGCTAGGAGTTACCTGTGTTGGGTTGTTCTCTACTGCCTCCCCCTTCAGTTCTTTAGCATACTGTCCGATGGTAAGAGTCCACCCATGTTGAGCTCTGATCACATTCACTGCGGAAAAGTAGACCCTTTTGGTGCCTTCCAGTGGAGCAGTGATTTCCAAAGTGGGTTTGTACCATCCCCCTGTAGAGGGTGGAAAGATCCAAGGGGCGGTGATTGGTTGTTCTAAACTCGCAGTAGAGCTATTGACCTAATGCAAAGAGGCACGGGGGTGCTAGGGTTGTTGCCCAAGAGGAAAGGGGGGCGCGCAATCCTAAAAGGTTTGGGGACCACTGCACTAGAGCAAAAGTGATTCTTTGGTTCTCTGCTGCAGATTTTTCAAGCTTTACAAGTTTTCAAGAGTTGTTACAATTACAGTGGGATGGCATGGTGTTTATTTTCTAGAATGTTTTCAATTTGCTTTAGGAGTTGTGCTGAGACGCAGAATTTTAACATGTTTGCACACTCACACACACACCCCGCCCCTGCTATCTATCAATCAACAAGTATTGTTGTGTCGGTAGGGCTGGGCCCCTCCCTGCTGCAGCAGATAACGTCTAGAAATAGGAACCAGATGGCTCAAGCAACTGAGCCCCCTGTGATGAAACTGGTGCGGAGCCACTGGTGCCATCAGCAGCAGGGAAATATGCATGGAATGGCCACTAGCTGGACGGAGACATGCAGCATTGCCCCCAAGGAACCTGAGACCCACGCCAAAAGCCCACAGGGGATGCACTATTGTAAATGCGCCCACCAATGGTTGGGCGGCCGTGTCCTACTTCGCCCTCTGTCTGAGGGCACCTCCTGTTTGAAGGCAGTCCGGTCCGTATCTAGTTTAAATAGGAGCCATGAGAAGAGAGGGGCTGTGAAGGGATCTATCCACAGGTAGCACCTGGAAAGCAGGTGGGCAGTTGCGCAGGGATCCTGGTTGTTGTCTTTGCCACAATGGGGGAACATGCCATGTTTCTACTGAGCTAGCAGTCTGTCTTTTCAAAGGGACATCAATCTGTGTGTTAGAATACGGACCACTCCGTCAACTCTCTTAACAATGTATGACGGTCACTGTAATCCTCCATGGCCTCTGAGTGCTGCCCATGGTCACAGGCACACAAGCGTGGCACAAACACAGGCTGGGCCAGGGCAGGAAAGGTGTCTCTCACCTTCTGTCTGACAGCTGGGCCTTCATCATGTCCCTAGAAATACTTCTGGTGGCAAGGAGCTGGCTTCACAAGCGGGACAACAGTAGGCAGTGAATCTGTTCCTGCAAACTCTCACATTTGTCCCTATTTACACTGTGGTGGCTCAAGGTGACTGCTTGTTAGTGATGCCTAACAAGCCACTTGTTTGGAAATGGGTTCTGCTACATCAGACATGCCTGCTTTGAAATCAGTGGCATATGCCTGTTCCAGGCCCCCCTCCCTTGTCTGTTGTGGGCCCCCATCGTCAAGAAATGCTGCCGTTAACACGGAGCTGCACTTGGGAGATGTGATCCTGGAAGACCTGATTTAATGGCAGCAAGTGAGAGACAGCATCATTTCTACTGCAGGCTTCCCCAACCTGGGGCCCACCCAATGAGTCCGACTGCAATCCCCATCAACTGGCAGCTCCCATCCCATCCAGTGCCTCCCACCGCCCTGGTGCAGCTGCATTCCATTTTTTAAAAAGCTCCTTGGCTTTTCGAGTGCCTTTTCCAGCCTGAATGTCTGTACTTACAGCAGTGCGAGAGAAGACTATTTTTTAAAAAATTGCTTATCTGCCAAGCAGGAATGAATGTAAAGTCCTCGTTCCCAGCTTATCCCCTTTCTCGAGAGTGTGAGAACAGGCAGGCCTGTCGGAACATAGTTTGCAGGTCGAGGGACGCTCTCGGCCAACTGACTGAGCGCCAGGCCCTTGATCAAAAGCATCCTGGCTGTGCCCTCCTCCCAGCTGAACTGGAAAGAGTGTGCGCTCCAGTTCCTCAGTTGACTTCACATATGGGATTGATCACAGTATCGCAGGAGGAGCACCGAGCCTGTGCTCCCTGGACTTGGTCTGTTTCATCAAAAAACAAGGCAAGAAAAAAATGGAACAGCTTGTCCCTGGGTTTCGTTGAACATGAAGTTTACTGCCATGAGCTGCTCTGTTAAAACAAATGCTCCTTTGCTCATAATCGTTTCTAAATGTATTCTATGGGCAAAGCCTTCTCTATAGCAATTATTCTTTCAGTACTGGTTTCTGTTCTGCAATAAGAAAAGCAGCTACATTCAGTTTTAACCGTGCAGTAATGGTGTAGGGTTTTTTCCCTTTGCAGAACTTGGCACCCCAACTTTGTAATGCAACATTTGATTCTCTGGGGGTCAAGCCGACCTGTAAACTTGGGCCTCAGAGCAACGCTAGCTCCGGGTTTGGGGGGCTTGGGTAAGTGTGGGGTGGGGTGGTCCAGGTTAGCCAGGTATGAAGACAAGTTCTCCATCTGAAGGGCTCCCAGAAGACATCCTCTCTTCGAAGGGCTGGTCAAGCCAAGTCTGGCTTGAGTTAAAGGACCATCACTGTCTTGTCCGTTGCATTTGCATTTTTGCATGCAGCCTACATCAAGGAGGCCAGTCCTCTGTTTGAAGGGTTGCCCTTTGCTTGAAGGACTGAGCTGGATCAAATCAAACCGGAGCAGGCTGAACCTGGTCAATATTCCTCACTATGGTGAGATGTACTGCATTTTTATTTAAATTAAAATTGTTTTTTACATTTGCACCTGTTCCTGTACATCAGCACTTTGCACATTTTGTGCAAATTGGTGTCTTCTTTTGGCCACGTGTTTGGTGATTCACACATTGCTACCTCGCCTCGGCAGCAGCTCTCCTCCTCCTCATCGCTCCAGTGGTCACTGGCTGCTGCTGCTCTTCTTCCTCATCACTGTTGCAGCCTGCTCTTTTTCCAGTCCCGGAGCCATGGAGCAAGTAGAGGGTGGCCACTGGTCTTAGAGATGCTTGCTGTGGTTCCCTTTTAGCCCCTTCTGGAGCAGCTGAGCAAGCCAGCTGCAGTGGGGAGGAAGAGGAGCATTGCTGGGTGATGCCTCCGTCTACGGGGATGCCCTCCCTGCCATGCCCAGACCAGAGCGGTTTGATTGCTGCATTTTGTTTCACATCACTGCATAGTTTCCAGGTTCATCTACACACAGGGGTGTGACTGTGTTGACTTGGCACCAACCAAATCAACCAGATGCTCCAATCATGATGGAGAAGAAGAAGGTTGGGAAGAGGCGCAGTGTGTAGTTCAGCCAGCATCAGTGGTATCAACCGTCTGGAGCCAGTAAGAGATCCCATCAAAATGCAAATTGCAGCTTTGCAGAGGTGATTTTCTTTGTGGAACTGTGGAAATGGTTTGGCAAATCTGTCTCAGAATCAAGAGAGAGTGGTGCAAAATACAGGGTGTTTATTTTAGGATATTCTCTTAATGCTGAGGTGCATAAGCTTGAAAATGTGCAATTGCTTTGTTCTATATGCACTGCTATAAATTGATTTATGTATATATTTATTTAAACAATGTATGTACTCCTATGCATGTTTACATAGAAAATGACCAACAACTCCCAGTGTGGTGCAGGCAGCATGGAAATCCTCTCTCGAAGCTCATCGTTTCCCTCTTAAAGTGCCACTTGCTCCAATGGCATCTTAAAGACCAAATAACTTCAAGGGTGTGTTTTCAGTGGGCAAATGGCATAGTGGAAAACACATTTAATGGTACAATCCTGCACATATTTAGACAGCAAAAAGTCTGGCTGGCTGCACCATGTTGGGAGTATAAGCACACTTTGGATTGTGCCCTCCTTCCCACACCACTGTCCCTCTCCAGGCCCACTCCCCAGGGCGAGCTGCAGAGTAACTCCACAGAGCTACTCTTCTGAAGGAGAAGAAACCCTGGAAGACAAGGGTGTGTTTACCGTCACCATCTAGTTTGGCCCCTTTCATATGCTGCTTCTCCCTGGTGCTAAATCATGGTGACAATGTAGCTAAATGATAAATTTCATTTTCCAAAGTTAGATTTCCTTGTAGAAGCAATTTCGTAGGGATATAATTATTCAGTCACTGATGCTAAAGAAGCACCAGGAATAATCGAATGCAAAGACCAGTGATCGGTGCATTTGGAATTCAAGGAGGATGGTTGTCCACAAACCTTGTTCCTCACTCAGGCCGGCCCAAAATATCTTGCTGCCTGGAATGAAGCTACAAAGGGTACCCCTGCGCTGCCAAGCCAAAAAGCGCAGTGCCTGAGGAGACAGCATCTGGGCATCCTTTTTCAAGCAGAAAAGCCCTTGAGCACCTTTCTCCCTGGCAGTAAATTACTAGATAAAGAAAGAAATTGAATTAAACTGCATTTAAAAGATGACAATTTGCTGTTCTTTTCATGACTAACTGATCTGCTGTTGCATTCAGGAGCGAATGGGCCCCACAATGAGAAGGGCCAACCCCCTCAGGGCCCCAGCTGAGCTGCAGCTCTCTTCTAGACCTGCTCCTCACACTGTGATTCAGTCTTGCACTATCTGCAAAAGAGACTCTGTGCATGCTTAGAGTGCACTTGTTGCAGCTCGTTCCCCCGGCACACCTTAGGACCAGGGTAGACACCCTGTGGCCCTCCAAAGGCTTTGGCTTACAACTCCCATGAGTTGCAACCCCCAAACACCTGAAGGGCCAGAAGCTTAGCCCCAAATCTCTGGAGGGTCACCGAGGGACCGCAGGCCCAGTGCAAAAAGCACAGCTGATGTGGGAGCCTCAGTGCAATTACGTTCTGCCAGTTTCCGCTTCCCTGCTGAAGAATCCACTCCCTCACCGACGGGTGGCAAGAAAACTTATAATGAGCTTTGCAAAACACTTGCCACACACACATGCACACACATGGGGACATTTTGTACTTGGTGTTAATAAAACCATTCCAAAATTACTTAGCAAAGCTCAGTGATTAATTTTACTGTCCTGAGTTGTTTAATTGGAAACTGGCAGAAGCTGGCAGGCCAAGCTTTAAATATATAGGAACTTACCAAGCCAACCTTTACACCTTTCACAAACAGGAAAGTTACTAGTGGAAACGTTGACAGATGGTTATCCAAGGAGCACCTTCAGGTGCTGTTCTGACTTCGTTGGTTGACTGTTAAAACCAGGGGCAGGCACATCAGCTTGGCTGCATCTGATTGGGAAGCTGGCTTGTATCTGTCGAAATGACTGAGGAAAACTCTCGCAGGAGGCTGCTTGTTCATCCGATTTTGCTCTCTTTTCACTCACACACATGCCCATACCGTAATCAGATTCCAAGAGGCAACCTTCACATGTATCACATGAATATTCTCGGCTTTGCTTCTTTCTTCTCAAGCATTTGATTCCCCACTCTTCAGATGCAAAGAGCCTTCAGGTTGCTTACACAAGAGCAATGCAAGCAGGAAAGGCCCTCTTGAAGGCTTCACTCTGAAAGGGAAACTGCCATCAGCTCTGCTGCGAAGCCAACTTCATCCAGCTTTGCCTCTCCAGCAGCTATTCCATGTGACAGTAGATAGGGGAGAGGCAGGAAACAGGGATGCTCCATCGTCCAGGTGGGAAACCCACCGTTGAGGCTCCGTAGTGGAAGAGGCTGGAAGACCATTATAATTGTGAGGAGACAGTGGTGCCTGGTCACTCTGTCTTTGTGTCTTGGCCTTTTCTGTGTAGCCATTCTTGTTCATTTCTTCTCCATTGGGACCCGCATTTGCTGCCAAATGCTGTTTCCCACTGTCTGGTGCCTGGTATGTTTAGAGTTTCCCGTGAGAAGTTTTTCAGTTCATTTTCTTTTCAGATAGTCTTGGGTATAATCTAAATGTCAGCTGAGACCTTGGAAGGTCACTCAGTTATTTGTTGGTTATAGTTCAATTGCCTGCATAGCTGTTAGTCATCAGTTGGGTGAGTTTGAACTAAATATGGTGTGGGGACCAGGTGGCTCTGAAGAATACTTTGGCCAACTTGGAAGTGCTGTTTACCCTCTTCCAAGATGGGCTAGTCAGAGACAGTTACCTGGTGTAAGAATATCCAAGGTGTATGTACAATCATCTTGTAAGCATCTTTCCCCATTAGTTTTGTATAAAACATATTGATTTTGTTTGGTTTAATGAGAACAGGAGTGATTATAGTAAACACCAACAATCCTATCGAAGGTTTAAGAATCTTCTAACAGCAGAATCATGGTGGATGGATGGAGCAGTCCTGCTTCCCATCCACTGAAGAAAAGCTGACTTCTGTAAGCAAGTAGGAAAGTGAAGGAGTTTTCTGCAGAGCCACAGTGGGTGGAAAAAATGGCTGGCAGGGCTTCTTAGAAAGTGGGTGAGGCCTGGTCCCAAGAGACTCTTTCTACAAAGTCAAGCAGGATGTCCCGTTATACAGTGGTACAGGTGATCTGGAATGCCCCTCCTTCAGTGCCTGGTTCTGAGCCAGGACTCCCCATATAGCCAGGTGTTTGGTCTTGTGAGCTCCGTGGAGCTGCTCCAGCTGCCTTTTCTGGCAAAAGGGGCTCTTCAGAAAGCAGGAGCGGTGGGAGAATAGCGAGGAGGCAGAGCTGGGTAGGAGACACGATGTGGCAAAGGTGACAGAGGTGCGCTCATGTTCCCCCATCCCAGGCAGCAGGAGAGTTTGCAATGTGATGACCTGGTCAGGGTCGAATCCAAACTTTGGAGCCCCAGGTGCCAATTCCCGGGATTGGTCATGAGGGCCACTATATGAACTTGTGGCAATGGCTCCTCATGGGCCTGACCAATCCCACAGAGTTGTTGGAAAAACAAATACAGATTGTGCGGTGATGCAGTCTCTTGAGAGAGCCACAGAAATGATTAATAGCAGCTCTGAGGTTTTGTGTCATTGAAGATGAACAGCTTCCTTTTAACATTTCTAGAGCTATGTCAGCTAAAATGCCTGAAAAGAATCTGTGTGAGTGATTCATTTCACCAGCCTGCCCAGTACGTAATCTTATTTTTGGTAGGTGGGAAGGTATCATTCTCAACATCGCTGGAAGTAAATGAATAGGTTCACCCAAAGAAAGGGGTAATATTACCCTTACGTTGAGAGACGGCAATTTTGAGGATAAATCTGGACCACTTTCAAGCATTGCTAATCCACTTTTCAGCATAAAAGCTACCAAGGCGGCTAACAAGAAAATGAGCAAACAATCCAATGAAATCGCAAGCAAACAACTATAGTGTTTGCTGTAGCTTCAGGAAGGCAGTGAAGACGTAGAGTAATAACATGCTGCTCATTTTCACATTTCATTTCTCTGCATTTCCGCACCTCACTGTCCTGGTGCTTATCTTGCACATTTCCCATAATTATGCAGTGTCATTAGAAAGAAGGTTGTAATTGTAGTGGGAAAGTCTGCACAGCAAAGGTGAGCTGCATCTATCAAAGTTCTGTTCTAAACAAGCTTAAGGCTACATCCTACAAGTGCTTGGACAGAAAAAGGGCTACAGGTCCCAGCATGTCTCAGTTGTAGGCTTTATTCTGCCTGAACATGTTGAGAGTGTGCCCTTAGTTCTTGATCTGTATTTTTAAAAATGGGCTTTTGCTTAAAGATTGATTGTTTTCTCTACTCACATTTGACACTGTTGCATCCCTGATGCTAACCAGGACTGGCACTACTGACTTTGCTGTACAGACAAAGGATGTGCCAACAACTTATGGTGGATATTATGCGACCAGCTAAAACCAACTGGATGCTCTTGAAACTTGCATTTAAGTTTATGCAGCCAACCCTTATTATCTGGTTCAATGAGCAGAACTAAGGTTTGTGTCTTCATATCTGCACTTTAGAAAAACACCCTTTTTAAACCTAACTATTGCCTGTGACTTTTCCCTTGCTCTTTTCAGCAATGTCACCAACAAAAACAATAACAGGGTTTTGCAAATTGAAATACCTATGTGCGTGGGAATGAGCCAGAGTTCAAGGTGAACTCTGGAGAAGTTAGATTACTACATACTGTACTTGAGTCCATGAGGTCCCATCAAATTATGGAAGCTATGCATGGCTTTCTACTGAAAGGTATTCTGATAACCCATTAGAATTTGTAAGATTGTATGGCAGCAACTTGCTTAATAGTATAGTTTGCTTTTAAATATTAGTTCTAATAAGGAAAACATCAAGTCAATCTGTAGTCTTTGTATATTTGATTTATTTATACCCTTGGATGGCTTGATTTTTATAATTTCATGTAAATATTCCAACAACTAATACCTTCAGATTACTTTGAATTATCATGTTTTGTCAGGGACAATGCCTTTTTCTGTTTATTTTCATTCAACCTGCCGTGTGAACAGAGCAGGAACATGCAGTGCTGGGATTCCATTTCATTTAAGCAGTATTGTGCAGAGACAGAATTTTACAGTATTTACACTCCAGGAAGCAGAGACAGACCGCATTGGATTTCTTTTTTTAGATTCCAGAAATCTTCAGATTTTTCCAGAGTTCTGCCATTTGCACAAACTGTCATTTTTACAAATTATTTTTAAAAGAACAATAGTCATCCGTAAGTGCACAACTGCACTCTTATAGGAGTCCGAAATGAAATATCTTGCATGGTTATTGTCACGGAAAGTGTCTGCTGTTGAAATGCAATGAGGACTGAAAATAAACATTGACCAAATGAGCCTGCAAATGTGTTAATTTGTAGTTTAGCTTTTGCTTGACAGCTGTCAAATGGAAGCAAAGAGAATATGCTTGTGAACAGGGTATGACCTCTGTTTTTACTTGTTTGCTTGCTTGGACCTGTCGGTTCCCAGTATCTTCTATGTTTCCTTCTTTTCCTGAGCCTCTGATTTCTCAGGAAAGTAAAAGTGGAAAAGTATGAACCACTAGCTGTCAAAGTTAAGCCTCCTTTCAATTTTTTTTTTTTTTAAGTAGGACTACCCAGGTTTGGGGGTTTTTTTGGTTGGGATGTACACATATGTTTATGCATATGTTCCTGTCCAAAACAAAAAACAAACCAAAACAGAAACCACCCTAATTAGCCCTGTCAAAAACCTCATTTTAAAAGAAAGCCTGAATGTTGAAGGCTGTTCAGACTCCATGCTCCTGTAAATGGAGTGAGTCATACTTTCCACTTTCCTAAGCACCTAGAGTCTCAGGAGATGATGGGAAAAGTGCAGGACACTAAGAACTGTCAGGTCAAAACAACAAACAAACCTAGAAGATCCTACTGCAAAGGGGGTAATATACATGCCACTCACTTTTCACAAGTAAAGATCTTCTCTTGGCTTTGCTTTCATTTCAAGTGACTGCAAAGTAAACAATCAATTGTGCAGCCTCTCTGAATTAACATCCATAGTTAGTAGCTACTGCAGTTTGACAGGAGACACACTTGCAAAAGACCATTTAAAATATTTTGCAGAAATTACACAATTTTCAAGATTCATCCCCCATTTGCAAGGAAAGGAGGAAGCTCAAATGGCCCATTGAAAATTTGTCCCACAACCTTCTGCGATGTTGGGTTGCCAGGCTCCCACACAGTTTATTTGCAGAGGTAATCATTGCAAAGATAGCCTGTGAGTGTGGATCCCCATCAGCTTCTGATGTGGTTGGCTTCACATAACACTTTATGCTGGGTTCCAATTTTGCTGTCATTGACCCAGTGATTCTAAGTGCCACTTTCCATTCCTGTGAAGATGCCTCAACATATCATTGGCTTGATACATGTGGCTGGATATACCATGGACTTGACTAGAAAAATGGATGCCTGAGTGGTCACTTCTGTGGCTGCTCTCTCCACAGGACTCTATGGTATTTCCATACCGGCAATGCTAAAATGGAGGTCCCAGGTCTGGATGACCAGAGAAGCTTCAGTAAAGTGTGAAAACCTTAGGACAAACTGTTGATTCACTCCATGATTTCAGGAAAATTAAGTTACCACTCCAAAATGCCATGACTGGGTCCAGATGACACGACAGACCAACCAGGGTAAGGAAACCCTGTAGTTTCTCATGCCATGTGAACCTGGGCCCTGTGTTGCATTTTACGGGGTGGAGGAGCTGCCATGCAGGGTGGTCACTTCCTCCATCAGAGTTTCATGGGCCTGAAGCTGAATCCAGTCCCCAGTTTTCCCCCTATAGTGATATGAACTATATTTCTATTGGAAAAAAATAGCAGTGCTTCCTGCATATGCATCTATACCTTCACGTTATATGCAGATCTTATGCAGATCACAGTTTCTTCAGGAATGTGCTTCCTTTTTTTCTCTTTTTTGCAATCACACTGAGTGGCTTTGAGGAAAAGCAGCAAGCAGAGTAAATTAAACTTCTGCACATCCCTTGAACTCTGTAGGAAGTTAAAGGTGTCCTTTTAGGGTAAAGGAGCTATATAGCTAACAGTGAGTGTTAACTGTGTCTTCCTCTGATCATCTGAGCAGCTTGAGGAATCAAGCCTACCCCTTATGCCACCCTTTCCCATTGGGCCCCTTCCAGCTATTTTGATGCTCAGAGTCTAGAAGAAAGCTATTGTTGGGAAGATAATTGGATGGATGTCCTCTTTTCAATCCTCACTCCCACCTGACTCACAGTATAGCACAATGCATTCACCTCTCTACGGCAAGAGTGTAAGTCTGATGAATAGTGGTTAGAACTGCATATACAATGCAAGCTGGCAGGTTCATTTCAACATCAAACACGCTCATAACCTGAATACCAAAGGAGAATTGTATGGCTGGGTATAGTGGTGATGGCCCTGGAAGGCCATGAAGAAAGAATGTCATGCAAATAGCTGAGCCAAGCAGTGTTTAAACATATCCTCACATTCTAGAGCTTTCAGAGGAATAGTTCCAGTACAGGGGTGGGAAAACTTCAAACTTGGCAGATCTACTTTGTTTCTTGATCTAGAATCCTATGTCTACCAACCAGTGCCAGCGGCAAAAGACTGGGCAAAGGCAGGGCAAATTCTCAGCCAAGCTGTTCATTTTCAATGCCAGAACTGAACCAGCCTTCACATCCTTTCACACTCCTGGTTATTCCCAAAGTGTTAAATTTCAGCAGCCTCATTTGGGTGGGAAAAATCATTTAATTGCTATTGTTGAACAATTAGGAGTCAGAAATCTTTGCCAAATCACCCAGACATTTACGGGTCGATCCTTTATTTAGTTAGTTTTCTTTAACGGTGGCGCCCTTCCAGGCTGCTGCACAAGATGGGTTGGATCCAGATTGAGGCCCGTGCAGCTGAACCGGTGGCAGCCCCCCCCAGCCCCCCCAGCCCCCCTCCTCATTGAACAAGACGTTCCTGGGATGGAAAGCAGGCAAGAGGCAGTGGATGTTCCCCTCTCTTTTTACAAATGGCAATTCAAAATGCATTAGTTTGTCTGCAGCGTTAAATATGTAGGTTGAGTCACAAGCCCACAGTCCTTAGTCATTAAAGCTCTAACTTTGATTTTATTTGTTTGTTTGTTATTTATTTAAAGCTTTTATTTTCTTCTGTCAGTGAGAGTTGAGGAACATGGACTGGAAAACTAAATCAGAAACAAAAGTGGTTTTGTGCTCAGGCTTAAATAATGGGGAATAGTGGCAACATTTTTTGTATTTAAAACTGTGGGAGAATGAAGAGAAATCTGTTCTCCAGCATTGTGTGTTTTCCATATGGGCCAATGGCTGGGTAAAGCATGTTATGGAATAATGACTGCACAACGGGAAAAGACCTTTGTTTCTATGGTGAAAGTAGTGCAAACTTCAGGACATGCGTAGACCCCACCCTTCTGTGATCTTAATGCCAAGGTCCTTGCTGATCGCTCCCTCACCTAGAAGGTGCCATCGCTGCTCTAGAAGCCCATCATTTTGCCTGCTCACAGGAGCGGGCCACTTCCCCTACCGCCTCTTTGTCCTGGTCCAGCGGTGGAAGCACATGATGTTGCAGAGCTCTGTCCGTTCACTGTTGCCCAGTAAATACAGTGCCACTTTTGCAGCATCGCTGTGGACAGTCTCCAGTGGAGCCACCGCAACCTGACAATTCCATTGAGCAAGTGGGACCCACCACCTGCTCGACAGGGATGTGGGGCTTAATAAAGCAAACCCCCAGTCAAGCTGAAAGGCTTGTTTGTAGATTGGGACAGGTGGGTGGAGCCCTGTCATGCGTGTTCCACTGAAACACCTCATCTGAGGAATGAGTATGTTTGCTTGTTTCCAATTCCTGTTTGAAGTGCTAAATCCTCATTGCACAAAGGATGAGTCCCCTGCTGCTTGGGCAGAATTGGATGTTGCCTATGGCATGTGAAGAAATAATGCTTTGCTTTGTATTATTGGTGTCACCCAAACAGGATCATTTTCACCATGAGGGTCTTAGGAGTTCTATCATGTCAAACACATTGAATGGATGCAACAGATCCAATTCAAATTTATGTCCAGTTCATCATTCAGACAACAAGAACACTCTGTCCAAATCTCATTGCAGTCTAATGGCTCTCCCTTTGTCGTGGGGATTTTTGATTATCCTTCAGGTTGACCAGTCAGGAGTTGATGTGCAGGCTGTCCCAATGCATATTTACTGAAACATGAGTCCCACTGAATGCATAGGGTTGTGTCTTGCAGACCCTGCTTAGTTTACTATAATGGGGTTTTCCAGAGCCCTAGCACTGCACTAAGCCAAGAAGAATGTTATCATAATTTTATCCTCTGCGTCTTCTTGAGAGGTTTTGGAATTCATTTTAACCAGCCAGTCTGTTATTGGTTTTTACAAGATTGAGAGCAGCAGGTCCAAATTAACAGGAATAAACAGTGGCTTAAATATTTATTTGATTTGACTAATGTTCGGAGCAGATGGCAAAAGGATTCAGCCTATCAGGAATGAACTCTGACAGCAACCAGCTGACCCAGCTGCTGCTCTGCCAGCGCCGGCTATTATTTTTGTTTCATTACATTTGTATGTTGCATTTCCTCCCTGTCTGAACTCCAGGCATTGTGCGCAGGCTCCCTGTGCATTCTTGTATGGAAGCACCAGCCAGATGGAGGCCTGCTATGCTGGAGCAAGATTGCTGAGGCCTCTTGGGCCCCTAGACTATGGCCCCCTGGCATCAGACCAAGACTGTGCAGGGATCATCCTTTTCAGGGAGGTGGAGATAACACAGCAGAGCTGCCATTGCCCTTGTTGCAAATGGGAAAGCTAGTGTGGCATAGCAGCTAGGAGTGTGGGACTGGGGCTCAGGGGACGTGTGTTCTAGTCCCGCTCAGCCACGGAGCCCACTGGGTGACTTGGGCCAGTCACAGACTCAGCCCAACCTACCTCACAGGGATGTTGTTGTGGGGATAAGATTGAGAGCAGCAGGAGGGGATGAATGTAAGCCACTCTGAGCTCATAATAAATGTCAGTTCCCCCCACCCATCTCCTGCCACAGAGTCTGGTCAGACTGGATTGAAAGTTCCTGTAGCATTTCAGGTAGCCTTTTGGACAAGCCAAAGGTTTTCCAGCAGCAGGATCAGCACTGCTGCCAGAGATATGCGCAGGATGGCCCTGGTGCACTGTCCAAAAAGAGGAAATGCATCACCCGGAAAGATGATAGATCTTTGCATATGCTAATCTGCATGTATAGCTACAAATGACTATCAGGAAGTAATCACTGTCCTTATTAGAGATTAAGAGTGCCTCACCATAGTGACAAGATGATGGCCAGATGGCTTCCATGACTCCTCACCTGCTGCTGGGCAACAGCAAGGTCCCTGCAGCTGTCTCTTCTAGGGGTTCTCATTTCTGAACCAGCCCCGGAGTGAAACTAGATGGTCCTTCAAATGCAGAATTGTCCTCTACAAAATACATTTCAATTTGACTGTCATGTGCAGCATGTTTCCTCTATCCAGCGCAGTTCTGAAATGTTTCTGAACTATGTGAAGGATGAGGACATCTCCCTACACGCACAGCCAACTGTATCGTTCTCCTTTTCTCAGTAGTGTTCTGGCTTTGGAGAAGGGTCTTCATGAGGTCTTCAGCAGTAACCCTCCCAGTCCCTGTATCTGGGCTTATCAATTTCATGGCACCACTTTGATGTGGTGTGTGTGTGTGCACGTTGCATTTTGAATGATTACTCAGGGTGCATGAAGGTGGGTTTCCTGCCACAAACAGGGTTTGTGCTTTGTATTCCACATTAAAACACTTCATTGCATGTGTTTTTGAATAAATATATACCATTGATTCTGTTTAGTCATTTAAATATTTATACACTGCCTTTCAGTTCAAAAAGCAATTACCTAAGATCAGTGCTTTTTTTGTAAAAAAAAAAAAAGTGCCGGAACTCATGAAATTATTTACCTTTTGCACATAGTCAAATCACTGTACACACACCCACACACGTCAGTTATGTAATGAAACATAATGGTTGCCGCATGCAGTAAGCACTCAGTGCACCACCACATGACCAATCACAAGCCGAGCAGTACCATCACAACCGGCACGGAAGAAGTACGCATGCATTGGATTTGACACACAAGCAGCCCGCATGCACCATTTTAATGATTTTGCCGCCAACCTGCAACACTCGACAGGGCGATTCAAATCCACATAGACCAAACATCAAATTTTCAAAAGTTATTTTTAAAACTTGGAAAATCTGTTGAAAAAAGGTGCCGGAACTCCATTCCAGTGCGTTCTATGACAAAAAAAAAAAGCACTGCCTAAGATAACTAACATATTAAAATGATACCAAAATCAATCATGTTACACACATGAGCACACCTCAAAGCAGGGATGTAAAATAACCAAAAGGGGTAAAAAAATCTATCAGCCAAAGTACAGTAAAACAAAATAATTTTCACATGACATCTTAGCTAATAAAAATGCACCGCATAGGCCTGCTAGGGTAAGATGTTCAACAACCAGGGTGCTAAAACCAAAAGGGCCCTGCCAAAGGCAGCCTATTAAATCCATGGTCTTAAACTGTTTGCAGGATTTAAAGGTGATCAACAGCACATTGAATTGGGCTTGGAAACAAAACAGATGCCCTTAAAAAATGGGACCAGATTAGTATCGCATGCTCTAAAGAATGAGCTCCAGCCAAAATGTCAGCTGCAGCCTCTTCCACCAGCTGAAGTGCAACAATATATTCTGTATATATGCAGACTTTCAGACTGTGCTCTTGGAGAACATGAGCAAGTCACGTGATACCACCTCTGGGACCCAGTAGCAGTTGTCCTGGGCACAGAGAGACAAATGAAAAACATCTGTTAGGAGCACCCACCCGTAAGATAAAGAAGGTAATTGAATGTTGTCCATAAGAAAGTGATGTTTGAAGGACCGCATTCCCCCCGTTTGGTAGAGAAAATGGCCAACCCCCACTCACTTTCTCCCTGTTCTGAGGATGATCTGTGCTATGGTTTCAGCCGGGATGCTTTCTCCCAGGGGAGATGAATTTCCTCATTACTGAAACAACGGCCTGTAACAGCTTCTGCCCCAGTGTTGCCAATCTGGAGTTTATCTAGGCGGTAAATGGCCCAAGCTTCCAGTGAAATTAGACCCTGCATTCTAAATTAAGTTGGCCAGATGTCTTCAGTTTAGCCAGACAGTCCTTGGTGTTTGCTGGGAAATCATCAAGACCGTGAACCAGCCCTGATCTGCCAGTTTTTCTCTGTACAGATGGCCCCACTTTGAAATCCATTCCTTCCCCATCTCCACAACATGCAAGATGCAGATTAGCCAAAGCTGCTGCTGGTCAGTTTAAAAGACAAAACCTCTTCCAAGCTGTGCTCTGTAGCCAGGGAAGAAAGAAAGAAAAGCCCTCCCTCAGAGGGCCCCTTTGGGTAACAATGGAGGCCCTTGGGGGGAATCTAACGGGAAAACCTCTTACAAAGAGATACACGACTCCCACTTCCAGCTGCGGCTTCAGTACAAAACAAGGGGAGAGAAGATTTGGCCACTTTCATCTCAATCCTTTTAGACAATATAAATTAGCAAGGGAGTGCTTTTGCCCCTTTTGTCTGATGCTCTCTATCTCAGAATCAGAGCAGAGTTTGGGGGCTGAGGAAAATGCAGTGCATCAGGGGAGCAACAGATTACTGTAGCATCTTATTCTGGCACTCAGTGGCCAACTGGTAGGTGAGACATATTTTCCCCAGGTATCTGAAGGTGCGAATGGAACATGATGTTGCCAAGCAGGTGTACCTCCTTCCCAAGCTCAGCACTGTTCAGAGGTTTTGCAGGTGTTTCTAGTATGTGCTTTGAAGACCCTGCTTGGTCTGTAGGTGGAAAACTGTGTTTCTCTTATACTATCTGATTCCTTCCTGGAAGAGCTTGTAGAAAGCCTCGGCAATACTTTTTAAGACTTGAGGCAGTTTGTGGAGTTCACTGGAAGGGGCTGCTTGTCGGGAAGCATTCCAACTTAATTCCCTGGCCTGTCATGTTCCTTACAAGCACACAAGAAGAGCCCTGCTGCATCAGATGAGGGAGGGATGCCAGGAAAAAAACCTTACTGAAAAGAGATAGCAAAGACCATTCTTAGGGGAGCAAGAATTAAATCCATGCTATATTGGAACTTATATACTGAAAGCTCCCCACTCCAAGGATGCAATTATGTTAAAGGGTTGTCAGCTCCCGTTCCAAGTAGCACTCAGCGCTGGGTCTCGGCTCAGAATCAGCCCTGTATTCAGCTCACCTCCCTTTCCCTGTCAGCCTGTCTTTGGTAAGAGCCTACTGCAAAGAGGAGGCCATTGGCTCTGAATATCAGTGTGGCTACAACATAAGAACATAATCTGTGCCTGATCAGACAAAAGGCCCATCCCATCCGGCACTCTGCACATGCAGTGCAAATCAGCTGCCCACAGGATCCCTCAAGCAGGATGAGTGCAAGCCCTCTTCCTGCCCAGCTCCTCAGCAACTGGTGTACGCAGGCAGGCCACCTCTGGTCAGCAGACAGGTAGCAGCCACTGGTAGCTCCTCCCTCGTGAATCTGCCCAGCCCCCTTTTTAGAAACATGCAGACTGGTGGCCATCACCATCTCTCACAGAAACCAATTCCACCATTTAACTATATGCTGTGCAGAGGATTATTTCCTTTTGTCTGTCCTAACCTCCCACCAATCATCTTCATGGGATGACCCTGTGCTTGAATGTTGTGGGAGAAGGAGAAGAATGTCTCCCTTCTCCACCCTGTGCATTATTTTAAACATCTGTCCCATGTCTCCCATTATTCACTATTTTTCTAAGCTGAACAGTCCCAGTTACCATAGCTGCTCCAGCCCCCCCCCCCGCCCCCTTTCTTCCCCTCTCTATACTTTTTCCAACTCAATAATGTCCTTTTTCAGGCAAGGTGACCAGACTATTCCAAGTGTGGTTGCACCAAAGAGTTCTATAAGGGAAGTAAGATTTTGGCAGTTCTATTTTTTGTTCCATTTCTAATGATGCCTAGTATGGGGTTGCCTTCCTTGCAACAGCTGAGAATTGTGCTGACATTTTCATTGAGCTGCCCACCACTACCCCAAGATCCCTTTCTTGCTCAGTCACTGCTAACTCAGATCCCATACCTGAAGTTGGGATTTTTTGCCCCAGCATGCATTGCTCTACACTTGCTTATGTTGAACTGCATTTGCCATCTTGATGTCCATTTTCCCAGCTTGGAGGGATTCCTTTGGGGCTCCTCCCAGTCCCTTTGGTTTTAACACCCCTAAAAAAAATCAATGTCATCAATAAACTGGGCTGCCCCACAACCTACTCCTATGCAATGGGAGTGAAAGTATGGCCAGGTGTCCTCTCTTGCAGTGGATGCTCCTCTTTTTGAAGGGCTGCCCAATCAAAGTGAGTCACCCCAAAAAGGAAGTAGAGGAGACTTGAACTCACTTGTCATGAATTAACACCTGGACTGATCCACCTGGGCATAGTCCTCAGGATGGTGAGATTCATTATAGTTTGATTTAACTTACAGAGATCATTTCAAATGTTGCATCCAGAATTATGCGCTGCAAGATGTGCATAGCTGAAGGATCTTTAGGGTCAAAACAGGCCTAAATCTATATCTTATTTTAAATCTATATCTCACAGCTATATTTCTCTGCCCCAATTTTCACTGTAGAGGAGATGCAAAGGGCCTGAAATCCCCTTTCGTCCCCATGTTATGGTCCCAGTCTGGATGGGTGAGTACTTTACCTCCTCTAAAGTAAAAATGGGGAGAGATGTTGCTGCTAGGTACAGATTTAAAGTAATGTCTGTTTTAGCCCTTTAAGTATCGCAACTTGCAGTAACTAAGGGCATTCGAGCAGCCAGACCGTAGGGTTAATAAAGTTTAAAGTGAGTCAAGGTTCTGCATATCACTGTTCTGGCAATGAACTAGGTCATCTCACATTGGGCCAGTACAACATTGTTTGCAAAGGATCCTAAACACTTTAATTTGCTGATGTGGAAGGGATTCTGCCATCAGGTTAGCATTGTAAAGCTGAGTTTCTATATACAGTTAGCTGGGAATAAGTCTCATGGAGGACTTTCTTCTGAGAAGACAGGTATAGGATTAATGTGGTACACCTTTTGCTGTTTGCATCACTGCATCCGATATAAGAGAAGGAGAGCACTGCAAAAAAAAAGGGGGGGGGGGACTGCAAAGAAATAAAACATGCAACATCCTGAAAAGCCTTTGAGTTTTTTTCCTTGGAGGAGCAGAGAGCTGTATGTCCCAAAAAGGCCAGATGAGTAGTGCAAAGTTATTAGTCACCCAGGTATTTACAGTGTTTTTCCTACTTCCTTTCTCCCATGGCCTTTGTGGTCAGCAGAACAAAATTCCTGGGAACTCCCACCTAAACACAAGTTTCCTGTTTATGCTCGCCTAGTGCTTTTATGTTTTCGCTGTTGAAAAACCAATGGACCAACGTTGCCATAGAACAATGGCAAACAGAGATTGCAGGTGAGCAGAAAACACCAAATAAACCTAGTCTCCTCATGCATGTTTCTTTCTGGAAGGGAAAAAGAGGGTATGAAAGATAACTGTGATCATTATTTACTTTCATTTCAATTTACATCTCTATTCCACCCCATAGCTCTTTGGGCTCTCCTGCCGGTATTCTAAATACGTAATCAAACAGTACACTAAAATCCAAAATAAATAATACATACTACAATGAATAACAATATATTTTATATAAATAAAAATAAATATATATATAAACAAGATAGAAAACAATATCAAAGAACAATACCAAATATTTAATTGTTAACAATATTTACTTATTTATCTGGCCAGGGCGACTTCTTTTCTTTTCTTTTATAACTTTTCTAACTTCTTTTATATCGTTTATATTTTTTATTTATTTTATATTATTAATTTTAATTGTTATTTTATATTGTATTGTATTGTGTTGTAAGCCGCCCCGAGGCTTCGGCAAGGAGCGGCATAGAAATGTAATAATAATAATAATAATAATAATAATAATAATAATAATAATAATGAAGTAATGCAACCATATCAAGAATGACAAAATAGTAAAAATAAGCCCACAGGAGCCCTATTAGAAAAACCCAGTGCCCAAACCAGCACCAAACTGGGGCTGCCCTGTGTACTGGCTGGCTATGAAGGCGTGGCCAGTGCAGGCTCTGCCTGCTCTCCGCTCCGCTCCACAGCAGCCTCAGGTATTACAGCTGCCCCCTTTCCCCCCCCGCCACAAATGCCAGGAGGGCCCGCAGGTGACAAGCGGTGGGGGTGGCAGAAGCTGTGCCCTTCCACAGTTGGTGCAGCATCAAAGGTGACCACAAAGGCAAGCAGGCACAGGTGTAACTTTCCCCCTTGAGAGTCTCCATATTACAGTGTTCTTGTGTTTTAATCTAAAGGAGGAACTGGGTGTTTGGCCTTCCTTTTACCTATTAGGTTTTGCTTTGAAAAAAGAAGGTAACAGTCCAGGTACCGTGTGCAGAGAATTTGGCTTCAATTCTGGCAGATGTACCTGCTGGAGGTTGTGAGAGGCACGGATTGGAATTGTCCATCATTTCTGGACTGATGTTCATGCATGGATGCCTTCCTTGCTGTAATGTGAAAACCAACATCTGGCCTAGAAGTTAGGTGTATAGCTCAGTGCCTTATGCCCAATGAACATTGCGGGCCCACCTGAATAAATCAGAGACCAAGAAGCTGGAATTAGAGATAATGTAGACTGGTGAACTGCAGTCATATGTGCAAATACAAGAATGTGTCCTTCTGTGTGGACCTTCAGTGGTTTGGAAAGACCCGGCACTCTCTTCTACTCCTTGCTTCTCCATAACACATTTTAAAAGTTTGCGTAGCTAGAAAACTAGCACATGAGAGAGTCCATTCAATGATGTGTTAGCTTTAGATGGGGGAGCACTGAAAATGGCATTTCTCCCTTGGAATTTGAAGTGGCACTGCCTGTCCTATGGACTATTTCATTGCATTCCCACCTGCCACATGCATTAGTCTGGCCTTCTGGAACCCTTCTCAGGTCCTCATGGAGTTGTGTTCACTATTGAACAAATGCAATATGCCTCTGTGGGATTCCCTGATATAGTGAGAGATGGGGCAGCCAAGGGCTTCTTCCATCCTTTCCTGCCTAGTTATCCACCCACCTTCCTCACCTGAGCTGCAGGTGTACCTCCCAGCAGTCTGCAGAGGACAACAGACAACAGGGAAAGACAAGCTGGGGCTGCCTCCCAGAAGCATCAATCTGGAGGTGCTTATGAAGATCATCCAGTTGATATATTCCTTTATTTTAATTTAACTGCATGGATTTGTATCAAGTGTCTCAAACATCCTTGCAATTATACATAGGTTTCAACAAAAGCAGACCAAATATCCAAAGTGTCTGTTTGAAGGCAGTGTCCTTATGCTACCCATTCATATACCAAAAGCATTTAAGGTTCTCCATCTATAGCATTATAGGAAGTGACTGTTTATTCTTTCAGTTTTGTAATATCAGTCTTTTAGCTGTCAAAAGGGCACAGAGGATTCATTTCCCCTTCCACTTGTTGTTTTCCTGCTAAATAATTTAAGTGAGCATGTACATCAGTGAATATCAAAGACTGTTCTTGTACAAAATTTACCTGTGTCATAACCTCATCCCCCAAAGAAGCAGTTGCTGGGCATTGTCAAAACGAGGGGTGTGTAAGGATTCTAATCAGGCTGTGAAAATCTGACAGATTTTCTTGACTTGGCCCTGTGGGTTCTAGTCTGCCAACCATGCACTGGTGCTGAATTGTTTTGGCTTTTATATCCCGTTCATTAGCACAGAGCAGACTACGTCTGATGCAAGTCCAACCAGCATCCAGATTTCTTTTTTTAACATGGGGCATGATTTATTTATTTTTTAAGGCCAATGAAATATGTACTAAATTCAGGTCTCTGCTTTGCAATTTGCACAAAGTTATGCAAACAGCCTATAAGCAAATTGTGGAGTGGAAACTAAACTTTGCAAGAATCTATAATTAACTTTCAAAAAGTCTACTCACCCAGACCCCAAGGTAATCTACAGGGTCCTTCTCTGGGAGCCACCTTTAAAAGAAGGAAGGAAGGTGGCCAGGAGGGGAAGGGCCTTCTTGGCTGTGGCACCCTGACTGCGGAACAAGCTCCCCAGTGAGGTGTGCCTGACACCAACTCTGGTGCCAGCTGAAAACCTTTCAGTTTTAATAGCTGGGTATTTATTCAGTTTTACATTGGTTTTTATTCATATTGTCATTGGCATACTGTGGTTTAGCTACTATTTTTGTGTTATGTATTAGTATTATGAATTCAGTAATTATGATTTGTTAATTGTTGATGACATTACATTTTGATGGATATTCTAGATGTCCTATTGACATCAAAAATGTATGATATGCTATGTTTTAATATGGTTTTTATCCTTGCCGTAGACCATTCTGAGAGATTTTTGCTAACTGAACAGTTGATAAAAGCCATAAATACATAAAAGCAAGGTGGCCAAGGTGGAATATGTCCATATGCAGTGGGAAGAGGCAAACCCTGTGCTGTGGAGGCTCTGCAGTGCACGATGCAACCACAACATTCCCGACAGTCAACTGTCCAGCCTCTGCTTAACCATCTCCAGCAATGGAGAAGCCACCAACTTGTAAAGCAATGCGTTCCATTGCTGAGCAGCTGGTACTGCCAGGAAGCCTCTTCCAGTGCTGTGTGGAACATTTTCAACCATTCTTATTCAATTACACAAGTAGAAACATTTGGAGAAATATATTTATTTATAGCTTTTCTAGCCCATCCATCACTAGTATCTCAGGACAGCTTACAATAAAAATGAGTAGAATAAAACAAAACACCACAGCATCCATTTAATATTCATTTAAAACATTTGTATGCTGCTTATTGTGTTACAGCACCTTTGGGCAGCTCGCAATCCTAAGATAAAGAACCACAATCAAACTGATAACAATTAAAAATACGATACTAAGAAAATACTGATAAAAATACAAAATGAAGGTTTAGTAGCATCAACTATTAAAATGCTTTTTAAAAAGGAAGGTCTTTGCCAGGCACCGAAAAGAGTATAAAGAAGCTGCCAGGTGACTTTCCCTGGGGAGAGCATTCCAACTATGGGGAGCAGCGGCAGAAAAGGCCCTCTTCCCAGCAGCCATCCCTCTCTCTTCCCTAGGGGATGGCTCATGCAGGAGGGCCCCCGGCAGAGACCTCAAAGGCCAGGTAGGCATATCTGGGTGCAGTCACTCCTTGAGGTGACCAGGGCCTAAGCCCTTTAGGGCTTTATATGTCAACACAAGCACCTTGAATTGGGCCCAGGCCACAAATGATAACCAATGTGGTTCTTTCAATACAGGTGTTATGTGGGCCACTCTAGGCGCTCCTGTCACTAACCAAGCAGCCCTGAAATTTTCATGGGCTAAGTTTGGGTTTCTGGCATTCACCGTACTGAGGTGTGCAAGGGTCTTCTTTTTGATTATACAATCATTGCTTCAGCCATCTGGAGTGTCTACTAAATCAGACAGGACAGTTACAATGGATAATGTTGTATTTCTTGCCAATTTTGCTTTCCAGCACTGTATACGTGCATGACTATATTGAAAAGACTACCGCTAAAATACATATAAAACCTTATTTAAGCACTCCATTGCTTTAGGGTTGCTACTTCTCCACTCCCAGCAGTGTTACAAGAAGCTCTAGCTGCTGAATTTATGTCTTTCACCTGGGACAACAAAGATGATGACAGCCCATTTTAATCCGAGCAAACACATTCGTTGTTGCCCACATACTATCCACAACATGCTTTTGATTTGCATCCACTTGACATGGGAGTAGAGGGTCAGTGTTACCTTTGTTGTCCTGGGTTGGCTTGCTTTGAGCAAGACCCTTGATATTATATAAACACAGTTTTGTGTATTCAATTATATCATGAATTATGTCATTTTCGCTACAGAACTGAATTCGTTTCAACAGTTGCTAATCAGAAAATAATAACTGAGCTTTTCATGGTTTTGTATACCTCAGGATGTACCTACTGAATAGCAGTCATTAATATAGATAAAATTTTATTCACTCTTGTTCTGTACACCAAGAGGAGACTTAAGACCCAAGAACAGTGGCCAAAGCAAGGTCTTAAATTGCTTTTTGTAATTATCCCATCTTTCTGTGCCATAGCAGTACCATATCATCCTGACACTGACTATAGGGTGCTACTGTATAATTGCTGGGCTATGGAACTTCGCCATTTAAAAATGAAGTCCGGACAAAATGAGAAATGAGTTGGGGATTCTTCCTCTGGAGAAACAGCAGAAGAATTTCTAGAGCAGTGCAAAAAAAAAGTCTAATTCCTCACAGGATTTTGCTGACATGGGAGAATAATAAATGATTAGAGAAATTTTGAGGAAGCCAAAAGCCCTTGAGTGCTGTGGAGTCAGGGGAGCCTCTCTCATCCCAAGATCCAAATATCATTTCGGAGATGCTCTCAGGCCTCATTCAAGCAGTGATGGGGTTTAAGGGAGAATGGGAAGAGTCCAAATGCCACAAAATGCCAGCATACTTTAGCCAAAAGCTTCTACTGCAGTATCTTAGTGGAGGCACTTCAACCTTTTTGAATGAGCAGAAAAAGCGCACATGAACTGGGATGTCTCTTAAAGGCTGGTGATTGGGTGAAAGGATGCGGGACAGGAAAGGGGGTGCCCTCATGGCTGGGACTTCAGGAAGGCCAGATTTGGCCCCAGGCTTGAGGTTTCTCACCACACGTCTAGGTTGTCTCCAAGTCCAAAGCCAGTTTGGGAACTCCCTCTTGAAATGCCTGTAAAAACAAAAGAGCATGAATATCATGTACCTGCTAAAATAGGTGAAATTTATGAATTCAATGAAGCTGTCTTAGGATGCTGTCCTGTCCCTTCCAGGGAGAAGGTCAGCCCCACCACATTCAAAGGGGCTTACTTCGGAGTAGACATGCATGGGGGTTGCACTGTCGACATCATTGGTGTGCTATTTCCTGTTGTAAGTGTAAAATGAAACTTCAGGAAAAACACTGAAAAGGGAAAATCAAGAGTTTCAATAAACAGGAGGGCATGTGAGTGGGTTTTCCAAGGAGGATTTGCAGGACTCCAGCAAGCACACATTTGGAACGGCTCTGGTGTTATCTGCACAATTGTGAATTTGTAAGGTTTGCATGTTTTTGTTAGCTGCTCTGGGGTTGAAAGCTGAGATACAAATAGATCAACCAAGTAAATAAATAAATCCCATCTGTAAAAGAAAGACTAAATAGACAGTACGATGCTGGTGACAGCACAGTAAGTTTACAGCATTGTTGCCACATAAAGAGTCCATCAAAACTCTGCAAGACAGCTCAGCATAAATGCCCACCGTGGGAAGGGATTTAAGTGAAATTGCAAAACCAACAAAGGGAGGTCCCATCTGGGGGATCTCTCACGGACCCTTCAGATTCTTGTTGCCTTTCTTGTAATCATTCAAGATGCAATCCTATGCAAGTGACAGAAAAAAGGACTTTTTCCATCCAGCCAAATGTACCATTCTGCTCTCAATCTCCTACATCAGTAAGCTCAACACTTTATTCTCTCGTCTTTGAACAGCGTGTCCCCTCCCCTGCACCAACGTGTGGTCTTTTGTCTGCTAGGCTGGTACTTAAGGAAAGGATGAAACAGAAGTGTGCTCTTTCCTATTGTGTTATATCAAATTACAAAGCAGATGCTTAACATGCAAAGATGGCTAGGTGAGGAGGACAGATGGCCCAGCACCCAGGGAAATGACCGGTGCCTTCCCATCCCCAGCCTCTGTGGGAGAACAAAGGAGGCAGATGCCACCTGGGTCTTGGAACAACAATGGTGGAACAACAACAACAACAACAGAGTAATCATTTAAAGGAATGGGCAGGGATTCCCATCCACCTTTTGCCCATGTGCACACAAAAGGGTCCATGCTTTGAGACGCAGGACCTTGCCTTGAGATTTCTGGAGTTCCTGTGATGACCAAGTACCAAAATAGGACCCTTTAGCACTGCTAAGCAAAGGCTCTTCTTTAGTCAGCTAGTTGTACAATTAAAACAGGTGCCACACAACACTTAACACAGTGCTACACTATGTAAACAGCACGCATGGTGATATATGCTGGTTGCCCAGCCCTGCACTGCCCTCCCCCACGGCCTTCTGCAATGCTTATCCAGCCCATTCAGTAACCCCCACCCCCTCCCCTGCAATTTTAGTTAATAGATTCTTACTTTGGCCACTTTTACTGCTTTCTGTTCAGCATAGTTAGGGAAGCTATGATAAATAACCTGCTAATTGCACCTTAACATGCATACCTGATCCCTGCTTGGGCAAAAGGCTTTAATGATTATTTTCTTTTTTAAAACAAAATAACATTACTTTCATATTTAGACCTATATATAGAAAGAGAGAAAGAGAGCGAGACTAAGTGGGATGGAAATCAGTCACTGAAATTTGTTTCCCCCTCATGGGAACTGAAACAGTCATTACATGGCAATTTAGCAGGCTATTGCAGAGTCAGTTCATAAGCTGCTCATCAGTAATTCTGCTGCTTTCGCCTAATAAGAAGCAATAAACCATGTAGAGGTGAAGTCGGGAAGCATTTATTAAAGGTATAAGAGCCCTGGCATGCCTTAATAACACTTTGTCCAGTAGTTCACAATGGACAGGATGGTGCTGCACAAAATAAGTGTAGGTTAGCTTCAGTTTAAACTTGGTATAGGCTCAGGTTTTAGGCCTTATATCACAGCTCATAAACTGTACCTATTCCAAATTTGAGGATTCACTTAGTTTTAAAACATACACACAAAAAGTAGTCAGCCCTTACAAACCACATTCTTTCCTAAACCAGATTTGGAGCATCAACCGCTCATCGCTTTGCATCCCTGGGGAAGCTGGACCTGAATTCCTTCCCAAATCACCTACCTTTTGTCTATTGTCCCCTCCAGTGACACATTGACTACTGGTCTCTTTCCTAGACGGAAAATTTGCCATCAACGACTGTCCTCTTCACTTAATATCAAAAATCTGCTCTTCAGTTTGGGGAAGGGAATATCTTTGCTTTGGCTCCCCGGACTCTGGTGCACTTTGTCTCGCCCTGAGTCGCCGCATGCTGATCCTTTGCATGGGTGTTCAGCAGGAGGTGAGGCATGAGGCCGGCGTGTGCGCATGCGCACGTGGAGTCCCGCTTCTGCATGTGACTGGCCGGCTTTGTGTATCTTACGCACTTTGGGCAAAGAGCCGCTTCTGCATGTGACTGGCCGGCTTTGCGTATCTTACGTACTTTGGGCAAAGAGTTATGTACTTTGCATTACCTACTGGGCATACTTTATGTGAAGAAGGGTCTGCTAGGGTACCTGAGGGTTCACAAACTTGTTCAGCTCACTTCCTGGCCAGGACCCAGTGTGGGAAAGAAGTCTGGGGAACACAAGGGAGCCAGAATGTGGCCTAATGGTCACATCCCTAACTCTTGAGGCATCAACTGGCCTACATTCCCACTTGCTGGAAGTTACTGCAGTAGCTGAGGCCAATTTTTGCTTTTCACATGAAGCCCTCTAATTAAGCTGGCTGCAGCAGCAGCAGCTGGGCCAAGATCCTGAGAGTAAGCGGGGGGGGGGGGGCAGGCTTGCAAGGAGACCAGCTCTCTAAGCCTGAGGAGCGCCACGGAGGAAGCATCTCGGCCCCAGTGACAAAGTGTCAGAACACATCACTTAAGCACTTGTGTTTGCTTAGCAACAGGGCGAAGTGGCCAGGGCTATCAACCCATCGGTAAATAGCTATAAGTATCAGCAAATGACTATAAATAAATTCCCCTCCTTTTCCTAGTAAAGGATCAGCTTTCTAGGTAATCAAACCCAACAATAACACCAAGAAAACTGTTATGGAGATAGCTAGCCAGCAGGGCCGTGGGGTCAGTCTAGTGTATTGCACTGAGTGCCACGTGTATGACTATCCACTAGCTGGACAGAAGTAATGGGTTTGTGTGTCCTATAATTTATTATTCATATTACTACATCGCATTTATATGTTGTCTCTCCCCCCTCTTCTGAGGGTCCCAGGGCAGCTTACATCATTCTCATCCACTCCAATTTATCTTCACAACAACAACCCTGTGAGGTAGGTTAGGCTGAGGGCAAGAGACTGAGCTTCAGGGTGACTGAGTGGGAAATAGAATCAAGATCTCCCAGATCCTCAGTGCAAAGCAGGGCATTTTGGAGAATGTGCCTTCATAGACTCTCCATCAGTCAGAAACAACTTAGCAGCACATAGCAATAACTGGAAGAAGTGGACTTCTCTACCTCCCAACATAGGGTGACCATGTGTCTTCTTTACAGAGGACAGTCCTCTTTTTCTAGGGGTGCCATGTCCAGTTCCAGCTTAAAGATAAAGAATCATCAGAACCATAATCTGGCAACAGTGAGCACTAAGGCAAAAGAATGATCATCAAGATACACAGGGTTCTACATGTGATATGATAGGCTGGATTTTTATTGAAATAAAAATATTTTCTAAATTAGCCTCTAGGCATATAAATCAGCTGTACACGAAAGCTGTATGGAAATGGCTGCGCTCTTTTGCTCAGCTTCTGGTGAGGCATTTCCTCCATTTTGGCAAGGAGCAGGCCACCCTTACTCCTCCTCAGGCAGCTCCTTAATTCCTCCAAAAGTCCTGCACAGAAGGTCAGGGGACCCTGGTGAACGGGGTGAGCCGCGGTGCGTGAGGAGGAAGGAACCCAGAACTTTGGGAGGAAATGCATTCTGTGAACAGAGCACCTGTGTCAACACAAGATAGATACTGGATCCAGCCCAAGATGTTGAAACGGTTTGCATCTCGAGTGCAGTGGGGATCCACATGCCAAATATTTCGACCTGTGTTCACAGACGATTCACTGATAGGGAAAATAGCAGGGCACCGTGTCTTTTAAAAGCAGCCACCTTCAAATCGCGTGCACAAACGCAGTTCTGTCTGGCAAGGGCTTTTCCTGGGCAGCCGCTTGTGCCTGTCAGACCGATCCGGTACCTATGAGGGGACAATTCTATTTCTCCCACATCTTCTTTTTCTTTTTTACATTTCAAGTTTTTTCCTTCCCAAATGTGGGAAGAGTTGCAAAGTTTGGAAAATTCTCTCTCCAGGCAAACTAAAACAAATTTCTCACTACCAGCAGCAAAATTCAGTGGGTGTGCTAATACCCAGCATGGAGATGCCCATGTTGGACCTGCTTGCTGTTAAACTTGAGAGGACTGCCAGATAAATGGCAGCCCTAATTCATGGTTGAGATATGGTGGTTCAAACCAGGACTTCTAAATACGAAGAACTCTATTTTTTCCCATTTTTCATTTAAAAACAACAACCACAACAACACCCTCAGGGTCTATGGCAAGCTGCTATACCCAAAAGGTTTGCTGTGTAGAAACTTCTTTGGCTCGTGTATGTGAACTGATCCTAAGATCTCTTTCATTATTTATTGTTACCTTTTGAGATTACACTGCCACTCAGTGACTGCAAGGCCAAGCAATGGCTTGCGAACCATCACAGAGAATAAGTCACAGGGCAACTTTTCATATCACCCCACATGCTATTCTTCTATTCAGGTCACATTCAGCTGTGAGCCACAAAGTTTTGAGCAAGCCATGATTAGCTGACCAGTTACCAAGTTGATGTCAATTTATGTAAGTCAGGCCACTGCCTTCTCAGCATGGGATTCCTTGGGGGTTGGTTTTGTCCCCCATGCGGTTCGGCATCTACATGAATCTGCCAAGTGGGTTTATCTGGAGTCTGGGAGTGAATTAGCATCTGTATGTCAATGGCAGCTTTTCAACTTCAGCAGGTGAGGCTGTGGATGTGCTAAATCAGTGCCCAGCTGTCACAATGGACTGGAGGAAATCTAAGAAACTGAAACTCAGCCTCTATCCAGACAAGAATGAGAATCATAGAATCAGTTTTGTGGTTCAAACCATTTGAACTTTTGTATGTTGAAAATTTAAACCCTATTTTATTGCTTCTCTGTATTCTTGTATCTGTGTTTGTGAATGGTTGTAAACTGCTGAGAGAGCATCAACTGATATAAATAATAGTTCTGGGCAGAAAACAATTTCGACTGGTCTTATATATTTGCAACATGATTAGCATTATGGTAGTACCTCTGACCTATTAGTACCTAGTGATCTAGAAGTTTGCAACCCTGGCCAGGTTTTGCATAGGAATGATTCAGCTGTAGCTTACTTAAACTAAAATTCTGTAAGCTTCTACAGGGCTACTCCAGCGCAAACATTCATTGCCCCTGCTAAACCTTTTGTTGAACTCTGTTTTAAATAAACGCTGGACATATTTACAATTCCCGGCAGGAATAATATAACACTGTGGCTTGGCAGTATTTCTTTAATAACCCTTGAATTTGCCCTAAATTAGAGAACTTGCTGAACTCTGAACATATGCATTTTGAGAACTGTTACTTGTGGTTCTTATGTGGAGTTGTGCACTTAACAGAAAATGCATGGCATGGTGGACCAGTGCACAAAGGGTGGAAGTTGTCTATGCAAGTGAGATGTTTAGTGCAAAACCATCTGTTGAATTCAGTCAACCCTAAAGGTAAGCTCTTCTCGCTTTATAGGGATGGATTCTTCTGTGTGTTTACAGCTTACATAAGATGCTGCTTAGCATGGTGTACAGGATGCAGCGTCCCCTCCAGTCAACAGATTTGAGTGTAAAGCAGGGTCGCAAGGTGCTTTCCAGGAATCGAGTCTCATGCACTGCGCAAGCAGCACCTTTCTCTGCTGTCGTCAGCAGCAGCCAGCAGGGAAGAAGGTTGCTTTCCAGAAATGGTGACTGGTGTACCCACTCGTGGCACCCCCTTCCCCATCTGCCACCACCACCAGCAGCAGCAGTGGCAGCAGCAAGTGGGGAAGAAGAACAGTTGCCAGGAATGGCAGCTGGGGAAGGTTGCTGGTTGCACAACTAGGGGTCCATAGGGGTCCCTGACTTCAGCCCACTTTGCAGGAGCAGACTGAGCATGAGAGGAAGCCCGTGGATTCTGGGGGGACAGATTCCAAAAGGCTTTGTCCCAACCCTAATGCTCGCATCACCTGCCCTGGCTGCCATGGGAAGAGTTGCAAAGGGCAAGGAACCTACCCAGGAGATGGAATGCAAGGCAGAGTGGCCTCACACACGAAAACCCTTCGAACCCACAGTGTCCAGCACCAACAAAAACATCTCTCCCAGCAATCCCACCTGTAGGTAAGAAGGCATCTGGAGATACATTGGTGGCCATGGGCAGCACGTTGCCTACACTAGGATAAAGGTTCGCAACCCTATCGATCATAAGGTCTTGCGTCGCTCCCCAAACCCCACAGAGAGCCCTTGCAAATGCTTGGAAAGTGGTGAGCCCTTGGCAATGACAGACAATAGTCACATTTTTATCACATGATCCTTTCTAGCTTTATGGCTGTATGAACTTGAAAGCATCCTTTCCTCAGCTTCCTAGTTGATGCTTAAGGGAAGGGGGCCATACATAGCCTCCCTTTCCACTGATTTTCGTACATTGGATGAAACACATTGGCTACGCAGAAAGCTCCATTTGTGTGAAGATCACCATGTGCCAGGCCCTACAGAAGCTCGCTGAAAAAGGACTTTAGAGAAAGTAATGAAAGGGTGATTGAGACGCACCTTGCTAGAGATATGGCTGTGGAGTTCACCACATCAGGGAGGGAGGGAGGGAGGGAAATTCCCTTGTGAGCTCTTTGATGCAAAGTAGCCCAATTCTTTTCAGTTGCAGACTTCCTATGCCAGGCTTGCAAAACAGATGTCACAGAATGTCCCCAGATGTACATGAGATGCTGCCCAGACAGTTCTTCCCGAGAAGCAAAAAGATGACTCCAAGGTATGCAAATGTCTGAACTCTATGCTTGATTTAAATGTAGCTCCCACATCCTGTTTTTATTTCTGCTTGAGCTCAGTGGGAAGACCAGACCTTAGATGAAAAGTATGACATGATGATTATTATTTTTTGTTTCTGCTGACTTTGGCACATCTCCATATCCTGCTTCCTTGGATGATGAACCTTGGCCCTGCCATAGCCAGCTGGTGGCCCCTCGAAAGGGATTACTCTCCATCAGAATGAATTGTTTTCTCCTAGAGGAGCCAGCAGGTTTCTCAAATAAATGGTCCAAAATACTCAACTTTCTGAATTCCAAAACATAACAACCAGACAGTCAGAATTCAGAAGCAAGAGGACAGGTAATCCCTACTCCACAATTAAGTCCTGACTTTTGACAGATGCTCGTATCAAAGAAACCTTCACTGCTAGGTGAGCCTTATCTCCTTACCATAACAGCACCCAGTTACCAGCTCATGGGAGACAATTGTCGTTAATGGATGCTGATAACCGCAACTACAACCCAATTTAGCATCTTTAAAAGTTGTTCTCTTTTTACTGAAGCAACTGTCTCATTCTTACAGCTGTGTTGGTAGGTTTCAGTGATCTATTTCATATGATCCTTGTCTTATGCTTGCTAAAGTAAGATAGCCATCACAAAAAGAGGCAAGACTGAATTCTATATGCTCTAGTTCTGGCAGGTTATCTTTCTGTGCCTTCGTATTTGCAAGCTTCGTATTTGCAAGCTTTGTATTTCTGTGCCTTCGTAATTGCAAGCTTGCATAGAGGTCTTGAGAGTCCTTATTCCTTACTTGAGCCCCATGCTTTCAAATGGTGACTCTGGAAGCCCTGAGGTTCCTCAGAAGCTGAAGAGCCAGGGAAAGTGTTGTGCATGGGTGCTCTTGGGCTGATTCACAGTTGATCAGAAGGCCACTGATATCCGACAGGTCTGGCCAGGGTCCATCTGGGTGGAATGTGCCCCCTGTGGTGCAGATAGGGCAGGCCAGCACCCAGAAAGCATCAGGTGAGGGACCAAGCTGTGGCATCAGCCACTGGACCAGCATGTCCATGCTGGGGCCCAATGGACTGATGCCGGTGGTTGACCATCTGTTCTTACTAAAAACAAAATCAGAGATTTTGCAGTCAGGAAGCAGCTGGCTGAGCGGGTGCATACAGCTCATGTTGTTATTTTTACCTAAAGACATTTCACTTTTCTACAACAAAAAGTGCTTCTTTCCAAATCGATGTGTTTAGCATGGGGTCAAGAGACACCCTCACCCATCTTATTCCACCAGTCATGAGGATGCTTTCATTGGAGAATGCAAAACTGCAGCACTTGGAGTATTTCTCTCCTTTTAAATTAAAGTTGGCAAACAGGTGAGGGTTGTTTTCATTTTGTTTGTTCCTTTTGCTCTTGAGTATCAGGGATATAGAAACAGTTGTAAAGCGGGGAACGGGTGGGAGAGAAGAGAAACATTGGTTGTATAATTCATGTGTAAAGTAATGCATGCCTGAATGTCTAAAGGGGAGGCATAAGACCATTAAAGGTGCAATCTTATGCATGTGTAGAAGCATGCCGTGCAAGTTGGGGCATGCTGAGAGGTGCAGGACTTTTTTTGTTGAAACATGTATAAGATTGTCCCCTAAATCCAGGGTTTGAAATCACTGCACTCCAGAGTGCTTCCTAGAACACCGTGTGGTGCCCAGCCCAGTGGGCTGCCACTACGCTCCTGTGCAACGTGTGGGAATCCTGTGGTGGATCCATGTGGCTTTTACAGCAGATGAGCCCAAGAGGAATGGCTTCTTTGAAGGAAGAAAGCTCCTCTTCCTCTCCAGACTCCGCCATACCTGCTATAAGCAACAGCAGAGAGAACAGCCTAGCATTTCCTGGTCTTCCTCCACCATCCTTTCAAAAATCCTCTATTTGAAATGCTCCTCTTATAGATCAACCCTTTATGAGTACATGGTATTACTTGTGGATACGCAGATCCACATTTGGGAAGACACTGTTTTAGCTTGCCGATAACCATGTAATTAAAAACGGCTTGGCATGTACAGATGCCTCTAGCAGTTGTTTGGCATCAACCCTCCTGCTGCTGGCTACACTCTTTGGCTCTTGTCCTGGATGTTGCACACTTTGTGGAAACATAAACCTGGTGGACTCAGGGAATGGCCTGGCAGGATTTCCACACTGAGCACTGCGTGGCAAGACCGCTGTCATGACATGATATTCAAGTGCCATTTGGCTCTCTTCTCACATGCTGCCAGGCCAGTTCCTGGTATGGTGCTGTAACCCAGGAACAGGCAACTGGGTTGTTTGATGAGGTTCACTTCTTTAACATCATCATCATCATCATCACATATATCTCAGCTTTTTTTCCTCTTGTGAGTTACTCAAAGTGGCCATGTAGTCCTCCTCCGCTCCATTTTGATATCCTTCCCTACAAAATTCCAATTAACAAAGGAATTTACCAGCCTGTGAGCTAGTGAGGACCCCAGAAAAGATGAGGGTCTAATTACAGATGACAATTTAGCAAGACTAGAATTTAACTCATGATACTGCATTATGTCCTGTGAAAAGCATAAGACAGGTATCACAGGGCAAATGTGTGAATGATGTGTATCATTTGTATGTCACATGTACAGTACAAATGAAAACATTTATGAACATTTAATGAAGAAGGAATATCTTTGAAATAGAAATTAATATGTGAAGCCAAAACTGGAGAAGAAGGATAGAAAAAGCCGAGATAAGAATCAAACAGGGCCCATTAAAACCTTGATGGAGGAGGAGATTAAAAACCAAAGAGTGTGAAGTTCATCTGTTGAATGAAGGTAATGGAGGAAATGGTCACCAATAACCCCCCACATGCTGCAGTGTTTGGCCAACTTTGGTAGGTGGTGAGGAGCCTGTTAAAAGTATCTCTGGTAGCTAGATCTTCAGGATCTCAGATGCGGAAAGCACAGGGCAGATCCTGTGATCCAGAGGTGTTTATGATGCCATCACCTCCTCCTTCAGGGCCCAGACAGTATCTTATCCTTGGAACCCTACCATGTTTTACTGCCCCTTCTTATGCTTTTTCTCTAAACAAGAAAATGCTTTAAAACAGATGGGAGGATTGAAAAGGTAGCACAATGTCTCCCCCTTGTTAGAATTAGGAGTCCTCCATCTGGAAGCACCCTAGCCTAAGCCCTGAGAATCCAGGCAGTGGGTGAACAGGCCCCCTGAAGCCCAGGAGGACTGAAGCAGTCCTCAGTCAGGCAATGGGGAGCATGGGGAGTGGTGGAGGCTTATTGGAGAAAGTACCAGGTACTGTAGCTTGTACGAGCACAGCAGGGCGATCGCCCTGTTGAGAAGAAGGGACAATGATGGTAATAGGATGGAGGCGATGCTAAGTCACTGGGACTCAGGTGGAGAGGGAGCAAAGCTTAACTTCAGAGGTAACCTAGATTAAAGAGGATTGTCAGGAAGCACGTGCTTTATATTTACAAGTGCTCAACCAAACCTGTTAATTCTGTGTGCTGAACCACTTTATTAGTCTGAACCAGAACCAACTGAAACATCTTCAGACCAGACCAGAACCAAATGGAACATCAACCAGAACCGGAATTCAACCCTCCCACCCCCTTCCACAAACAAATCACGTGACTCGGTGGTTGTATGAACACTGCAATGGCCATTCACAGGACTGGCATCAAGGGTGGGCTTTGCTGGTCACCTCTTGGGTGGCAAAGAGCCCCCTGAAGATGCTCCTTTTCTTCACCATTGCAGCCTGTCTGTTCATCTACCCCCTGCCCATACACTGATGGTGGTCAGAAGGATGAGCAGCAGACACCACTTTTGACTGCCTACTACTAACCAGCCTGCTTCTGCTTCTACTTCTCTGCCTGTCAAGCAAGCAAGTGCTGTAGCGACGAGACAGACAAGGAACAACATCTGCTAATGACAATGGCGGCAAGAAGGCAGACTCGCCGAGGAAGCAGTGCAGCTGAGGGCATCTTGCCCACTCACCTAGAGGCTGTGCTGACCATCATATCCACCACCCATCCAAGTATTCAGCCTTATAATCCCAGGCCGCACAGTGATGTTTTCCTCTTCACCTTGTTCCAACCAGTTTCATTGTTCTGTCTCCAAAATCTGTCTACCATATTTTCCCTCTTCGGTATTTTTAAGCTGCCTTTCCATGTCATAACTTAATACCTCTTTACTGCCTTGAGCTTTCCCAGAAAGCTCACATTTCAGTGAGGGGTGAAGGATTCAGAACCAGAACTAAGAGCAGTCTATTCAAAACATTCACAGTTGTGCCTGGTTAGCTCACCAAGAAAACTGCCCAGCTACTTTCAGGGGAAAACGTATCGCTCTATTTGTATCATCATGTTTTGTTCATGTTAGAGGTCCAAAATAAATAACTGCTAAAGCCATATGAGAGCACAGTTCAGCATCAGAGTCATTCTTGACTGAAAAGAATTGAACTGAAAGTCATCGGTAGAACTTCATTAGTTTGAAACTTTTTGGCTTTTCTGCAAATTGTTACTGGGCTTTTTCCCCTGCTAGTATTCCTTCTTTTTCTCTAGAAAAGAAGCCAGCATTTCTATACCCTGGTGTAAAAGTCATTTAAAGTAAGAACAAGATTAATTTTTACACTACAGTCATTCCATGAAATGATGTGGTTAATATTCTGCCAGAGGCTAAAGCATATTTGGGCTTCTTTCCTATTTTAATGTAAAGTATATTCTGCTGAGTGTTAACCCCTAAACAATATTACCTAGAGATATGTTAATAATAGTGTTTTGTAGCTCACAGGAATATTAAGGCTCAACAATACATCCAGGAGAAAAGCTTTCTATGCAAATTACCTATAAACCTTGAAAACAATACTACAAGCCCATTAATTTGTTTATTTGGAAACTTTTGCTAGAATATGACCACTGAGATGAAACATCTCATTTCAAGAACATCTTCAGAGACAATGGTGAATTATAGGCTGCTCACGATTGTGCAGTAGGCAGTACAGAATACAATATATGATCAACCCTGACAACTGCAGGATTTGCTTAAACAGGACGATAAATTTTCCTAAAAGATGGAAGGGAAAAAAATAGAATATTCTGTATTAATAAGTTCCAGCCAGTTGGTTTGGAATACATAACGATCCTCATTCAGCTTTACTTTGGGGGAATTTAAAGTCTTGTCACCTCTGTGTTCACATTCTCTTATCAGTAATAACATAGGAGAAGAGACTGCACAGAACAAGGATATAATTCAGTGGGGGTACTTGTGTTTGCTTTGTTTAAAACTGGCTGTTTAAGCCTAAAGTTAAGGCTATTGCATGTTAGCTCAAGCTCCACAAAGCCAGGAGATTGGAAGCTTAGCATGAAGCCTTAACAGAAACCTGCGAACAAGTAATGATGTTGTGCAATGTCACAAACTGCGCTTTCTTACAACTGGGGTTGGGACAAACCCTTTTGGAATCCATCCCTCTAGCATTTGCAGACATCCAGTCCTGCAAAGTGAGTCAAGAGGAAGCTCATGGATGCTTGTGGACCCCTGACTGTGCAACTGGCAACCTTACCTGTCAGAAGCCGCTGCAGGATGCAGAAAGGGGACGCTGCGAGCTGGCACACCGGCCACCATTCCCAGCAACCTATCTTCGTCCCCACTCCCTGCTGTCAGCAACAGTGCAGGTGGGAAAGAGGCACCACGAGTGGGCAATCTTGCAGTTGAGGGCTATCCAGGGGCAGCCTTCTAGCTGAAGGTGCCCTCTCTTAGAAGGCTTGCCCATGACTGGTTTAAAGAGAAAGACCTGGAGGGGGGAGAAGGAGGGGCTGAAGTTGCCCTCCCACAGTTGACAAGTGGGCAACAGACTGAGGAAGTACACGGGCAACCTGGTCACACCCCTTCCCACTGGGGATGCATTGAGGCGTCACAGAATCTATGAAGCTTCACAGAAAGCATTCATGGACTTTCTTTCATGCTTGGCCCTGTCTTGGAAAACAAGCTGAGCTGAGAGAAAGTCCACAAGCATTTCCCACACAAAAGCTGCACAACTGGCAACCTTCTTCCGCATCACATGTGGCAGCACAAATGAAGATGGCTGCGCAGGGCACCAAAGAGGGATGCAGCTTGGGCAGCATTCATGTGGGGCTCCATACCCAGCCAGTGCCGCTCATTCAACCTTCTTCTGTGTCATGTGCAGCAGCACAAACAAAGCTGCTGTGAATGACGTGGAAGAGGGACCAGGTGGGCAGGGCTCGATTCCTGGTCAGCGCTGCCCAGACACTGAGTGCTCCTGCCAGGAATCTGGATTCATAGCCATGTCAAAACAGATCCCTTACACATTCCTACTCCCCACTATTTTGTGATGCAGTCTGTTTTTATTTAAATTATGGTAATTATTTCAAAATGGGTATCTACATATGTGTGTTGTCACAAGCAAATTTTATGCAAACTGGGATCCTGCGGGAGACTGCAATATGCATCTTTTCCATAGATACCCAAGGGTCCTAACTGTAGCAGTTTCTCGAAAAAGGAGCTCTGCAAATTCCTGCTTCTGCTTTATGCAATAAATCGTGTTGTTTGCTTCTTCTGTTTCTCTTTTCAACAAACTTTCATTATCCCCATTTTTGATACTAACTGACACAATTACACAGAAAATATACTACCATCAAGAACAAACCAAGGGCCAACAAAAAGCTTTCTTTATCCTGTGTCAGAAATAACAAGACAATGTTATATGATCAAAATGTTCCTTTTCTTTTTGGTTATAACATCAAAATAATCCATGTATTTAACTGGAGAATCCCAAGGACATAAAATGGAAGGAAACAGTTTTAAAAGTCCCCATTATCAAAGGAATGCAGTTATTCTCACTGAAGACAAGCTACTCTTTGAAATGTACGTGAAAACTCTATGAACCTTGATTTGGGATGTTTAGAGAGGGTGGAATCCTATTCAGACAGAAAGGGGCATTATTATAACTCCCAACTTGGCTGACTGGGCCATGGTGGTAGGATATTTTCTATCTAAATTGCCTATTTAGCACACTGAATCGAGCCAAGGTTTATTTAAAGAGGACAAGTGACACGGAAGGGATTCACTCATGGCAGGGAATCTGGAAATGGATGTCACGCGAGGAAAGCTGTCCACTGATCAACTCACAAGGAACCTGTGTGGTTGCTAGCCTGTTTCAGATGCCATGCAAAAGTGACAGCCCAGAAAGGGAGAGGTCTCGCAAGAGAGAACCCAAAGAAAATCACAAGTCGGTTGAAAAGATCTTTGGCTTGTTGTTAAGTTAACTTCTGGGTTCTTTAGCCCTAAACGATCCAGCAGACCAGGTTCCCAACTTCAGGCAGCATCGCCTATGAAGGAGCCAGTCAGATGCTGTGAGGTAAAGTGAGGGAAAGTGGCGTAGGTGCGCACCTCCCCAACTACCCTTCTGTTTTTAAATGGATTGGCTCTTGTTTTGTGCCAACAGCCCCGTCATCCTCCCTTTGGCATTTAAATTCTTACTCTTCTTTTTCCTTCTCCTGCATGAAATCTTAGTTAGCATGCCTCTTTGAAGTTGTAGCATAGATAATGGCATTTTTATTTGATCATGTGTTTTTTTCAAACCCAAGAAATCATATAATCAGACAGGATGGGTTCAGGATGAAAATTACAAGAACTGAAACCCTAAAACTCTGCAGTCAGTACAGCAATTTCCTGCATATTTATACCATGGTATATAGCTTCAGAACATCTAAAAACTGCTGACTAGTTCCCATGTCATCTTTATCTTTCTTTTCATTTTTAAAAACTGCCACCTTTCTTTCCTCCTTAGGATAATGGCAGATTAAAAAAAAAAACTTTAGGAGGCATGCATTAAAGGAGAAAAAAACCTGTTCTTGGAAGTGTGGTAGAAAAAGCACAACCCAATTTTAGATTTTTATATAGTCTCACAATTAGGCTTGCATTAAAGAAAAAACTCATGTTCTTGCAAATCTTGTAGAAAAAGTGCAGCCTAATTTTAATTTTTTAATATATTCTCACAATTAAGTTAACTTTGGCAGTGAGATCTCCAAGGCTGGGAAAGATTCCTGTTCCGTATAGATCTATACTCAGGGCTGATAACAATTATCAGCAATAGCAGTACATTATATGGCAATAAACAGCCTAAATCAAACAAGATACATGAATTACTCTATAATATATGGTCTTGCCATCAGGTGCTACAGAACCTGCATCTTACACAGGGAACAATCCCATAGCCTATGTGGGATCCTTCGATTCCCTGTTCTGATGCTGCAGACAGTGCTCAGAGCTGGGAATCGGCGCTCTGGTCCCCACTGATCATTTGTAGTGTCAGTTTTGGTCATCTAGCAATGGCTTTCCAGGATGGGGGAAGGAGCTGAAGTGGCTTCAAGGTACCTCATAACTGCCAGTTCCAGTCTCCTGCCCTTTCTCTTGAAACGCCTCCCTAGTCCCCTCTCCATGGTGACTTTCCGGACCCCGGAGAGCACCCTGTGCTGGCCTTCCACCGCAGCCCCTTGCTGCCAGTATGCAAGAATGCAGATCAGAAGAAGTGGGGGCAGAGCTCCAAGGCTCCCGCTCGTCTCTGGCATCGTACCCTAGGCGGGTCGCAGGACCTGCCCTGCCAGTAGGCAGTGGGGCAGTCACCCCAGGCAATGGCTTTTGGGGTGTCGTGATGGGAATGCTACCGGCTGGGAAATGCTGAGAGTCAGAAGGGTTTTTTTTCTATTTAAGTGTGCATCAGTTTGCACCTTGACTTGTTGTAACTAAATTTTCACTCCCAAATTTCTGCCACATTTGCCGAAAGAACTTGCCAGTTCAGGGTGCTATGAACCTTGCTGCTTTTCCATGAATTGCAGCTTCATTCAGAGTCCTCTTCAACATATGATCCAGATGCCATGTCACGCTGTGCCTGTGAGTGCCTGAGCATTGCCACACATAGCTGCCTCCCCCAGCTTGGTGCGCTCTAGGCATGAGACTACTGCTGCCACCATCCCCAGCCAGCATAGCCGTACACATGTGGAGCTGCTAAGTCATGCTGTGGAGGCACTGATCTACAGAAGGTGCAAAGTCCTCTGTCTTGGGCTCAGTTGACATGACTTGGAGGCATAGGGTGCATGCTTGTCATTTGTGGGCATGACGATTCCTTGATTTATATGGAGTCCCTGCCATTCTCTGGTTTCTGCCTGTCTGCTGCCACAAGAAGAATGCTTCCAAGTATTTGCTAGTCCGTGAAGGAAACTTCATCCTGGATGTGCCAGCAGGTACACACATTTAGTGACCACACACAGGAAATTCAGCTATTGCCACAAACACTTTTGAAAACTGAGTGACTAAGCACAGAAGAGTTATTTGGAATCAGAGCACGAAACCATCCCGTCCAGCAATCTGTTCATTCAGTGGCCAACCAGCTGCCCAGAGGAAAGCCATGAGCAGGAAATGTGTGCAAGAGTGCCCTGGTACCCATGTTCCCCAGCAACTGGTGTACCTTTCCATAGGTAGCACATGGCCCTCAGGATTAATAACCATGGATAGCTTTCTCTTCCAGGAATTTGTCCAGTCCCCCTTTAAAGCCATCCAAATTGGTGGCCATCACAACATTTGTGGAAATGAATTCCATAGTTTGATTAAATGTTGAGTGAAGAAGTCCTTCCTTTTAATCTACCCTGAATCTCCCACCAACAAGCTTGTAGTATTATGAGAGAGAGAAATTTTCCCCATCCACTTTCTCCACACCATTCATAATTGTGTACACCTCTATCCTATCTCCCCATAATTACTCAGTTTCTAAGCTAAACTGCCATTAGAGAACATCCTGTGCAGGAGAAAGGATTGGCTACTGCAGAAAATTATGGGATTAATTTTGTGCATTTTTCCACGACTGCATGTTGTACATACTTGAACTACCCTATCCTTTTGCTGTAAAGAGGAAGAGAGGTAAGGTGTCCATGTAGGTAACAACACAGCAACATAAGTTTTTAACCCTGAACAGTTTTGTGCTGAGTTAGAAGTAATGTCTCCATCCATATTTACCTGCCCAGATGTTATAATGAGGCAGTCCTGGTAGCTATGAAAGAGAGGGCCTTATTGGCTGCTTATGCAAACGCCTCTTCAGAAAGGCTTGCCTGGCACAGACATCAAGGTCTTTTTGGTGACAGATGAAAGTCTTGTTTATTTTCCCAGGCATTTTAAGAACAGGATGGGTTCTTTTTATCGCCATCGTCGTCGTCATCATCCTGCTGGTGGTTTTAATGTGGTTATGTCTGCAGAAATAGTTTTGTTCTTTACTCCTGGTTTTACCTTGCTTTTAGTTTAGTTTTCTTTAATGTGGGCATTTTATGTTTCTAATGTATTGCATACCACTCAGGAAACTTGCTAATTCAATGTTCTGAAACTACAGTAAATGTGCATAAGGTTATGTCCTTAGTCAAAAAAAAAAAAAAAAGTCCTACTACACTCAGGATGCCCCAGTCATCTTTTTTCTTGTCTAAACATAAGCATAAGAATTGTGTCTTAAACCATGCAGTTTATTTTACTCTGGTCCCTTCTCCCTTTAAATAAAGGAGACAAACGGCAATGGTAATGTTCCCTGGGTGGGCTTTCTGCATCCCGGCCTGTGTAGGCCACTGTAGCCAAAGCATCTCTCACAGATGCTTATCCAACACTTGAACACTTCCTGGGCAGGAGAGCCTTCAGCCTATCACGCCTCACAACTTTTCCAACCATAAACGGCTCTTTAAGTTTGGATGGATCCCTATTATTGAGCCTTCTTTGAGCAATAGGGAGACTGTCTCCAGAGGGCTCAGGGCTTCTTCAGGGAATGTATAGGCATGACAGTAAAAGCCAGAGAAAGACGGAAACCAAACACATTTTTGCATCCTGCATAACCACCACTTAAGATTGCCTATGGAAATCTTTACAGTACAACTTTGTTGACACAAGTTTGCTTTAATGATTAGAGGATGGGAGATTTGTGAAGGATTAGGAAAGGCCACTGCTGAAAATATCAAGGCCAAGGGAAAAGTCTGCAAGGTCCAGTTCTGTACATGAATGGCCTATTAAAGGATAAGCATATGGAACAGGGAAATCTCTCGGATCAAAAAAATAAATAGAATGGATAGTTTTCTGCTTTGAAGGTAAAGGTCATCCCTGTGCCATCCAATCTCGGCATTCAAAGCTTTTGAAATTACACTCACAGATCCTTTTGCAAGAGGTATGACTGCTAAAGCACCAGCTGTTGTCCCTGAAAACTGCCAGAAAAAAGTTTGTTGGAAGAAGTTGGAAGAATCCCAGAGTATTGCTGGGATACAAGATGGCAACAGACAAAGTACCCATGATTCTCTTTCGTGTTTGCCTAAGTAGAAACCCTACACTTTTGTAAGATGATTGACATATGCTCTTTTCAAAAATCATACATAAAATATGACATTTTGGGACAGTCTCATGAGCTTTGCTTCTTGAAAGGAAGAAGCGCAGAAAAAAAGAAAATTATTCAGGGAACATACATTAAATTGCTCTTTCCTAATTAGAAATTTCCATAAAGCTACGGTAAGCTTTTAAAGTAAGAGATTCCTATGTTCTTGGCTCTCACTGAAAGCTGGAAGTATTTCTGCTGAGTTAGGCCATATATGGGCCAACCACTGATGGCAAACAATATAACTGCCTTCATTATTAAATTTCACAAGCAGACAGACATTTTAGATTTTTGTGAACCATATTAGAAAAGGGCATTAGCACAACAGCGGTGGAACTCAAGCAAAAATCTAGGTTGAGATGGGTGGGTTTGCCCCTCAACCACTGTTCATCTTGGACTAACTTGGAAATAAATAGAGTCATTTCTGGAAAAGTCAGAAATAACTGCTCTTTTCTCAATCTGATGGCCTTTACTGACTCTGAAGGCATCTTCCCCACTTCCCCCTACACTCTCAAGGACCTTCTTCCCCTTCCGCTGAAGGCCTGATGTGGCTGGGCAAGAGAAGTAGCAGGTGGATACAGGTGGAGAGGAAGGGGCCTTGTGAGAACACCTCTTTCTGTCTCCCTGTAGTCACCATGGATGCTCTTGTGGCCCTTACCTGGGCAGACAAGGCCTTTAGAGGGAGGGAAAGAGGGCACGTAGCAGTCTTTGGGGATTCGGGAGTGTTGGCAGGGAGAGATGAATTCTCCTCTGGTTTGGATTTTAATCTGTGGTAAAGGGTAACTTCATTATTCTTCACTGAAACGGTGGAAAAGCCAATAAATCAGAAAGTTATTTTTGTAATCCTTTGAGGTGGGTTTTAAGAGCCCCCAAATGGCTTAGAAGGGCTTGGATGAACTTCACAAGTATTTCTCATTATTAGTTGTACCCTAGCTTTTTCCCCCAGCAGATTTGGGGTGGGGGGGCAGCCCTAATGTATGAGCTACTACCAGACTTTTGGCCTTACATTTGACCAATCTTAAACCAGGTTTCTGTAAAACTGAGGTTGGAGCACTGCCTGCCGGGAGATAAGAAGATCTATGCATGTTACAATATATTCTTCCAAATATTTTACTATATTTGCATACCATTTACTTAAGAAGAAGAAACAAGTTACTAAACCTAGTAGGAATATGAAAGGTCACCTCAGAGTCATTTAACTTGTAGTCTAAGAGGACAAGAAGTGGGAAGCATGGAGAACAGCCTGGGCTTAAATGGACTTTCAGAGCTCAGTCCTATCTCTTGAGTAATTTTCATTTGGTAAATAAATATTTTTGAAGCAAGCTCTTCTACCTCAATTGCCAACTGACTGACCTTACCTGTGGATTATTCTCTGGAGCCAACTCTACTCGTGCAGGCACATTACTTATTGGCATTCCTTAACTAAGGCAAGGTAAATAATTTCTTACTCCAGGACCAGGAAATATTTCCTGCCCACCAGGGCTTGGGGTATTTTGTTTGAACACTTTTCCCCCACCACACAAATTCCCAAGAAAAGCTGGGTCAAACCTGATAGAGTTCTTCCATCAAGTTCTTCCATACTTACAATAATTACGAGGAAGAAGGAATTGCAGCAAATGCTGCTTTCCTCTTCGTCTACTGCAGTGTTTCATGACATGTTGCAGCAGTCAAATTTCCACACAACTGTGTTTCCAAGACTCAGAGCTGGCTCCACTTCCATCTTTAAATCAGAAGCAGGACTTCCAGCATCCTGAGTGGACATGTCCACTGTTGCCATTCCCAAGGGTGCAGGGTTCTCCTACACACATACCCACAGGGTTTCCAGAACTACTCAGCATCTCTGAAATGTAGAGCTCAAGGAGCTCCAGATCATCAGACTGAAGGCAGACTGAAACGCTGCAGGAAGACTGCTAAAACAGAAGCATGCCGGAATCCAAAGAAACAAAACCCAGAGAAATCTACACCTTGCTGTGTAGGGGAAGAGGGAAGCATTACTTTCAGAGTTGCTTCACTGTTCCATACTTCTGGGAAAGCTCTAGATCTGCTTCTCTTTAGGGGAATGAAGTTGCCTGCAGCGGAGTCACAGGTTGGCCCAAAGTTAGCCATTACCTAAATCCTGTTTCTCAAATGCAGATGGTCTGAAAAGCCTTGGAGCAAACAGGCCTTGTGCCAGTGGACCAAGCTGGAGATCAGGCTACAAAATGGGGGAGGGGGGTCCTGAAATCCTCTCAAGGAGAAGGGTTGCTCTCTGATTAAGTCACTAAAAGAGCTGCTTTCCCACATATTTCTTGCCTCCTCTCTGCTGTGAAATCCTGTAACACTGTGGTATGTGTGTGAATGCCAAAACCTTATTGAGGAAGCCAACTGTGTGGGCTTTACCCTACCCCAGCATCACCTGGCTAGGAAAGAAGTCAACAGCCAGGTGGAAAAGAGCCAAACAATTGGCCTCACCCACATGGTTCTGGTATTTGTCCCACACACACACTCTGCAGTAGTGTGGAATTGTGCAGTGAAGAAGCAGCTCCCATTTCACTAAAGACAGGTGTGAATTAAGTGTTGTTCAGCTCTGGGAGTGGGGAAGATTCACTCCAGTGGATCCTTCAATGTCATCAGAGAGAAACAATGTCTTGGAACCATTTGAGAGAACCAGTGAGGACTTCATAGCTACCCAATTTTTATAGCCTGCATTAATGGCGAGCAAGTTTTACACTCCAAATTGAGTTCTAAGCAAACAGTTTGAGCAGAAACATTGCCTTTTCCAGTAATGAAGCTGATGTAATTATGGCTAAATGAATAAACTATCCATCTATTTATCCATCCATGGCAGAATGAAATGACATTGGTTCTCCAATATAAACTTCAGAGAGCAATCTTTCACAGGTATGAGAGACTTAGTTCAGATCCCATTCCACACTGGTCTAAATTGGGAGTGCTGTTTTTCATTTCCCACTGATATAGAACAATGGAAAGCAAAATATTAGCTTCATCACTTCACAACATGTCACATGTGTAGCATACTAGCCAACTCTTGCAGCCTGATGGATTCCTAATAACATTCTGGATTGCATGTTAAAGTTCTGTCTTGATCTCCTGTCTGGTGTTGTCATATGACCTCATGACTCTAAGAGTCGTGTTATTGTTGGTCTCGTTATTGTTGTGGATCTCATTCTTAAGGACAGCATCAAAGATGGGCAAGTTTGGATCCTCATGAAGGGCCTATATCGCCGTGAGGGCCCACAAACAAGAGAGCATTGAAGTGGTTCCATCTTTTCACCATTACATCCTCATCCCTTCTTCACCAGAGCAACTGGCTTCATTAGCTGTCTCTAGCTCTGGCTCAGACAATGAGGGTGGTGGTGAGAAGGAGGAGCAGTAGGTGCTTCTTCTTACTTGGTCACTATCTGTCCAATTGTCTAGCAAGCAAGCTGTGGCAGTCATGAGAAAGAGGACAATAGCAGCAGGTGACAATGGCAGTGAGAAGTACCGCATTAGGAACATGGCCTCCAGGTTTCCACACTTCTGCATGGAGAATGCCTAGGACTGCCCTCTGTAAAGTAGGACACACGACCCCTCTGGAAAACTGCAAAGGAATTTTTAGAGTTCCCCAAGCCAGCCTTGTCTAACAGTCCTTCCCAACTAAGAAATGCAGTTCTTTGAATGAATGGTTGCTTCTTGAACTGGATGGTGGCCTCCTCAATGGAAGAAGACAAAGGAAGATACAGCAATGCCACTCAAAGTATGGAGTTGGTGCTCTGGTACCTATATATTTCAGGTGGGATCCCCTCCTATGCTACTGAAATTAACGGAAATGATGCCCTTTAGGTCTGGCTAGGAATGCATAGCAATGCGTTTTAGCTCACAATAAGTGAGATAATTAGTCACGTACAGATCTGAATCAAGCACTACCTAACTCTGCAGAACACCAGGCTAATAAAAGGTCCATGTCCAGAAAAAATAGCTTCTAAACGTCAGTGACTTTGATAACATTCTAGTGAATAAAAGGCTAAATTGTTTCCTAATGGTAAAATCCTATAAAAGTTTAGATGAGAAAAAGACCCACTACTCCCAGGATGCCCCAGCCAGCCCTGCTGGGAACAGTAGGGGTTTTTTTCTTTCTAAACTCACATGGGAATGCACCCTTAATAACAGATACTTTTTCAAACAAGCACTTAGATATCACTTTGTACTCCTTCTTTGTTTTATTTATTTAAAACATTTCTATGCTGCCCCCATCGCAACAAAGCCTCGGGGCAGCTCACAACAAAAACAAAAACATACAAAATCATACAAAAATTATACACTAAAAATATTAAAACCCGGTGCATCTCGGCTTAAAAATTTTAAAAATCCTACATAATAAATTAACACTTAAAATAAGTTTTAAATAAAAAGCTCTTAGCCTGGCGCCGAAAAACAAATAACGACGGTGCCAGGCGGACCTCTCTGGGGAGCACATTCCATAGGTGGGGCACCACCACAGAGAAGGCCCTCCTCCGGGTACTCACCTTCCTAATATCATTCACAAAGGGTTCCCGGAGAAGGGCATCTGTTGCTGATCTCAAGGGGCGGGAGGGCATATAGGATGCAAGCATTCCTTTAGATACCCAGGGCCCAAGCCGTTGAGTCTTAGAAGGTGGCTTCGAAACATCATTGAAATGATGCAAGTAATTAAAATACATTAACAAAATATAAAACCACCTGATTATAACACCAACAGCTTCTGCAGCGTCAAAGCCCAGCAAATGGTTTCAGTAAAACACAGCCTGAAATGCAAAGGTTTTTAGGATCTGTTTAAAAGCTACAAGGATGGAACCATTCAGAGGGTGATCTTTTTCAGAGTCTGTGTAAGAAGGAGAGGTATTTTTTCCTTTGTTCACCTTCAAGACATAAATTAAGCTACTTAAATATTCCTAAAGTATGAAGAGTACACACCTTTCTCTTTTATTGACAAAACTGCAGATTGATGTAAGAAAAATACTCCACCACTGCTCAGCACAAATACTGGCAAATCCTGAATATTATGTCTAGAGGCTTGCAGGAAAGATATACATATTTTCTTGGTAATAAGCTGTTGGATTTCTTTGAAATATTTAATGTATTTTAATTGCACCTGTTTTCCAAAATGTACTGTAACAAAATGGTAACTCTAAACTCAGAGATTCTAGTCTAACACAGAACCAAACCCTTTAGCTCTTGTGCTAGTTTTTTACAGCCCAGCCTAAGCATGTGTGGAAGGAACTGTTCCAGCTGCATATCTGAGGTCAAAAGGGTGACCTTGGAGATGGGGTTTTTGGGATGGGGAGGACAGGAAATCACTGCTGCCGAGATGTTCTTGGTTAGTCTCCTTCTCATCCACCTGATGTGCCATACTTAGCCAAAATTCCCATCTAAATGTTTTGCAGGGCAAGAGGAGTGATGGATGCCCTTTTCTTCCCCCTTTCTTCTGCCATCCATAACTGATTGGACTGCATCCTCTGTGCCATGTATCCAGATTAAGTTAGTCATACCTGGTTCCCACTGAATTAATGGAGCTTAGTTATGACTATCATTTTCTATTAATTTCAGTGGGATTTGGGTACATTTAATAGTCTTGATCCAACCTAAGGAATTCATGAAATCAGAAGAGCCCTTGAAAACATATACTATAAGGTGCTGCCTGGAAACTGGATAGTCTATAAAGTTGCTTGACCACAATGCCTTAGCGAAAGCTGCTGTTATGACTTGGGTACATAGGAGGTGGCCTTATTGCAAATGGAACCAAGCCAAAATGGACTTGCCCATCCCAGTTGCCACTGTGTGCACTGAATGCCAGGGGCACTTTAGTGCTTCGTGCAGGACACTTTCCCAGCCCTAGCTAGAGATGCCTGGGCTGAGCCGGAGACCTTTCATGCACAAAACAGGTACTGTACCTGTGAGTTGCAGCCCATCCCAATTAAACCTGGGTAAAACAGGCTGCTGTACCACTTCAGCCTTGGCAACAACTGGCACAGCTCCTTTGGGAGTAAATAGGAAATTCTACAGGTGGTGTTTTGGCTAGTTAGCCAAGCTCAGGTATGCCATCTGTGGTCTTGGATAACAATATGGTGCTACCATTCATGGCTCTTGTTTGTAAACAGAGAGGCAGAGGGAAAAGTGACCCATCAACATTTAATTATTAATACCTTGTTCTAAATAGTGTTGATCATTTTCCAATGTGTTGGATTGTCTGGGCTTCTTGCTTGAATAGTTTCTGGATGGTGAACTATTGCAGAGCCTAGAAGCTGGGTATGTTAGTTTTGTTTCAGGGCAAAACAAAGCAAACAAGGAACAAAGAACGTCCAAGTGCTCATTTAGACACACACGGATACTCCTAAATAATAAAATCCTGGAACTGCTCCCAAAGCTCTGCTTTTCTTTGTATTCTGGCTTGAGCATCAGTGTCCCTAGCATGACTCAACGGAGTAAGTACTGAGTCATGATGAGGAAGTGGGTGAAGAGCAGGACTCATAGTTTCCTTCTGATATTGATAATATCCAGAGGATGTTGGGCCCATGTGCCCTGTGATCTAGCTGTTGGCCAAGAAGTAGGTCTTGGAAGAATTACTGTTTCATCCTCCTATGTTTAGAGTACCTTTCCTCTTTAGCAATGCAGTTCATGTTATTAAGACCATTTTTCAACATACTGTAGCAGTTAGCCTGTTAGGTTAAAACCCTTCTTTGCCCCTTAAAGCTTGTTAAAATCCTTCTTTGTCCCTTGGACCAGACATGTTTTCTCAGCCTAACCTACATTGCAGGGTTCTTGTGAAGATGTAATAGGTTAACCTCATGTGTGGCATTACCTTAAGTATCTGGGAAAGAAGAGGGGGATTCAAATGTGATAGGAAATTCAAGGCTCCACTTCAGACAAAATCACACAGGGATCAAAGCCAGACTCTTAAGAGTGAATACTTAGAGACTTCTGCCGGGATGGACTAACATGTTGGCTTCCCTTTTCCCCACATTTGAACTGTCAAGTTATTTCTGTCTTGTTTCCGGAGAAATCTGTAGACACTGGCCAATTCCCACCTTTGTATTTGGCAGATCTGTGATGCCCAAGGACATAGTTCTTGTCAAGAGGGCACTAAACAGTGGCCCTGGACACACATCTGTTCTCTCTGAGATACCTGGCCATGGATCAGAGCATTGGACTTTGCCTCGGTTTAGTCTCTTGCCTAGTATTTAATCCATTTACCTGATGAATTCACAAATCATGATGTTGCCTCCTCCACCACAGCTGTCAAATGTAAGATCAATTTAATGTGCTTAAGATATTGCAAAATGGTTTCAGAATAACAGTCACCCTTAGCGTTTGCACTGCCATATAGCAGCAATCAGTTGGTGGAAGCTGACCCCAACTTGAACCCACAAAGTACAGCCTTTTTAAAATTTTGTCTGCCTGTGTGGAAAAATAAGGCTCAAGAATGCATGGAGAAATGCTCCGTTTTGTCTTTCTCAGGAATGAAGTGCCCTTTGTAATAATGTGGCATTTCTGAGGACGATTTCTGACCTGCAAACAAGACCATTTAGTCTACGGCCTGGCTGTTGGAAAGTAGCTTTGTGAGATGGTTCTTTCTTTGCTTCTTTCTTTCTGCTTTGTTTTCATTCTTCAGAAATGCAATTCAGCTAACTGGCTTAACACACTTAAAACTTTGTTTCCCTGAGTCAAGAGCAGCTGCAAAAGTTCTTCCATTTCCCACATCTAACCCATGCTGGCTCGCGTCGGAAGCCGAATTCCTGGCACCTCTAGAAGCAGAGAGGAATCTACGAGAACAAGAAGTGCCTTAGTGGGGCTCTCCAGTTACAAGGCAGGTGGAAGGTGGCACAGCTTTTAATGAAAACAGAACAGCGATCAATTTCCAGAGATCACGGATGGTTCGCATTTGTTCTTTCACTCGCTCAATTTCCCTGGAAAAGTCATCTTTATGAAAGGAGGAGAAAATAGCTGTACATTCTGCCAACAGTACCCCGTTACTCTTTCCTCTTCTGACTAAGCCATTAATAAACACATGGTCAGTTTTGCAGTTCTTCCAAGCTGAATAAAACTGTGGTATACAAAATAGCTCTGGCCTTGGACAGTCCTATAAAGGAACCTGTTTGGAAAAGAAATATCTGTGTTTCAAGAAATGTTATGGAACCAATCAATGCCATTGTGATGGAGCAAAGGGAAATGCTACTGTTAACATCAGTCAGAATAGAGCATTTGGAAGACTGAAGGTAGCTAGTTTCTAATCAAGCTTCCCTTAGAAAAGGCTGGCATCACAACTATTAAAGGGCAATGTTTTGCTTTGTTTTTGTGATATTTATAGCCCACTCTTTGGGTGATGAAAACCTGCTAGGAAGAAAGAGCCTCCAGGAGAAAAATTAAAATATAGTTTTAAATGTAAAATTGTAGCCCAATGTCCTGACATAACTGGACGGAGCTCACATTGTTCAAACCTGGCTTGGCCTATCCAGTGGCATTCTATCATACAGGCTGGTGAGCGTTTGTCTGAAACATATTTAACTAACCTTGAGCCAAAGACTTTCCAGAGTTAATTATATAGAAGTAATTAAAAAAAAAACCAGACAGACAAGACAGCCTCTTATCATAGACTGACATTCTAAAATGCATGACACAATAAGGAAAAAGTGATGGGGTGGGAAGAGGAAAATTTGGGCACCTGTTCTTAAAGTTATATAGTTCTTGTAAAAAGTTAGTTTGAAGGGCATAATTGAGGTGGGGCAGGAGGCAAATAGAGCTGGTTTCTCAGCAAGCTGATGGAGGGCTCTGGCAGTCCCCATTGCTAGGTGATGGCCGAGGGAGGAGAGCAGTAAAATGGAACCAGTGGAGTGAACTGTGATGTGATCCCATCTCCTCCTCTGCTCTGAAAGATGCTGAGAGAAGAAGACTCTGCAGTCTGATTGCCTTTGATAGCATATCTTTAATGGACAGTTCTCAAGCAGTAGCTCAGAAATTTGCCTTGTTTTATGTAAGGCTTACAATTTACTACATGAGTAGGATAACACGTGGCTGACTAGGGGAGCAGCCCTGTTCCTTACATAAGCACCCTTCCAGATGTAACGCAAGCAGCATGTGGGGAGAAAGATGGCACAGGAAGTACCATAGTGAACTAACAAGCCTAGCAAGAGAAGAAGCCCTGACGAATTAAGGGATTCTTAGGAGAAGTGTGGGACTAGGAGAGGACTAAAGGATTAAAGGGGGCAGCCATGAACCATGAAAGAAGAGAGTTTGTGATGGATGCAGCTGATGGAAGATGCACATGTGAGGAAGCAGAGTGGGAGCCTAAGAACATAAGAAAGGCCATGCTGGATCAGACCAATGTTCCACCCAGGCCAGTGCTCAGTTCACATGGTAGCAAACCAGCTGCCCACAGGATCCCTCAAGCAGGATGGGTCAAGAGTTCCTCTTGCCCAAGTTCTTCAGCAGTTGGTGTCTGCAGGCAGGCCACACACAGCCAGCAAGGCCTAGTAGCCATGGATAGCTTCCTCTTCTATGAATTTGTCTAACCCCCTTTTAAAGCCATCCCAATTGTGGCAGTGGCAGTCCCAGCTGTGGCAGTGAATTCCATACCTGAACTATGTGCTGTGGAAGAAATACATCCTTTTGTAAGTCTGGAATCTCCCATCAGCCTTATGGGTTCCAGTATTATGGGAGATGGAGAAAAGTATCTTCCTCTCCACGTTCTCTACATGATTATTTTAAACAGCTCTACCATGAGGTGAGACACATGCTTGAGAGACAAAGGCCCAGGTAGGATCTTGTTTAGTCTGTTTCTCTGTGTTTCATAGATTGTTCAGCATCTTCCATTCCATTGTCTCACAGAATCAGATTTTGGGCACATGTGTTCTTATGCACTTGTGAAATTTGCATTTCCAAAAACACAGTGAAACATAATGAAATCCTCCATTATAAAAAATGGTCTGCAAGTCCACAGAATTCATGTGAGTCTGGAAAAGCTAGTCCTCTACAGAACCCATGGGTCATATTCAGAGAAATTTGAATTCTTTTGAATCTGTTACATATTTCTCTGACATCTCTAGGTTGGGGTTTGGCAGTGGCTACGGATAGATATTGAGGTAGCTTCTAGCCATGTCTGCACTCATAGTTGGAGACTGAGAGATGCTTTGCAGACTTTACTTGTAGGTCAGGAATTCTGACCAAACAAACTTGCTTATTGAAGGCAACAACTGCTAGAATCTCTGTCTTCTTCAGGAATCTCATTAAACAAAAAGGCCAAGCTGTAAGCAAGATGTAACACATGTGTGGCTGATGCATTAATAAAAATATTTCACTCCTAATCCTAAACATGTATGTTTGTAAAAAATGAATAAAATCTGAGCAATTTATCTAGGAAATCATGCTTACTTTATTTCATGCATTTATATGCCTCACCATAGTATTTCACAGTTCAGACCTAGGCATGTTTTCTAAGAAAACCCCACTGTGTTTAATGGGCCTTACTCCCATGTAAATGGGTATAAAATTGTGGACTATTTTGTCACCACTTGAAGTTCATTGCCTGAAAACCGTCTGCTTAGGCCATTCCCTCTTGTAAACCAAGTGTATACAGAGCAAATGAGCAAGTACAAATCTCACAGTCCCAGAAACATTATATTTCATCTGCAAGACCCTGAAATAACAAAGAGGGCAGAGTCAAAAGGCTTCCCTTGACAGACAAGTTTTAAATGTGTATTAAGGGTTTTTGAGACACTAAAATAACAACCACCCTGAGAACACAGACAAGAAGACTAGAGGCAATATTTCTTGTGTTGTTCCTCAACCCATTGATTTTTAAATTTTTCCCAAGTAAAGGGCCATTTTTAAAGAGGAACTTCTACTGCTTTTGTAAAGCTTTATACAATCTGCTCAAAAGAAATAAAGCAGAGGGTTTGTTGTTTATTTGTTTTAGAGACTCAACTTCCCTCCTGTAGCAACAGGATATTTACTGCTGAAAGAAAGAAAGCAAGCAAGCAAGCAAGCAAGCAAGCAAGCAAGCAAGCAAGCTGTTTAAAGTTCCAACAGTCACATGCTTGAAAATATGGGGAAACTATTGCCTTTCTGTTTGTCATATCTGTCTCACAACCCCAATCTGTTTCTGGATATTACACATTTTCAGAGAAGCTGGGTTATTTGTGATTTGGGAGAACAAACTTCAGGAAGCCTGATCCAACTTAAATATGGAAATAATGAAAAACTTTGCATCAATAGCTTGATTTCTTAGCATGTGCATGTACAGGGAGAGAAAGGTTCTGCAGCGCCCACCAGAATGCGCAAATTTTGCTAGAGTGGGCCATCTTTGGGTGTAGTTCCATCATGCCCGCAGAAGGCACTTGGAAGCCTCGGAATTCAGAGCACTGGAAGCATCTGGCACAAGATGTGAACTGTGGTGGCAGCAAACTCTGCCCTGCAGGACCTCATGCCCTGCATTTTATCTGGGCAGGCATTTTCATCCAGAATGGTGGAAGGACGGAGGCAGGGAAAGAGATTGGAAATGGCACAACTGGACAGCTTCAACCTCTCAGCTCACCAGCATGCTCCTTTGCTCCCTTTTCCTCCTCAGAGGTTCAGTTGCAACTGGCTGGGAGCAGGAGGAGCTGGTGTGGTTCTTTACATAGAAGCTATGAGGGTCTGGGGGCTCAACCTTTGGCCTCCTTAGGCAGATACTATAAAAAGTAGCAAACTGATCCTTCACTCAGAGGAGAAACAGTATAAAGAAAGGAATATTCATTCGGTTTTTCTAACTGAATGTGGCTTTGAAAAAAAAGATTGTATTGTGGGTTTAAATTGTTGTAAGCAACTCTGAGTGCTCCATGGTTCCTGGACACCAGGAGTGGGACATAACTGTCTACAAAGATAGGTGAAATAACTGTTGTATAACCCACTGCCTTGCATAGTTGGTAGCTAGAAACAGACAACTCATTCAATAACCAGCTTATGTCAGTTTTGCACATACTGTATCATATATCATTTCTGTCAAACTTCTGCATCAGCCTGCAACTTTTAAAGCATTGCTTGAAACAGCATTTATTTCCTTGTGCAATTTCCCATGATATACAAAAAATTGTATGCATCTTTCTAGCTAAGAACATTATTGTAAAATTCAAAGTGTACACAATGGAAAGATAATTGTGTTCTGATCTGCATATTAGTCCAGAAAATGCGGACCAAATGCAATCCAAGCTAAATTTGCCCTGGCCAGATCCCTTATTGTAGCCCATCAAGCTCAAAGTAGAAAGTTAGCCAGACTGTGGGAGATTTTCTGGGAGATTTTCATAAGTCTGTGATATCAGATTGGCCCTTTTTCGCACCTGACTATCCAGGCCAGGACATTTCTGAGATGTTGTATGAGTGATCCAGCTGGAACTCTCTGTGCATCCCAGCAACCTCATCTACAAGATTTCCACTTCATCTTCTTCCAACAAATCACAGATGAAAATAGGAACACTTATGCCCACAGGTAATTACATTTCTATGCCAACAAATAGCCAATGTTCTCTGGGAAGCTTGACACAGTTATTTATTTTAGGGTACAGCCTATGCATGCATGAACAGAAAGACATCTTGTGTTTAGGTACACAGTTTGCAAGCATCTGAATCTGAGTGAAGATGTTTCCTAGCTAGGTTACATGCCCACAGAAAAGAGCTTGCCACACATACACCCACAAATGGTTCAGTGTTATGTCTACAGTGTAAAGCAGTATGTCAATGGAACCAATTAACTAGGAAGGTGACGGGCTCTACCACCTTGGAGGCCTTCAAGAGGCAGTCGGACAGCCATCTGTCAGGTGGCTTTAAGTTGGAGTCCTGCAGAGAGCACAGGGTTGGACTTGATGGCCTTGTAGGCCCCTTCCTCAGAGTTTGAATTAGAATCATAGGCTGAGGTTGAAGAAAGGGCTATGTCCTCAGGGAGGCCTGGAAGATATATGAAAGGGCTCCAAGGGTTCTCACGGAACTGAGATTGATTACCACTGGCTCATCAAACACTTGTGTTGTCTTCAGGCTGCCACTGAGCCTCCAAGCCTGGATGGATACCATGGATGCATGCCGTGTCAGGACGAATCTGCTGTCCACTCAGAGAAAGCTGGAGCCTGAATAACTCCAATACACATGCTTGCATGCTGCTATGACACATGGGTCAGGAGTAAGTGAGCATAGTGATCCAAGCATGTTGCACTAGTCAGGGGCTTGGTAGCTGTATGCTGCACTAGTTGAAGCTTCTGCACTGTTTTCAAATGCATCCCCATGTGCAATAAATTGCAGTATCCCAAATGGAAGACTACCAGGGCATGGATCACCATCATTAACCTAAAATTTAGATGGTAGGCACCTGGAAAGCCTCAAAAATCAGCTGATGAGCTGCATGAGACATTGAGGATCCCATTCTGTAGATGTATGTCAGATTAATTCCAAGTGAAGCAACTCATTTCAACGATCTGTTCTGGGTCCAGATACTTGGACACATGTATAAAGCTCCAACTCCTCTAGCAATTCCTTTATGTGCTTCAGTGAGGAATCAAACCCATAAGCATATATTTAGTTTAATTTTTACAAATGAATCAGCTCTCTTCCATTTAATTAAATGTTCAGTCACTGCATACAAGATAACTGTGTTCACACAGAAGTATATTTTGATCTTGAGACTGAAGTAAAGGTTGCTTGAGGTACTTTTGGAAAACCTATTATCTTATGCACTCTATAACTGTCAACTCTGACCATCTCAAAAAGCTTAACTCTGTGCTTCTGTTTGCCTACTCAAAGTAAACCCAGTAAGTCCCAGATACAAGTCTGTGCAGTGCTGCAGTCTTAGGGATAAAGTCCCACTGAACTCAGTGGAACATACATTTGAATAGATATGCATAGGACTCCCCTTGACCTTCAAATCATAAAAGGAGTGTGAAGACAACTAGTTATTTGTAGTTCTTACATTCATATAGAGATACTATTTCCAAATCTGTACTAAAAAGCAATAATTTAGGAAAGTTTACTTACATTGTATTTTTGAACATTCTGTCTGTGCCTGAAGATCTAAGGATAGAAATGAGAGAGGGGTTGAATACGACACGATAGAGTCTGTCCTAATAGACTAATATAATTTCTTGTAGAACAACAGTGGATGCTAAACAAAGGGTCTGCAGAAATAGGATGAAGTGAAATCATCATTGTTCTGTACCTCATCTATTTATTCAAGAACCAGATTTCCAAGAATGCTTGTGAACATTCGCTTTGCTCTTTGTCAGCTGAGACTTATATTCTCATTCCTTGACTTCTGCCAGCTGTTTTAGGGATGTCTCTGTGCAGACAAACATCTTGTCTCCATAACTGCAAACAAATAACTCCATAACAGAGTTATTCAGCTATCAATCTACAGAGGCTACTGAAGTTTTCAAGTAATATGTTTTACCCCTGGCCTATTATTAAATGTCTTTTATTACTTGTGTGATGTGGTCTGGAATTTCTGCCAATGCTGCAATTTAATCAGTGCCTGACAGTTGGCACTGCTGTCCTGGTTTCCTCCGTGACTTGCAGGAATCAGGCAGCCACAATGCTAACTGCAAATAGGCACTTCACAGATGTTGGCTCCTTCTCAAAAAGTGGACACCAGGAAGCAGATTTCTACATATTCTAGAGCAAAGGAGACAGATGCGGGATTTCACACATCCTGAAATGTCTCCTGGTCCTCTCCAATTTTGTGCTTCTGGTTGAAGCACTGCTGCTTGCTGGTAATACTATTCTTGTTTTTTAGAGTCCTGCAGTAACTAGGCACTGCAAGTCAAAATAAACAGAATCCACCCAAGGCAGCTGCCCCTTTTCTAGACTGGACAGTGCACAAACAGAGCTTCAAACATTGGTTGTCCATCCCTGAAAATGCCACTCTTTACACTTGCTCTGCACCAGCCCAGCAATCATGTAGACTTCTTTCAAATGCACAGGTCCAAGCCAGGTTAGTAGATTATGTAATGGTGTGCCTGCTCCAGACACTTCTAGATTATCTCAGTGATTCTAGATCCATTTCCACCTGGTTTCAGAATCTGGTTTTGGGACAGACATTGCGCTGTTTGCCATTGCTGTCTTTTGCTCTGGATCTGTGTGTGTGGGTGTGTGTGTGAGAGAGAGAGAGAGAGAGAGAAAGCAAGAGAGCAAACCTAAAGGTCTGAGACTAATTCTTAGTCCTACTAGACCAGCAGTGTGGCAAAGTGCATCCCTCCAGATGTTTTGGCCTATTACTGCCATGACCCCTCACCATGTTCTCTGCTGACTAGTGCTAGTGGGAATTGTAGGCTAAATCTGGAAGGACAGATAGTTTTCCGGAAGTTCTTGGAACACAGTTCCCATCATCTCTAATCATTGGGCATGCCGGCTAAGACTGAGGAACATTGCAGTCCAGCAACATCTGACAAGGCCCAGGTTCCATTGCTTTGCACTTTGGATTCCAGTCTTGACACAAGGGCATGATTCAGTCCAGCCTGTCAGGACTTATTAGCTCCGCTCTCATTCTCTCTCCCCACAGCTAACAGTTCAACAATGAACTGAGAGCCAGTGTGGTGTAGTGGTGAAGAGCATGGGACTGGGACTCAGACGATCTGGGTTCTAGTCCCTGCTTAGCCATGCAGCCAACTGGGTGACTTTGGGCCAGTCACAGACTCTCAGCCCAACCTACCTCACAGGGTTGTTGTGGTGGAGATAAGATGGAGGAGATGTAAGCTGTCTTGAGCCCTTTGTAGGAAAAAGGCAGGATATAAATCGAAAAATAAATAAACAAATGTAAGAGAACCCCTTTCAGACATCCTGCGTCCATGGTCAGCCATCCAGTACTGTGACCTGCTCGACCACTTTGATCCAACAGACCATTTCCCCCATTAGTTTTATTTATTCTTTGGGCCTTTTGACCAATTTCCCCCCTTTAAAACTAAGTGCTGACATTTAACTATCTGACCATTTTTATCTCTCATGAATTAAAGCCTGGCAAACATCCTGAATGCTTGGACAGCAAGTTGTTTCAATAAAATGGCTTGTTCTAAGGGCAAACCCATTATGAGATTTCTCCTAGTAACTCCTTTCAGGCCTGGTTCCCATGAGAATCCCCATGATGAAGGTGAATCATTCTGGGGCGGGGAGAAACCAAGTTTGGAAGAAGGTCATTACTTCTGGCCACTGACACCTCAGGGCAGTTCTAGAGCTAGATATGTATGATCAACTTCTGATTTCAGTAACCAAGCTGCATGTAGCCTCAATCTCATTCATTATACATCACCACTCATATTTTATTGCACTGAAACATGTACGTCTTGGTGAAGTGTGTGACAAAAGCTGCATTTCCTAATTTGGTGCCTTCCCTGTCTTTGGAGTACAGTCATTGCATCTTGCTGGCAGATTACAGAAGATGTAATCCAACACATCTGGAAGGTTCTGGGCTGGGAAGGCTGGTCTAAAGCATAAAGCAACACCTCTGAAAAATTAGTTTTAAACCTTTTCCGTTGTTTGCTTCCTTACATTTATATTCCATTTTTCAGCCAACAAAAAGCTGCTTCAAATTAAAGTCCACACAAAAATGCAAGTTAAATACAGATAAGATGGCACATGGGGCAGTTTCTTCTGGCTTCAGCCTGTTGATGATGGAGACCATTTTCCACTTTCCTCTCCAGAGGGAAGATAAAGAAGAACTTGCATATGGATTCAAGGAGGCATAGCATATAAAATGCTGCCTTATTCTGAGTCACAGCATTGGTGTATCTAGCCCAGTCTTATCTACACGCTGAGCAATTGTAGATCTCCGGGGTTTTCAGATCCAGCTTTTCCTAGCCCTATCTGGGGATTGAACCTGGAGACTTCTGCATACCGCCCTTTCCCCATAGTTGATCCACATGAGCAGCCCTTCTGAGGATTCGTAGTCTCGTGTCCCTAGCAATCCATCCATTATTTTTCCTTTAAAATTAATTTAAAAATATATAATGCAGTTAACATACATACAATTAAAATAAAACATAAAAAGCTCTGTGCATCCCACCACTGGGATCATTGGATAGATATTTAATTGTTAGTTCTTTCAAGAAGCTCCATTTCCCCTTCCAAAATTGCAATGAATCTTGTGAAGGTTCAAATCCTTTCCCTTTTAATACAAAATCAATAAATGAACCCCAAATAACAATCATTCTTTCTTATATGCTCTTTTTCACTTTAATATCACCAGCTAATTTGTCATTAATAGCTCTATTCCAAACTTCCCTATAACAATCACTCAAGTGATAATCGTTTGACTTTCTAGTTCCTTGGTACAATTAATCTCACAGCTGTTATTAAGTTTATTAATTCTTTAATATTCCAACTCCATTGTTTTCTATCAAATACTGACAATAATGCTATCTCAGGACATACTTCAATATTTAAACTTAATATTTTACTACATACTTTAAAGCCTCTTTCCAAAACTTCATTATATATTCACCCATTTATTATATTCTGTATGCTCACATACCAGCTGCTTATTCATCTGCTTGAGAATTTTGCCCACTATTGGCATCAAGTTGACTGCTCTGTAGTGTCCTGGATCTACCTGCCTCTCTTCCTGAAGATATGCACAACATTATCCTCCCTCCAGTGTTCTGGCAGCTCATCTGTTCTCCAGGAATGCTCAAAAATGATAGGCAGTGGCTCTAAAATAATGTCCACAAGTTCCTTCAGCACTCAGGAATATATTTCATCTGGCCCTTGAGATCTGAACTCACTTAAAGTAGGTAAGTACTCTCTACTCCTTATTCTGGGCTGCAAATCCCCTTTGTCCCAGGTTGAACTCAGCTGTCATTGTGGAAGAAGAATGAAACAAAACAGTTGTTTCTCTTCATCATCAGTTAACAGATCCTCATCTTCCTTTGTCTTCTTGCTCCAAACATAGCTAAAGGAACCCTTTTTGTTGTTTTAAGCATCCCTTGTCAGCCTCAGCTAATTCTGTGCCTTCGCCTTCCTGAGACCATTCTTGCAGACTTGGGCAACTCTCTCCTATGTCCTCCTTCTGTCTCCTGTGCATGATGTTTTTGTATCTCAGCTCACCTGAGAGCTCCCTGACTAACCCCCCAGGCTTCTTTAAATTTCCTCTGTTTTTCCTTCCCATGGGAATATTGTGATTGTGTCACTAGCATATTGGTTTTCAAGATCACCTATCCCTCTAGAGCTCATTGGTTCCTTCAGGATTTTTATCCACCATATCCCATCCAACTTGTCCTTGAACTTATGAAAACTAAGCTCAGGTTTCACATCCCTCTCTTCCCTGAATGAGATGGTCATTTTCCCCTAAAATACCTGCCATTTTCACTTTATCATTTCTTTCTTGCTAGTGAGCATTAAATCTGGGATGGTAGATGCTCTTGTTCCTTCCTCCACATTCTGAGGGATGATGTTATCAGCAAGGTAAGATTAAATAAAACTTATTGGATATCCACTCTTTGCAGAGTAAGATGTCTATTAGATATCAGGATAGTTGAAATCCCCCAAATCTGCTTTTGCTTGCATCTGTGAAAGCTTTGCCAGGTACTCAAGCAAAGCATCATCTATGTTTTCCAGCTGGCTGGAAGGTCTATGGTAAACTGCCACCGTTCTTGTTTCTCGCTGCTTCTGTATTTGATAAATACTTCCAACAGGGCTTCCATCCTTAGGATCATAAATTTCCATACCAGCCTGTGCATCCCTTACACATTGCACTATTCCCTCTCCATTCCTACTGGGTCTATTCCTTTTGAACAAAGTATATTCTTCAGTAGTTGTATGCCACTCATGAGTTCATCCCACTCTCCTCCCAGAATAAGGAATCATGGACAGAAAAGAAAATATGGAAAACTTGCTTTCTTTATGGACAAGATTAATCAGATCTGTAAATGAAAGGAATTTCTATCAGAGGTAACTGGGTGAAGCTAGTGCTGAACTTTTGGCATCTGCTACGTAGCTTTTGATGTCTTCTGTCACACAATCATTCTACTGGACGTGGAGTGTGGTACTCAAAAAACAAAGGGAGTTGGTATAACAGAACTGGGCTAATATATGTAATATGGGCTTTGTTCTCTGAGAAGACACTAGAAATGAGAACCTGTAATACTTCCAATGGAACAGGAACCAATCTAATGAAAGGTACACCTCATTGTCTGGGTAACATCATTAATCTTCAATCTGCCTGCTCCTGATCTCCCTAACTGGGGATGTACTGCATCGCCAGCAGAATGACAAACTGTAATAATCCAAATTAGCAAAGTGGAAACCAGTAAAATTATGCAACCAATAAAAGGCGTGTTGAAACATAGTTCTACCATATCCTGAAAGGTCAGGACTCTGTTTGGAAGAATGGCAGCTTTGTAGCAGTAGTTACCCACTAGCCTGATGGATCTCAAAGGACCCATTTGGCATAAACCTTTTTTTTCTCCCACCCAATCCTCTTGAGGAGAAGGGATGATGACCTAATTCACTAGGCCTTCTCATGGTCCCACAATCCACAGAATTGAATGGATAACCTCTTGCTTTGTGTTTGTAACCACTTTGATAATAGCAGCTTGTCTGTCTGTCTTGCGAAACACAGTAGCATCTATGTGCTTCTTGAAAAAATAAATTCTCTTAGCATTATGGGATGGCAGCACAGTCCATGCTCTAATGAGAAATAGTTGGATCCTTAATGTGAGGTTTGTGCAAATATTACAGGGCGCACCAAGCCAAAGGAACACTAGAATAAGAAAACACTGGATGAGATTATTGTGGGAAGAATGATGACAGCATTTCGGAAGCAGCATAATCTCTCACATGGGGAAGCTGTGACAGGCAGAGGACAGCGCTGGGCTCCCTTCCATTCTGATTCAGAACTAATATTCATTTAATCACAGAACTGCACCATGCTTCCGTTTTTGCAGAACATAACCCACAGCAACAAATAAACAGCAACAGGAGTGAATAGAATCAGTTTGTTCTCTGCTACGGGAACAAAGATCTCTGCTAAACAAAATGGATTTCATGGAACAACAAGAAAATAGGAGGCAAGGAGCTTACTGAGAATGCAAGAACATCTTGTTGAGTGTTTAGAATACCCTTTGCAGGCTACAGGGCAGCTGACTGCCCAGGAGGTAAAACTAGGCTGCTGGCAGCAGTTCTCCCCCCTGGACATTTGCTGATGGCCCCTGGCTGCAGACCCCATGCTAAGGGGAAACAATCCCTCGTATGTCTAGGGGGACATTGCTTAGGTGATGCCTGTGAGCTGATGCTTAGAGAACAGTTTACTTACATGACCCTGAAGGTTGAAACGAGAGAAATATATTGCTGCAATGTGGCTCTGTATTACACTCTATTAAAGGCTGGGTCTTCTTGTCACAGGCAGTTCTCACAGTGATAGAGGCCACTGTTAATGCTAGAGATCAGAGGTGGCCTGAGTTTGGTTTTATTCCCAGCCAAAAGCCCCCAGTGCAAGGCACCCCTTAGGTTAAACACTACTTCAGTTTCCCCCCTCAGACCTACTGCCAAATGAAATTCAGTTCAGCCCTGCATTCAGAAACCTGAGCTGCCATTGACTTGCATGAGGATGTATTATGCTTTTCAAAACCAAAGTAAAAAAAAAAAAACCCGATGATGTGTGTGCATACAGAGATAGTCATGTCAGAAAGAGCACTAACTCTTGTCAGTACTACTGTTCCGTTTGCAAGTTTTTTCTTCGCAGGAAGATTCACCCATTCCTAGGTGATAGGTGCAAATGATTTCTCCATTTATTTCTATTATTCAAGGGAAGATTCTTTTAAAATGCAACTGTAGGTGGAAATTTACAGTGTTTGTGTCCCTGTCCTTTATCTACATGGGAAGAGGAATGACAGGAATAGAGTGAGAGCAAGTGGAGGTCAGGGTCAGGGTGGGGCAGGGAGAGGAAAAGGCAGAGAAGACTGGCACGGGAAGGGAAAAGAAGGGGAACCAAAGGTTTTTATTTAGTCCATTGCCTGAGGCCTTATTCCATTTTGGAGCTCTTGGGGGCTGCAATCCAGTGCTGGTGGGGCCAAAGGCGAAGGGGGCAGGATCAGGATCAGATTGGTGCAATGCAGCCAGGTATGTGTTGACTCAGAAGCACTGCTGTGTTCCGTGTGGTGTCAGGTTCCTCATAAGTGTATTTTGGAATTGCAGCCTCTGGGGTTGAATCCAGCAGCCTGAAGGATCAAAATGTGAGCTGCACTAGCAGAGACAGGTAGGAGGGAGGGCATGCCAAAGAGGGCAATGACACTCTGCAGGCCAAGTCCCACAAAAGGCCCAAGAAGGAGCAGAGGTGGCTGCAGACCAGGATTGGGAACCAGTTAAGCTTCAGGACAGCAAGTACAGAGCGAATGGGGGCTGAAGACAAGAGCAGGTGCAGTTACAGCCAGGAGCCCCATCCAAACACAATAACCAATATCAGAGACAACAAAAAAGCAGGTTTCTTACCTGTAACTGATGTTCTTCGAGTGGCCATCTGTGCAGTCACACATATGGGTGCTGCGCCTGCGCAGTGCCTTTGGCCAGAAGATTACAAGCTAACAGTTTATTTTGGCAGGAAAGCTCTGCTCCCCCTCCCCCACAGCCTATAAAGAGTGGAGCGTCCGCCATTTTGTTCAGTCTTTGACGACTGAACGGGTGCCCTCATGTGGAAAAAATGATTTGTAAATGAGTTCTACCGTGAACAGTAGCGGTACTGAGAGAACAATGAATATTGGTACCAAGAAACAATGATAACATTCAATAATGACAGAGGTCCACTCACCGACACCGAGCGGGGCCGGCGGGTGGGTTGTGTGACTGCACAGATGGCCACTTGAAGAACATCAGTTACAGGTAAGCAACCTGCTTTTCTTCGTCGTGGCCTTTGTGCATCACACATATGGGTAGATTAACAAGCTTACCATAATGGAGGAGGGAAGGTGTCCTCAACGAAGAACAGATGAAAGAACGGCAGAGCCGTTCTTTCATCTGT
>NW_025335440.1:20196573-20198458 GCF_004798865.1 Varanus komodoensis | reverse complement strand
CCTCCATTATGGTAAGCTTGTTAATCTACCCATATGTGTGATGCACAAAGGCCACGACGAAGAAAAGCAGGTTGCTTACCTGTAACTGATGTTCTTCAAGTGGCCATCTGTGCAGTCACACATATGGGTAGATTAACAAGCTTACCATAATGGAGGAGGGAAGGTGTCCTCAACGAAGAACAGATGAAAGAACGGCTCTGCCGAAGGAACAATCTTGTCGAGCACGGACGTCTAAGCGGTAATGTTTGGCGAAAGTGCAAGGATTCGCCCAAGTAGCAGCTCTACATACATCATCCATTGGTATTCCTGATGCGAAGGCCGATGAGGCAGCCACAGCCCTAGTCGAATGGCCTCGAGGGGTAGTGGGCAAGTCGATATTGGCCAGTTGGTAAGACAGGGTGATGGTATGAACTATCCACTTAGAAAGTCTCTGCGGAGTGACAGGGGTACCTTGGCCCCTGGTAGCATATTTAATGAAAAGTCTATGTGAACGTCGGATAGACTCAGTCCTGCATCTGTAGAATGCTAAACAGCACCGAAGTGAATGTAATGTCCTTTCTAACAGAGTAGACGGAGCCGGAAAAAAGGCAGGTAAAGTAATATCTTGCCCCATGTGAAAGGATGTGGCTACCTTAGGCAGAAAAGATGGATCGAGCCGCAGGACAACCTTTTCTCTATGAAAATTGAGATAAGGTGGGTCTACGTGCAAAGCACAGAGCTCGCTGGCCCTCCGGGCTGAGGTAACTGCAACTAGGAATGCTGTCTTCCATGAGACAAGACGTAAATCGACTGTGGCCAACGGTTCGAAAGGAGCTGTCATAAGGGCCTGCAGAACAACAGAGAGACTCCAGGTGGGCATTACTGATCGACGGATTCAGATTATAAAGTCCCTTCAAAAACTTTTTAATAGTAGGTTGGGAGAAAATGGACGAACCGTCCACCATACCCCGATGATAGGCGATGGCCGCCGTATATACTTTAATCGAAGATGGTTTCAGTCCAGAGTGGTGTAATTCCAGGAGGAACTGAAGAATTTGAGGAATTGATGATGTAAATGGAGAGAATGAATGAGAGTCAGAAAAGGCGGAGAAACGCTTCCATTTAGCTTTGTAAGACCTCCGTGTAGAAGGCTTTAAAGTGGAGTCCAATATGTATTGAATGTCCGGATGAAAGGCTGTCGGATTCGATGGTACAATAGTCAGATCCGATAGTGCTGGTGCAGTGCCGTCCCCAGCGAATTCGGAGCTTGCAACTGTATTGGGTTCGAAAGTAGAGTTCAAACCCTTTGAAGTAGTTGTCGGTGTAGACATAACGAGGACAGTAGTGGATTCGAGGGTCAGATTCGAACCCCTTGGAGTAGTGACTGGTAAAGACGTAACGAGGTCAGCTATCGGATTCGCCACGCTGTTAGTTTTAATGATAATATATCTGGGTGGCTAAGTGCGCCGTCTCTCTGGGTTATCAAGAACTGGAGCGGTGGAAGATGTAGGTATTCCCCGTGAGAAATGTCCAGCAGTGTGGGAAACCAAGGTTGGCGTGGCCACCAAGAAGTAATTAGTATCCCTGTGGCCCGATCGCAAACAATCTTCGCTATGACTCTCATCACCAGCGGAATCGGTGGGAAGGCGTAGAAATTCAGATTGTTCCATGGAATCATGAAGGCGTCCCCTAGGGATTCGTGTCTGATTCCCACTCTCGAACAGAAAGTCGCACACACTTTGTTCTGTTGTGTGGCGAACAAGTCCACTTCAGGGAACCCCCAGCGATGGAAAAGGTCGTCATGTGTCTCGGAGTCCAGTTCCCATTCGTGAGAGATGAGCATGCGCCTGCTGAGAAGGTCTGCTTCCACATTGTCCGTACCGGCCAGATGGACTGCTATTATCGT
>NW_025335440.1:20160491-20196473 GCF_004798865.1 Varanus komodoensis | reverse complement strand
TCTGCTTCCACATTGTCCGTACCGGCCAGATGGACTGCTATTATCGTAATATCTCTCGAAATGCACCAGTCCCAGATCTGCATAGAAAGTCTGGCCAGGGTTGGAGACTTCATCCTGCCTTGCTTGTTCAGATAAAAAATGGTGGCTATGTTGTCCGATGTTATCTGAACAACCCGATGTTGAAGAACATCTTCGAAAGAGTGTAGGGCTTTGAACATGGCCAACAATTCCAGGAAGTTGATATGCTTCGTGGATTCTTGACGAGTCCACGTGCCTTGAGTATACAGGCCGGAGCATATCGCTCCCCAACCTAGAAGAGACGCGTCGGTACCGACTGTAATCGATGGGCCTCGGGACCTGAAGGGGACCCCAACAGTCAGATTGGTCGGGTTTGACCACCATATTAGCAAATGGAGGACCGAGGATGGGACTCGAAGGAGTTTCGACGGTGCATCCCTCTGTGGGTGGAACACTTTGTTGGAAAATAGCTGCAAAGGACAGAGTCGCAGTCTGGCGTGTGGGACCACTGCAACAGCGGAAGCCATATGTCCTAGAAGCCTCTGGATGGACTTCGCCGGAACTGATCTGTCTCGTCGCATTCGATGAACATGGCAAGCGGGAGTCAGTTGTCTGTCCCGAGGGAGGAACGCCTTTTCCAATGTCGAATCTAAGTGGGCTCCGATGAACGTAAGCTTCTGTACCGGAAGGAGAGAAGATTTCTCAGTATTAATGCAAAGGGCCAGGTCGTCCAATAAGGCGCAGGTAATATGGACAGAAGCCATGTACCCGAACCCAGTACATGGCTTCGTACCTCCGCGAAGTTGGTTGAGGGTGAGAGGGCAAGTCCCAGGGCTGGGTCATTGCCTGCCATAGGGTGGTGATCAAGGGCAGGACGATGGAGGTGGACTGCTCCCCGCGGACGTCATATATTTTATCCATAGACGGTCCTGGCCGCTGGACGGCGTCGATGTCCAGGGATTGGATGAGCCTGGAGATCAGCTCCGCAAAAGAAACGTGCAACTCGTCCGGTGATGCGGGGCCCTGGGAGGTCACCACGACATCGGGAGAGGTAGAATCAACGTCCGAGTCATCGGAGTCTGCGCCGTAGTATGGAGGGGCCGAAGAAGAAGACTCCACTGGCGAAGCAGACCAGCTGCTTTCATCCCGGGGCACCGGGGATGTGCGTCTTGGATCCAGCAGCAGCGGGTGATCACGAGAGCGTGGTGGGGACCGATCCCTTGGCACGGGATAGTACCCAGTCAAGTATAGCTCACCCCAAGATGGGTAGTAGGGGTGACGCCAGTCCTCAAATCGCTTGGATCGCTGCTCGGATCGCTGCTCCCTGGAGCGACTCCGGCGGGCCCTGGGCGGGGATTCGATCACATCCGCCTCCAGTGTGGCCATGGGCGTAGGCGTTGGTGATCTAGCCCTGGGGGGAGAGTCCTGAATTTCTCCGTCAGAGATCGACCCTTGCTGGAGAGATGGAAGCAGTTCGGCCGGGAGGTCAGCCACACGACAGGGAGATCCTTGAGGAGTGACCCTCATGGCTACCTGGAGTGCTGGCTCGGGTGGGGTCGGTACGGTGGTTGGGGCCGCTACCAATGCTGCCGTCGAACCCAAGACACGGTGTCGAGGTCGGTCCGGATCCTTCGACTTTTGGGCCAGTTTAGAAGGCTTCTCTTGTCGGCATCAGTGTGCTTGCACTTCTCGCTTTTCTTTTTGGGAGAAGCTGGTGGGGCCCTCAAAGTAGAGGCACCCTCGTCCGATGGGCGGGAGGGCGGGACCACCGTAGCTGGGCCAGGCTTCGGAGCGGCGACCAGTGGGTCGGACTGCATAAGAGCCCGATCCCACAGGAGCCTCCGGAGGCGGTTCTCCCGATTTTTTCTGGCCTGCTTGGAGAAGGCCAGGCAGTGGGAGCACTTGTCGGTCCTATGCCCCTCCCCCAAGCAGAGGAGGCATAGGTCGTGTGGGTCAGATGGTGACATCTTCGACCCGCATTCTGCACATATGCGGAAGGCTGTTCGCTGTGCCATCGCAAGAAGAAGAAGAAAAAGGGAGACAGTGCAGAGGGTAAGAAAATATTTTTGGTTTTGTTTTTTGTTTTTTTTTTAGAAGAAAATAGAACAGTAGAACGATAGAACTGCAGAATAACTAGAGCTAAAAAGAACTGTAGAAATAACTAGAGCTAACAAGAACTATCAGGGATATAAAACTGGGAGTAAAAGGAAGGAAAAATAGGCTATGAGTAATGATCAAAGCGATAGTCGAAAGCGGCATGAGGCACAGCAAACGGCGGTCGCAAAGACTGAACAAAATGGCGGACGCTCCGCTCTTTATATAGGCTGTGGGGGAGGGGGAGGGGAGTTTTCCCGCCAAAATAAACTGTAATCTTGTAATCTTCCGGCCAAAGGCACTGCGCAGGTGCAGCACCCATATGTGTGATGCACAGAGGCCACGACGAAGAAGCCAAGATTTAGGAGCGAGGCAGTCTATGCATGGAGGAGGAAGTGGAAGCTTAAGGAGCAGGGAACATAGGTGGGAAAACACAGAGTGGAAGTTGAATTCAAGTTTTTAAAATGTATTTAATTTATGGGCCTCTTCATAAAATGAATTACATGCATTACATTATTTATTTGCCTTGTACTCCACCCTTCCACCAAGAAAACGGAACTCAGGGAAGCACTGATTTTTTTTCTAGCTGTTTCTCAATGCCCAGGAGTACGTTGATCAGGAAAAGACTCAGGCTTTGCTTAGAAGTATTCGTTTATTTAAATTTTGTTTGGCATGTGGCCTCCAGCAGTTCACCCCCAAGGGAATGGAGACCTTAACAGAAAAAAGGTTCCTGGTCCAGCTTGCCACAGAAGGGGATCCAAAAGCCACATGGGCTAAATGACCTGGAACGTTCACAATGTACTTCCTGTCATGTTCAACTTTTGGATTCTGTAACTGTCAAAGAGCACATTTGGTTTTAGTTTTGGGCATTCCAAAACATTTCCAGGATTTGTGCTACATAAATATCATGTTTGTAAATGTTCACTGTGGCCACCAAGACATCATTTATGCTTTCAGCTTTGTAATTATACTCTCTTTCCAGTACTGAACTCCAGAAATGACTTAGTACATATTGGCCACTGAACCTACAAATACACTCAACCACAGGTCTAAACCTCCATAACTGATGTATATGAAACGATGCTGTACAGTAAGCCTGGATTTTCATGCATGCATAACAAAGCGTGTCCTATTTTTAGAATGTGCCACTCTTAAGTGGACATTGTAAAGAGGAACCTACAGAAGTTAGGTGTGCTTTCTGGTAGTAATTACCTCCTACAAAACGTGACTCATTCCTGCAGTTTGAATGTATACGTTTGATGTCCCAAAATCAGCAGTCTTATAAATAAATCTCTGAATCACAGATGGAAAGCCTTAAGTGTTCAAATATTTCTGACTGCTCTGGAAAGCAGTTTTTGAACCTAAGCTTTTAACATCATAACAAAATTCCAAAGTAACAGTGTTACTTAAGGTAGGCAAATGTAGATAAAAGGCTGCACTGGAAGATCTGTATATGCATCTTGTTCTTTCCATTGCCCGGTGTGTAAACACCACCCTGTCTTGCAAAGTTGGAGGTGACGCATACTGAGACAGGAGAAACTCTTTTGTTGAAGAGAGAATATAGCGCAGTGGTCAAGCATCTGTTTTTGAGGTATAAGGTCTCAGATTCAATCCCCAGATTTCTTCTTTCAGGTTTGAGAGACCCTTCTCTGAATCCTTGAAAAGGAGGGTTTTATGAAAAGGAGATCTGACTTAAGTACAAGGCAGCCATGTAGAGAGCTTTGGCTATTGGGTCATAGAGAAATGTAATAAATAAATAAACTTTCTGTGTTAAACTGTTTCAGCAAACTGCATTACTTTTAAACAAGGAGAAAGAGAAGGAGCTGGATTGCGGACTTTTCTTAGAGCTACAAAACCAGGAATGGAGTTGGGTGGATTGATCTGGCATGCTTAATGGAAGGCAGTCAAGATATGACTAAATGCAACTGCATCGGTTGAGACAGAGGGTGTGACCACACGTCGTGTTATCTGTTCAGCAAATGAACAGCAACTGGACAACTGGAGTATCTGGAAAACAGAGATAACTTGTTTTCTCAAGCCAAATATGAAGCTCATAGCGTCCGTATTATGCATACCCATGTGTGAATGAACAAGGGGCCAGGTCAGTTAAGGATGATCATAGGGAAATCATGCTGTCTACAGGTGTGGAATATTCTTGGATGCCATTCAGTCCTGTTCAATACTTCCCTGGTTTCCTTTCTCAGGTCCATCTTGTCAGATCCTGCAAAGTGCTCATTGTTTGTCCCTTCTGTTACTAGTGCAAAGATACTGGTGTCATCTTTCATTTCTCATCCTGATTGCAATGTTTTATTGGGATGACTTCCTTTATCTCACCCTAAATGAGGATTGAGCAACCTTTTTATGTTGATGACCACATCCACTGTGTGTAATCTTTTGGGAGGTGTAAACTGATGGTAGGTAAAGCCAGCAATAGGTAGGATGTGAGTAAAAAGTGAGTGGCTGCCACTTTCTTTTTCTGCCCCTCTTCTTTACTCTCTCCTTCTTCCTTCCCAAGCCATGGGCTTCCAGGGAAGGGACCGATGGCTCTTGCCAGGGGTCTGAACTGATCACACATAGAGGGCTTTTGATATTAGGCTGAGGGCCACATCCAGCCTTGTGGTTACAAGTTGTCCACCTTTCTTAGACCTTTGATGCAGGCTAGAATTCTGCTCCCTGCCTTATTTACTGTGCTCAGTTTCAAAGAATCCTACAGCTTAAGGATCAGGTGAGCAATCCTATTCACACTTGGTTGCAAACTGCATTCATCTAAAAGGGACTACTTAGGACTCTTACTATAAAACAGTATCACATACATTAGGTATAGACAGTAGTTTCATTTCTCTTTTCTGCTTTGACAACTAACTATCTCCCTTTCATTGTTAAATTAGTATTGCAGGAAAAATGGCATGACCACCAGTTAATGTGTGTGAGTCACCATTCTTGTCTCTTACATTTGGGCTCTACATAGAAATATGAAGATGTACTGATATTGTGGCCTTTTGATCCCACTGTTCAGTCCTCAAAAGTTTGTGCACAATAAAATGAGTCTTGGGAGTGTCTTAGGCCCTTTTAGTACTTGCTAGAACAAATTAACACAGCCACTCCTCTGGCATTCATTGTGATCACATTACTATTCTCCTTTGACCTCTTACTGGATGCATTCTCTCTTTCTCTCTCTCTCTCATATTTGGTTTCTTTCTTTAAGCTCTTTTGCTATCCTTCAGTAAGAGTTTTTTCAGTCTTGGTATCTCCATCTTCTTTATTTCTTCCTTTTCTCTACTCGTGGGGTGGTCTTCCTGAACATATTTGTTATTCTTCCACTCTTTCATCTTTTAAGAAACACACCTTTTTACTTCCCTTCCACCCCTAAATCTTTTATTTTCCTTCTTTTACTCTTTATATTTTAAAGTTTAATTCCATCATGTATTTTGCAACTTTTTTATCCCTACCTCCTGCCACATGTAGTTTAGATTACAGTCTCTTGTGAAAAGGGGTTTATGAAAAAAAAAACCCATATTGTTCAAAGGCTTATAGCAGCTTCTCAATTAGAAATGAGGAAGTTTGGAACCTCTTGTACAGATTTTTAAAATTCTAAATGGGAAAGGAAATCTTTACATGGTTTTCAGGTAAGGCTATTTCCCAAAAGCAACATTTGCAGCACTTCCTTTAAAAAAAATGGCACATCGCGATGCAAACACCACTTATCTGATGCACTTCTTTACCAACCACATCTACCTGCCAGAATCAGTCATGTAAATGCCATACTGTTCTAAAACTGTAGAAGAGTTTCATTTCTGAGCAGTCCTAAGGAGTAAAATAATTTTATCAACTTTCAAGGAAACGACACATTAACAAAGGAGGAGGGAGAGAGCCTAGCTAAGTTCTTAGTCTTGCTAAGTTCATAATGCCTCCACTTAAATCAATTTTCAGCTTCTTCTGGATTTGCAGCTTGTTTTGCAGCTGTCCTTTGCTGCTGGGTTTGCCTGCATGGCACCGAAGAATCAAAGGACACACAGAAGCTCTTCTGCAGCCAAAGGAAGAGCTTGGTGCCAAAGAAAGGGCATGGCTGATAATGGAGGCCTCGACCAGCTGCTAAAAGTTTGCAGCTGGAGCCAGGAATATTCCTGTTTCTGTGAGGTCACCCATTCTTCTAAAAATGGTGCAGCAATCCTGCAAAATACTGCTCCAATACAGCAACAGTGCATTTTTGACAAGGCTGTGCCCCTGAGTCCTCTACATGTGTTGAAATGTGACTCCCACCCTACCCAGCCTGCATTACCAATGGAGCAGGAGAGCCTATCAGCCTTTCCCAGGCTGGTGCCCTTGAGATGGTTGGGACCAACCATTTCCCAGAATTGGTCAAGCTTGCTATGGGAGAAGGGAAATGAAGTTCAAAATCCATCTCAAGAAAACCAGTTTGGGAAAGACTACTGCAGCTCTCCTTCCCTGTCCTGCCACTGGGGGAGAAAATCCACTTTAGGTGACACCATGAAGACAAAGGCAGAAAATGGTTACATGCATGATGGCAGAAGATTTTTTATTATATGTTGGCCCTCAGGGGATGCATGTGTGGTGTCACTGCAGCAGCTGGCTAGATCTCTTAGGCCTGCATGCAGTTGCATCAGGGCCCAAGGATGTAACTCACCTTTTTAAATTCAACATTTTTTCACTGCCTTGAGTGAGAGGTGGATTGCATCCTAAATCCTTAGTTAAATACACATGAAATAGTACTGATATTGGGAAGGAAATGTTTATTTTTCTCTGGTCTTGATTCAAGTTTGCTAGGATCAGCATTCCTTGTTCCCAGATGCCTCTCTCTCCATTTATGTTGGAAAAGTTCACTTGTTGAAAGAACATGGTAAAGTGAGACAGTTCCTGGGCTCTGTATGCACAAAGTTAAATGTTCCAAGGTCTCTTGATTGTTCACTTTAATCATGGAGAAAAGAAGCTGGGCCGCGGCCGCCTATTAAGCTTCTCACCTATTTGTTATCAGCATGGTAAAAAGAACAGCCTCTGTATTTCAGAACACTATGTGGATATGTGCCAATAAAGAACCCAAGATGAGGCTGAAAATTAAGCAGGCCTGGTCTACATATGCACAGAACTGAAGTGACAGAATAGAAAGTACAACCTCAAACTGCAAGTTGGTGATAGACGTTTTAAATGCCACCTATCCGCCTGCACTCAGGATGTCATGCACTCAGTCAGTCTAGTCCCCGGCAAAGAAAAATGCTCTATCGGGATTGACAGCACTGAATGCTGTAGCCATCACATCTGCCATTCCCTGGGCCAAACCTTGAGGGAGTGCTTGGGACAGAGGAGGCAGCAGGCAGTTTGTGAGTCTCCCTGGAAACCATTGCTCAAAAGCAGGGCAGCTTTTTCATGCCAGTGATCTGCTCTCTGTTCTGGCTGCAGGTTCATTTCACTCCAGAGATCTGGTTTTAATCTTTAACAGTGTGGGGCAGGTTGTCTGAACCAGCATCCCTCCTCCCATCTAGCTACCCAGGCACTTTGTCAGCATCAGAGGCCCTCCTCTAGTTGCTCCACTAGAGAGGGGGCCTTTTCCATGGTGGCACCCTATCCATGGAGCACTCGTCCCAGGAGGCTCATTAAGGTATTTTCAGTGCTAGGTGAAGAACTTTCTAATTCTGTGTGGCGCTGGTATGCACGTCTACCCAAAACTGTCCTCCTCATGCATTTTCTATCATTCTAACCTGGATTTCTTCAGATCAGTTGCATCACAACAATTTTGTATGTTGTGCTTTCCCTCAGTATATCATCAGTGTGTGTTAAATTTGCACTTCTGTTCTGAGTCCAGGAGAAGGGGCTTTAGTGCATTGGAAAAACAGCAAAACAGAAAAACAGCAGCAAAACAGCAGCAATTCTTAGGCAGAACAATTATTTTCTGAAAGCCACTTCTCCATTTGAGTGTGACAAAGGATTGTGCTTTACCATTAGCATGTGCCTCAACAGTGGTAAATGCAATTTGTACCAATGTATCAGCACTCCCAGATTAATGGAAAGGGCTCTACTGCAGATATTCCCTATGTCTTCAACTGCTATTTTTGAGGTTTCTTGTGTCACTTTGTTTTTCCCCTTTGCTGATGGTTTTATCTCGGTTTTACTGTGCTGTTTTTATGTGTTAATCATTGCTTTTTTGTTTTGCATTTACCAATACACCACCCAGGGAATTACAGTCATTGAAAACTGTAACAGAGAAACATTTGCAAGTGCTCAGGCATTTCTTCTCCTTGAGGCAAAGTGTCAGCTTTATTGCTAGCATATAATTAAGTTATAGATTCAGTCATCAACTATTTTCTCAGGTCAGAATGGTCTACAGCCAACTGGAAGTTCAGTTGCCATGTCAAAGATAATCTTCCTTATAAGAAATGGCAAAAGAAGTGGGACTGCTGCTGTGAATGGTTTCAAATGCCACTTTCAACTATACTGTGGTGGTTGTGAAAAGGATAGAATTATAGCAAGGCCAGGTGAAGAGAAAAATTAATAAATCATTCAGACAGAGGGATCGCTGTCTGGAAAACAGTTGCCATTTCTATCTTTCTTCAGACAGAGTATTAATTCCTGTCCTTATATTCCCAAGTTCTCATAGCGTGGATGGTATCAAATTAATACAGTGCACTTCAAAATATTTACAGTATGATGTCCTTAGAATGAGCTTAGAAGAACATTAAGAGTGGGATCACAGTGAACTTGGGAAAATAAGTCAGGCCACAAAGCAGTTATTACCAGAAGTTTCCCAAACATGATTTGACTGGCTACAAGGAGGCTTAGGATTGTTAAGTAATGTAAAATAATTTTTCTGCTACCTTTCGCTTTCCTGCAGAGCTACAAGACAGTTTTCACTTTTTCTCAGAGCCAGATGGAAGAGCAGAAAAACAGATCTGGGGCTACCGGTCATTAGATGGAGGAACAGATTTGTTCTGGTTGCTGGTATCTCTCCCCCCCACACACACACATTGAGCCCACCTTTCTTTTCTCCCGTGTACTAGTTAATTGAGAAGTGCTAGTAGCCATGCTGCCAGGGAATTAAAGGAGCTGCAGTCTAACACCTTGAGAAGGCACCAAGTCGGGGTAGGTTGCCCTGGTATTTAGAGCCAGAGGCAGCTGCCTCACTATGCATTATGGAAGGGAAACCCAATTGCATTTAGAAAGTGAGAGGAAGATGTGGTCATATCCTGTGCACTCAGTGTACAAGGGCAGAAGGGTAAATTACGCCCTGCCTTTTTCAACAATTCGATAATATGGCCAGTTTTTAGCTGCTGGTGTTGGTTGGATAGCTATATTCCGGTAGTAGTAACTAATAGTAGTCATAATAACTAATGCTACAACTATTAAGTAGATGTTCTGATGAAGAAAAAGAACTCAGCAAATGTCGCACTTCTGTCCTGGAAACAACCTTTTAGAATGAACTGAGATCATGACTTGTCTGAGATTTCACCTTCTGATTCATAGATTCTTAGAATAGTAGGGTCGGATGAGGCCAAGAAGGCCATTGGGTCCAACCGCCTCTTGGTGCAGGATGCCAGTCACAACATCCCACTCAGAAAACTGTCCAGGTTCGCCTTGAATGTCTCTAGTGTGGAAGAGCACACTACCTGTCTTGGCAACTTATTCCATTGTCATAATGCTCTGAGCTTTTCCTTGTGTCTAGCCTGCACGTGGTATAGTTCAAGGCCATTGCTTTGTGTCCTACACTCTGGGTTGAGTGGGAAGAGGTCTTTTCCTTCCTCTTTGTGACAGCCTTTGAGTTATTTGTAGAGTGTTATCATATCCCCTCGTAGGCATTTTTGCAGCTGAACAGGCCCAGCTCTTTTAGTCTCTTCTCATAGTTTCCAGGGCTTGGATCATCTTTGTTGCCCTCCTCTAGACACTTTTCTGTATCTTTTTAAAATTTGGGTGGACAAAACTGAACACATTATTCCAGGTGAGGTCTGACCAGTGCAGAGTAAAGGGGAACAAGTACTCCTTTTCTGGAAGTGATACCTCTTCTTATGCATTCTAGAATACTGTTTACCTTTTTTGCAGCGATATCACATAGCTGGCTCATATTTAGTTTGTGGCCCATAGCTAATCCAAGTTCTTTTATTCCCAGTGCGTGAAGCCAAGTATCCCCTATCTTGTATTGATGCTTTAGGGTCCCCGCCGCACCCTTAAGGTGGAAAATTTGGCATTTGTTCCTGTTAAATTTCATTCTGCGGCTTTCTGCCCAGTGGTGTAGCTTGTCTAGATTGCCTTGGATCTTCTTTTCATCTTCCAGGCTGTAACTATTCCACCCAGTTTTGTGTCACATGAAAATTTAATTATCATTCTGTGGACTTCCTCATCTAGCTCATTTATAAAGATGTTGAAGAGCACTAGTCCTAGGCCTGAGCCCTGTGGCACCCCACTCACACTCTCTCTCCAGGTTGAGAAGATAGCGTTGATGAGACCTCTCTGTGACCTATTTTGTAGTCAGTTGTGGATCCACCTACTCGTGTTTCTGCTGAGCCCACATTCTGCTAATTTATTTATCAAGATGTTGTAGAGCACTTTGTCAAATGCTTTGCTAAACTCTAGGTAAATTATGTCCACAGCATTTCCTCTGTCCATTTCGGTGATAATCTATCAAAAAATGAGATTAGGTTAGTTTGACATGACTTGTTCTTAAGAAATCCGTGTTGGTTTCTGTTCATCACTGCATTTTCTTCAAGCTGCTGACAAGGTACTTATGTTTTTCTGTTTTGCTTCACTCCCATGGAAACATGTTTACCCTAATTTACCAAGCATAGCAACCTCCTGTCTGTTAATCCACCTCTCTTTTGATACTAAGAATTTCCACTAATTACGTGTCTCCACAGATATAAGGCATTATTGGTTCTCATTCACCAGAATGTTCCTGTACTCCTGAGCCTGGCAAGAGTCCTTCATTACTACTTCAAACAGTATTTCCATCAGGTACATACAGATCTCCAGTCTGTTGGCTCTGCTTTGTCTTGTACTATAATCTTGCGGCCCACCATCTAGAGGAAGATGCAAAACAGCAGTTTTGGATAGATTCAGATAGAAAACTATACATGAGAAGTGAGCCAAATGTCTACTACTCAGCATCCCATAAGCCATTCACTGGAATGAGCTGTATATGGACAGCAATGCGTCAGAAGTGGATTTCCTTGCTCCTACCTTTCCATGGCGACCTCTCCAGCCCCCTGAAAAGAGCAGACAGAGCCAGGAGATCACTGACTGAAGTGAGCTGTTATGTGTGAGAGAAGCAGCATCCTCAAAAATCAAGCAGGAGGCAGATCCTAAGATCCAACACTGTATATGACCAATATAGGCATCTTGTAAACTGTGGTCTGGCTGCTGGAAAAATGGCTTCCTAAACTGAAGCCAGGATTTGCATGTGGGTGCATCCACTGATGTGCTCCTAGTGTCACCAATCAAAAGGCCCTGTGAATTATGGTCTGTGTGCTTCTCCTCCCCAACAGATTTTTTGCAATGAGAAAAAAGACAGAACAAGCCATGGCAAAACACAGGAAGGTTACAATTGGAAGATGACTAGATGACTACACCTGGACCCCCATAACATTCCATGAATGAGCAGCAACATAAAAGTTTCACCTGGAAGCACCAGTTTATTTGAAGGAAGAAGGAATTAACCAAAATAGTCTTTTACTTTAATCTGTTGGGTTTTTTTTAAACCCAGGACATGTCAGATCATGGCAGTATGAACTCAGTGAAGTTCTTCATCTTCAGTAGTGGGAAAAGTATATGGTTCACATGGGGGCAGGAAGAGAAATATTTCTGGGAAGCCCTTGGATTCTGGTACCAGAAAGCTAAATCTGCTAACGGTTGGGTGAATTTTATTTAATAGACTTTTGAAGTGCATATGGAGAAATACTTTACAGAGCAGCATTTAAGTAAGAAGTGCACCATGCCTAAAGGACTAAGCTTTTAAAAGTGATGAAGCCTTTGTATTTATCTACAATGCCTTGGTGCAGTGCACTTCCTTTGTGATTGATCATAATTTCTCAGGTTAGTGCTTGGTCTGGACTCTGCTGGGATATTATTGTGCATGCAAGCCAGTTGCTTGCCTGATTCTGGTTATGGTTTTTAGCTGGAGGCTCTGAATTACATAACATTAATCTCTCCCCCACCTCCCATTTTTTCTTCTACAAAGTCTGCTTTTTAGTACAAGTTCTCTGTGTTCCAGTCCTTTTCTGTAACCGCTTTCACATGACATTATATTATGTATGTAATAATGCCCTTAAAGAGATAATCCCTAGATTTTCATGTTGGTCACTGCTGGGGATGACTGAAGAATTCTCTGTTGCTCTTTGTGGTAATTAATGCACTGTTTACTTCCAGAAAATGGCAACATCTTTGCATCTTATAGGAAGTGTTGAAAAGCATGCATGTGAGCAACTCAAACTTCCTCTTTTGGCACTCTCAAGGTGACATTTGAAACCTTGCTGAGATGTGACAGCCCGCTCACACATATAGCATGTTGCAGTGTGATTCTGGGAGCATGAAGGGCAGACCATGGTTCAGACCACATGCAGCTACTCTTCCGAAGCAATTCCGTTTCTTAACAACTTCCTGGTTTTCAGTACCAAGTGGCTATTGTTAAAATCAATTCTGAGTAGACATATACAGGATTGCAGTATAAATGGGCCTCATATCAGGTATGTATACCAAAGACTAGAAATGGGGCAAAATTGATCACTTTGCATTTTAATCCAAATTTACCTAATTTTACACTTTCAAAACAGTACATGATCCAACATTTAGCTATCCTTCAGATTTGCACTTCTCTGAATTTTGCAATGGGCTTTTCCAGTCAATATATGCAGACAAAAATCTGTATGTTAAGGACAATAAATTGTGCTATATTAAGGATATTGCTTGTAAAATATGCATATTGGACAAAAATGCATGCAAGGGTGCATGGACCAGGAGAAATATACACAAACATGCTTATGAGTTTTCATGCAAACTTTTTAAAGTTCAGGATGGATCAAGCTTTACTGAAGAAATTTACGAACTTCAAAACAAAACTTAATATAAGATTGGAAAATGAGAAACTGAAATAGTTAGATTTATCCATCTCTGCCAAAGATGATGCATTTCATGCTGGCTGAGAATGATGGGAGTTGCAGTCCAATTCATCTGTCAGGCACCAGATTGGAGAAGACTGTCTTAGAGTAAGGCCACTATCGGAAGGCTATATTATTTATTTAGAAGTGTTATATGTCACGCTTCAATGTACATGACTTTCAGAATGACATGAAAACAACTAATAACATAAAAGCAAAGTCAATTACAAGAAGAAATAGCAAAAGAGCAAAATCATAACAGAATAACAACTCCTGTAGAATCAGAAAAAAAATGATAAAACTAGCTTCAACTTAGAGGGCCTAGGCAAATTAGTTTTTCCCTGGCCACATACAAAGTGCCACAAATGAGCAGGCTCTGGCTGTGGTTAATATTTGCCCAACTTCAGAAAGGAGCACCTCTGACGATGATCACAAAGCTTAGGCAGGTTCATGTAGCAGATAATAATGCTTTAGCTTTTAGGATTTTAAAGGCAGGTGTCAGCACATTGAATTGCACCCATAAATGAGCTGGCAGCCAGTCTAGTTTGGTCTTTACAAAATATTGGGTTGGATCTGGACTAAGTCAGTCACCCCACTGAGATGGGTTTTAACATTCATTTTGACTAATTATTCTCTCTGATGTCAATAAGGCTAAAAACATGGACCTAAGTCTTTTCCATATGTCATAGTTTACAGCCCTTGGCCTACACATTCAGCCTTACTTGAATGTGGAGTATAATTGCAATGTAGTAAAATTAATTATAAGACTTCTGATTATCTTCACCATTACCTTGTGCCTGCTTGACATAATTCTGCAAGGCTGCAAACAATCCAGCCTACCTTGGCTACATAGATTTGCCTTCTTGGGAGTATAAGCATATCAAGAGTTTGTGCTCTTGAACTTTCTTTCAAATACTCATTTCCTACACTAGATTTTCTCTTCAGTATGTCAATGGTGTACCCCAGTCTGGATGTTACACCAGAGGACAGTTCATGGAGAATATATGCTAAGAACTAAGTGCTGTTAAATGAAAACACAGTGGGTAGGAAAGTTGTTGTGCAGCTTGTGGTACTTTAGGAAAGAGCTTCTAAAAGATAAATATAGAATATTACATAATGCTGAGGTGGGAAACCTGTAGCCGTCCAGGCAGGGTGAAACTCCAACTTCCATCATCCCTAACTACTGGCCATAGTGGTTCAGGCTAATGGAGTTGGAGTCCAACAACAACTGAAGTGCCACAGGTTCTTCACCCTGATCCAGGTAATCCAAGGAGGAAAATCAACATAGGGTGGGCGTAGAAGTAATAAGCACAGTTCGTCTACATTTTGAGTACAGATTTTAGCTCTCTGGATGCAGCAGCCTGAGCACATTGTTCAAGGGCATGCAAAATGGGGGTGACAGAGGTTTCATTCCATGAATAAATACTGCAGATTTAAAGTAAGAGTAGTTTTACAACACAGGGTGGGTGAAGGGAACGGCTCCTAACTTCCAGAATCTCTAGATTTATGTTCATCAGGAATATTTTTAGAGAACACACAAATGGGTGGGGGGAAATCTCTATAACAACACATTAAAAGCAAAAATGTCAATTTCCCCATTTATTTTAAATACTGCAGGATTCCATTTCCTACAGAATACCCTTCTACAGATTACTATCTCAAATCTCACTTAAAACTTAAATTTTTGTTCACTGATGTTTATATGCCTTCCTTCTCCAATTTTGTTAAAAAGGGCAAATGGGATACAGCTATAACTTAGAAGACACGCAGAAAATATGCATGAGGACTGAAGATTATGGAAAATCTATAAAAAACAGCCCACATAAATATGCCTTCTTCCCCCAATGTCTTCCTTTTCTCTTTAGGAAGCACTGGTATTACATACATTGGCAGAGAGCCAAAAGGTTCTGTTGAAATGTGCCCACTACTGCTTGGTTAATTCAATATATAAACGGCATCCCTGCACTCTGTCTGAAACTGCCTGGGTCCTGTTACCAAGATTACGGCTTTACCCATAAGTACTAGCAGTTTTAAGATAATCTCGGGCCCTGCTCTCCAGTCTCTCCTCAGACCAGCCTTCCTCAGCCTGGCACCCTGGTTTCTGGCTGGAAGGGACTGGAGCTGTAGTCCAGTACAGCTTGCGGGCGGCAAGCTGGGGGAGGCTGCTTTCAACCATTCTTGCTTGGCAAATATCAGAAGCAAGGCTTTTCTGTAACAGCAGCATCATGGCTACAGAATTTCTTCCCTGGGGAAATCTACCAGGTCCCTCACCCTTCATTTTTAAGTGTGTTTTGAAAACATTTTCTTTAAGGCAGATAACTTTTTAATGATCAATTTCTGTGCATGTAAACTTGTTCTATTTTAAACTATTTTAAAAACAGTTTTAAAATGTCTATTTTAAAACTGTTTCAATTTTTCAGTTGAATGTATTGTTTTTATGTTAATTATCAACAAGCTAGCATGAAAGATTTTTTTTCTCTAAAAGGCAGGGCAAAAATCTGAAAAAGAACTAAATAAATAAATAAACACCTAAGCAGCTTTCCAAATCCTCTCAGTGGTTTGCCATGTGGCATGAAGGGTTGCTGTTTGCAAAAAGCAAAGCTGGTGCACATTTCTTTGGGTCCTGGCCAATGACAGCAGGTACTCTCGTTTCCAGAAAAGATGTGATTTTGCTGTCTCTTTAAAGTGTAAATTATTTCCAAATAGGAATCAGGTGTTTTCTTTTTATTGTTTTAGAAAAGGAGGTTTGTATAATTGTAACAAACATTCAATCAGCATGACATTTGAAATTCTTTTTCATTTTTAAGAACTGACATCACAATTAAAAAGTACATCAATTTAGAAGGTTTATTTTAGCAACTAATAATTAATCTTGCTATAAATAAATATGAAAGTGCTGCACAGACAGAAACCATCAGATTGCATATAAAAATCCATAGATGTGGGGTGGGGTGGAGGAATTTATTAAGGAAATTGAAATAAGCAAGAACAAGTGTAAGCACTAACCATTTGAGTCAACACTAACAAGAAATGACTCCCTGAAGGGAAAAAGGTCCTTTTCTCATGACTTCTGTTTATTGATTCAGATGAAAGACGACAGATTCCACACTAGGTTTGTTTATTAATTAAAACAGTGTTCAAAGATTTACAATTTGAAGCATTTACATGTTAAAAAATTAGCAACAAACCTATTGTTTTGACTGTCTCTTGTTTAGTCTACCTTGAAGGCTTTAGAAGTTGACTATCAAAGGTTGGAGAGCAGACGGATAAATTCAGAAGTATGATCTCTCTCTGCCACCCACTCCAACTCAATCTCCTTTGTTCACTCACATGGTGATATTACAAAGCAGGTATCTGTCTTCTACTTTGTGTTAATCAGCTATACAAATATTTTGCAGGATGTTCTGCCTGCCTGCCTCAGCTATATGTTCAAAAGGATTAGGCACCTTTTCTAGGTCATTTAAGTCACTACAAAATATTAATTACATTCTTACACAGGGCTTGGCTAGTCACAGTTTTTCAGCTCTGTCAAAAAACACCTGGCCTTACAACTATTTTGGAACACTCCTTTCAAAAATGCTTGGCTCTGTATTTACAATAGCCCATTCCCCCTTGCAGTTAATGTCATGAATACTCAAATGATGTTATTACATAGGCAATGTTGCACAATTATATCATTCCTTTAATAGTCTGATCCCTGATTATGGAAGGTTCCCCATGTGCCTAAGCTCCTATGCTCTGGTGGTGGTGGTGGAGTTCCAGAAACAAGAGAATTTTGAAGATTTTCCTCTCCCAGACTGAAGATCTGACCTTGGAGAGGAACATCTGAGTATGGACCTCCCCTCCCAGCCACCATCAAATGCTCCATGGTGGCTTCCATCTTAGGGACAGTACAGGTGCTCAACAAATGGGAGAGATGTTTTATGTATTTATAGAAAGAAAAACCAGGAGAATCTGCCTTATGCTGAATAATATAGTAATGTAGAGATAGGCTGACTGTCAATCTTCAAGTTTCTAGACAGGGTTCTTTCTTAGCCCCACCTGGAGAGGCGAACTATTGAAGCCCCACCACTGAACTATGGTCCATGCCATAGTTCTGCTGCCATCTCCTACATTGACCATTCATATGCAGAACAGGCTCTGGATTTCACAGAGCCTCTGCACGTGTCTTATTTTTCCCTGCATTTGGATTGCTGTTAGGCTACATTCCTATGCACCTGGAAGTAAATGAACTTAAGACACAGACATGGATATAGAGAATCTCCCATTGCCCACATCTTCTGTGGGAAGAGGGGAAGGCCAACGTTATAGCATTCTTTTGAGGCTCTTCCTTGTTCTGCCCCCCCCCCCAGTGTCGCCTAAAGAAGTAGGCAGCACTTTGCAAAAGGAATACATTTGCAAAATGAATACATTTAAAATGTACAGATATGTGAAACCACATATGTGTCCGTAGTGTCCATTTCTTACAATACAGTGCATGGAGTTGGAGCTTCCTTGCTTTGAATTGCTTCTACATTTGACTATAGCTTCTACGTTTGACTACAGCTTGCCCCTTGTGTGCATTTAAGAGAGCAGATGTATCTGAGGCCCAAACCATAGATCAGTGAGACTAACAGGAATAATAACGGCCTTCAGTTGGCTTTAGATCAGACCCTAGGCTCTTCAGCATTGTGCTCTCTCATCTAGAAATTCCTTCCAAAAGGAACATATTTCAATTTATATATTAGTGTTTTATTAAGGCAGACAGGTGGATGAGTAACTACTGCCAAAATTTTCCCCACAGAAAATAAAGTTTTAATGAATTGTACTTTTACAGAGCATAGCATAAGAACAAATTGTTCTAAGACATGGAATGCAATTAGAGAACTCAGTCAAAATTCAGCAATTAGGATTGCTCTTTGAAAAAGAGAGAGTTCTAGGGGATAAACCAGGAAGTTAAGTCATGGCCCTGTGCCTTTCCCTTAATTGCACTCAAAGTATCCTGTCCCCCCTAGATGTTGTCCATGGGCAATACAATCACTCTCCCCAAACATAAGAAATGTCATGCTGGATCAGGCCAAGGCCCATCTAGTCCAGCACCCTGAGACCACCCATCTACCTATGTAGGACAGGAGTATGACAGCACCCTTCCTGTTGCATTCCCCAGTGAATGATGTACATAGGCCTACTCCCTTTGATAATGGAGGTACCATACAGCTTTCTCCAGAGCTAGGGTTTTCTCAGAGATGAATGTATTACGTTAGTTTCAATTTTAATTTTTACAGAACTTTGGAGAGACACACAAATCCCAACGGTATGTACATGACTTTCAAAACAAAGTAATAGAAGAAATAACCCAGGCAGCCACCTGACTCTGGCGAACAGCAGGCACATTTGGCCACAATGAAATGAGCCAGATGTGCACCGACACATCACAGCAGAGTGTGAAGGACAGATACATTCCAAAAGAACACCGCTTCCCACACCAAATGGGTGTGCTTAGGTCTCAGAAAGCTCTTCTCCAGGTGCCCCTGCCCTCCGAGGTAAGATGGGTGGCCAGTGGAGCAGAAACATTCTGACCCAAACAGACACAGCATTTCTTTGGATTTACAGGGAAATGGTAAACTACCCAGGGTCTGTTTACTGAAACTTAATACAAAAGCACTGATACAGTGGTTGCCATCTTTGCATAACAATGTCAGTGTTGCTTTCTGGGCAATACAAGTTTGCAAATGGGACCTTCAACTAAATGTGTTACTCAGTGCTTTTGTTCAGGACTCCAGCCATGCCCATCCACAAGGTATTCCATTCTATTTCCCCTTCTGGCTCCCCCCCCCCCCCCCCCAACATTCCATGCCCACTAAGCATGCTATTTTGGCTTGTCTTCTTTCTAGGATTCTCCTCGCCCAAAGACATTTTGTACTTTTGCAAATCTTGGGTTCTCCTCAAGCTGGCTGATACTTTCCTTTTGGGTGTGGATGGTGGCTACAGAAGTATCCACACCCAGAGGATCTCACTTTTACAATATAGTTTTCACAAATCCTTTCAAGGTTTTTCATTCCTGAAGAAATTATGGAAAGTTTTGGCATTTTGCTTTTACCATTTTAACCAAAAATACTCTCACTGATCCTATCAACATCGGCATTATGTTCAGTGGATAAGCATGAAGAATACAGTAATGCAACCAAAATTCTGAAATTCTGCCCCATTGTTAGTTGGTGAACATGTGGTTTTGTGGGGAATACTTTCTATGGTGACTCAGAACTGTTTGGAACATTTTTGTATCGCAGTGAGAAAGAAATTGAGTTCATCATGTGAATTTACCAAATCAATATGCATACTGAAATTCAGGTTCATGTCAGTATTTGCACCTTTATTAATCTTGTGATGCACTGTTCCATTCAAAAAATGCATACAGAATTGTGTATTTAGGGAACTGAACTGTGCAAACAATGCATATTATCAGTGAAAATAATCTACAGATAACCAGTGGAAACTGAGTTCAAAAACATGTATCTTAGGAGATATGCACATGAAATGCATAGCTGTTTTTGTGCACACTTAAGAAGATTCACAGACTGATGTGTTAATGGAATGAATTAAATGTAAAGTTGGAAACATTTAAAAAACCACTCTGAAGCAAAGTAAAATATATATTTAGGACATTCAAAAATGGCACATGTCAAATTATTTAGACACAAAGTGCCATACTTTCCACGCAATCAAGTTCATGACCCCACATTGAATGCATTTATCTAGAGGAAGGTTTCCTGGCCCACCAGCTCTGGGCATCCTGCCTCTCAGCAGTCACTGATTAGCACCAACTTCCTCATTTTAGCTTCCATCCCTGTTAAGGTTTCCCTTCTCTTAGCTCTCTGTTATGCTCAAATAAGCAATGACTCCCACATGATTGCAACATTTTGTGGGAATATCATCCTGCCAATACTTAAGAAGAAATCTATTTCATGAATTTTACTGAGATTTTTCTGGCCCAGATATTCCAAGTTACTTTGGGTATTAATTCAGCTCTAATGTACTGTCGCAAACAGTTATACTTAAAGGATACGCCTTCCCTGCCATTTGAAATTTTAATTTTCCCAGGCTCTACAATTTGGGTCCACTTTTCTAAGGTTTTTTTGTATTTGACACTAATACTGAAGAACTGTATCTTCTTGTGCAATGTACCAGTTTATAATCAGCAGCTAAAATGTCCTAAGCAAAGGCCAAGAATTTGCCAATGAGAACTTTCAGCTGAATTTGTGAGACAGTTGAAACAAAAAGTTGGTCCTATGTTTAACTTATTTTTTTCAGCCCTTCCAGTTTCATAGTGATTATAGCAGGGCAGCACTTCCCAGTGAATACCAATTGGCAACTGATTATTTTTATTTTGCATTATGGCAAACAATCACCCAGCAATTGCCTCGAATCAATGCCACATTATGACATTCTATTGTCCTCAGGGGAACTATGGGAAACTAAAATAGAAGTTTGAAACAAAGCAGAGAGCTTTGTGAATACCCCGGGCAGATAGAAGGATGAACAAATGGATCATAGATCAGATCAAAAGAAAACTTTCCCTGGAAGCAAAACTTACAAAACTGAAGCTGTCATACATTGGACACATCATTAGAAGGCAAGATTCGCCTTAGAGAAAAGTAATGCTATGGCAAATCAAAGGCAGAAGAAGAGGGAGACCAAATATGAGATGGATTAATTCCAGAAAGGAAGCCACAGCCTTGAGTTTATAAGGACTGAGCACGGCTGTTGAGGACAGGACATTGGGAGAGCATCCATTCACAGAGTTGACATAAACTGGAGATGATTGGACAGCACACAACAACAAAACAGCAGTCGCTTCACAAAATAGAGCACCCCTTTCACGCCTCCTTGAAAATTGCCAAAATCCCTGCGCTCCATTTTTACCGCTCAAGAAAAATATTGGTTCAACTGGCTTTAATCCTACCTACATCCTGAAATTATCATCACTGGCTGCTCCTCTGCTCTAATCCACTCGTGCTGCATTCAAACCCTAGCCTAGTAACCATAGCTGGCTAAGTACTGGACATGGCAGAATACATAGAATTCCGTACAGATGAGTGATCAGGCAGAGAAAGGAGGGATTACTCAGTTCCATCTTGGCATCTACCAGTGTAGTAACACAGGTCTCCATCTTTTTGACTCTGCCAACCCCCACCAGGCTACTATTATTATTTTGCAGGCTAGCAATTTTTGGGTGCTTGTTTAAAAGGGCACTGCAGCAAGAGACATCCCTAAACATATACCATCACACACAACACAAATCTTTCAAGTTCCATGGCCACATTCTCTTTGCCCAGTGCAATTCATCCTTTTCCCACAAGTATTCATTGACAGCTAACAAGATCCTGGAACGGGACTTGAGCCACAGTCACTACTGCTGAGAAGCAGCCCTGGAAGGTTCTCCAGCACAGTGCTGGCTGCTTGACAAACAGTTGGGAAGCAGCAGAGCAGAAGCAGGTGCTGGGTACACCATGGAGGATGAGACCCTTATCAGTTTTGACAAGGGAGGGATGACAGGGGTTCCAGTCAGGTGCCAGGGAAGCAAGATAGGTGTCATTTTAATTGTAACTTAAGTGTGCCAAAATATTTAAAGACTAATCCTGGAAGAAAACACAGTATGCAGGAACATTATATTCAGAAGCATAAAACTACTTGAAAAATAGACCAATAAGCTTATTCAGATAGTGTGTTGGTATATATAGTTCCTACACATTGGAATTTTTAAAATATTACTTGATCAAATAGTGAACCAAAATTACAGTGTTACATGTCAAAATAAGCCACCAAACAAAACCCTGAATGGCAATAAAGTAGCAACAGCTGTTGACTGATCAAGAAATGAGCCATCAAGTGGCTTTTCCATAATGAATTTTCAAAGGCTTAGCAGCAATAGACTTCCAAAGTTCTCCTCCCTTAATAGTTAGCAGAAAAATAAGGAGGGTGCAGAATACTGCAACCAAATACTCTCCAAAGGTGGGTGGAGAAAGAATACTTCAACAATTCTAAAAATGAAGATTTCTCAGAAAATTCTCTTCTGAGATATTTTGACTCATTTAATGTATTATATTGCTCATTGTTACCAGATGAATAAAGTTATGGATTAAAAAAGAAGGCTGGAAGGAGGAGAGGTCAAGCACATCGCTTCCACCAGATCATTAAATAATATTCCATCTGTCTTGAGAGCTGGATCCAAAATTTTCCACTCCATTCATGGGCAGAGACATTGGAGGAAGATATATTTTGCTACAAGTCTCTAAGTATGTTTTTTTTTTAAATCTCAGAAATTTATTTTCTGACAATTTCAGTCCAACTATATGCTCCCTGAATAATTCACGATTACCTAGGAAAATTAAGTCCAATGTATGCCAAACAGACATGAACAAAGTGTTTGTAGACCCAGTTTGGACGCATACTCAGCCCAAATATTTTGTTCCTGATATCAAGCAAAAGGGGACATCATAATACGTTCTATGCAGCTGTCCATATACCTAGGCAGCTGAACTAGATAAATTTCAATGATTCATGTGTCTTATTTTATGGGTCAAATTATGACAACAGTTATGTGATCCATGAACATCGAATTCAGGCTCTAGACAGATGTTAGCAATCCAACTCATTTATGTATAGCATTATATATGGCTCCTAGACAGAGCTTCTCACAAGCCTGCAAAAGTTTTCTCCTAGTTCCTCTGGATGGTGGATTTTCCTTAAGGGAGTTATGGAGAACCTGTAGTCCATGGGCCACTTGTGAATCTCACTTTTCTGAAACTACAACCCATTGTCTTTGATATGAGCCAAAACTTGAAGCACTGCTTCAGTCAAGGGCCAATTTCACCCACCCTTCACTTTTCCTGATTGGGGAAGGAAGAGATGGGTAAAACCCACTGGCTGGGTTCAGACAACACAAGGCATGGTAGCTTTTTTTAGCATTGGTGCTTTGTTATACTGTTGGGCCCCAGTTATGGTATTTCACCACAGCATGTTTGGTCTTTAGAAATGAGAAGAAATTGTTTATGGATTCTCTGTCCGTACCCAGGGTCATCTGGAAAGAGTGTCGATAGAGAAGCTGCTCCAACCATCCAGCCACTATGTGTGGACCAATGAGAGAGAGATAGGCACATAGGCAGGGAGCGATGCCCCTTGCGATTGAATTTCAGGTGCAGTAGCTGATGGGATACATGCCAATATGGAAGAAGAGCGCAAGGAGGATGGAAACCACAATAAAGTAGAAATCACTTGATTGTCTGTCAGATAGATGAAGGTAAAAAATTGTGAACCATGGTAAACAGGCCGGGTTGCTTGTTGTGCTATGTGAGTACAACCACTGTGCGGCTGTGTGAAAGTGTAAATGTAACTGAGCACAGTGTGTGAACGAATGGGTGTTTATGTGTGTAAAGAAAGGACAAAGAATGACAAGAACTACAAGTCAGTCCTGTGCACTTTGAGCTGTGCTGCAGCCCAGAATGTGTCTCTCCAGAGTTAATTTTGCCCTTAGGCTGAAGAAGGTTGTCCATTTTTGTTGTAAGGGAACCGTAAAAAATGCACTGACTGTACTTAAAGATCTTGTAAATGAGAAAAATTGTTAATCTTATAAATGGTACTTAATACAACCCAGAAAAAAGTCTCATCTAAGCAATTTATAATTTGTACAGCAGTTTTTGGAATTTGGTATATTGCAGATTTTCTTTCAATGCATTCATGCTTATTCAAGTTGAAAATGTGCTTTTATGAACTCCTTTTAGATCTTATGTAACGGCTTCCACCACTCTTCTCCTTCAGTACCCGCTGTGTAAGAATATATGTCAATGAGAATAAGTGGAAGGTAGGAAGAGGATTGTCAACAGCTTTACTATGTGAAATTGGTATGAAAGTACCACACTCAGCTCCACAGCCTTACTGTTATGGAGAACAGCACAGAAATTCAGCAATATACAAGGCATAATTAGGTGAGGTAACAGCAAATCAGTGGGGAAGGCTTTTAGGGGAAGAAATATGAACTAAAGATAGATTCACCGCCTCACTTTGGCATGAGATGGTCCACTGGACCTATTTATAGCCATTTTGTTTGACCATCTTCTAAGACAAGTGTGTCACTATTTACTTTAGCTAAGCACTACATGACGGAAACAGATGCAAGCATTTAGAAAAGAATAAATAGAACAAAAAACAAAATAATTGAAACATTTCTGGTTCTACCATGTAGGTATATATTTATTAAATCTAGTTTTACCCTGCCTTTTATTAAAAATTATTAGAGTAATTCACTTGCCTTTTTTGAAGATACCAGACCAGAGGAAACAGTGGTTAAATTTCTCAGCAGTTGGAGGCAAAGTATGTGAACTGTTAATGAATGGAAACACATTCAACAGTAGTTCAAGAATCATAATTAAAATTACTGATTAGAACTTGTTCTGCATTCTGTTCACCAGTGGAATTCCTTTAGCATATCCTGTTAAGATCTATATGAAGCTATTGATACACCGAGATAAGATATGCATTAAAAGTGATAAAGCAGCTGAACATTTCCTAATTATATAAGCTACTACTCCAACAGTAAGAAAATTTAGACCATTTTTTCCCAAACATAGCTACCTGCTAAATTCCACATCTGTAATTTTTCTAAGGTGCTTCCTGATTTGTTGTGGCTTCCAAGAAGCAAATCAGAAATAGAGAAAACAATCCTATGGAATTACACCACATTAGACTAAAGCATCTGAGCCAGAAGGCTTCCAAATTCCAACCAACCAGGTACATTGTCTTTGAACTAGTTAATTTGCTGGCAGTGGATAGGAGTGCACAACAAACAAGCCTTAGGATACATTGGTTCTCAGCCACTCTTCTCTTACCATTTTGTCCTCTTCTCACCATCCTCAAAACTGTCTGAAGTTGCTTCTTTCCAACTCTGGAAGTAGGTGTCACAATTCTTTCCAAAGCAGCTGGGGTGGGATTGAATTGCTGAGTCCTCATTCCGAGGTTGTAACAGCCTCAGAAAAGGGTGACTACGGTCTCAGAAAAGGAACTTCAAAATATCTATGATCTCCAGAATGCCCCAAGGACCATAGGATTGCTCTCTCACTTGCCTTCCCGTGATACTTGTGGCTAATTGAGATGAACAGAGGGCCCTACTGCTCCTAATCACTGCCAACTTAGGCATGTCTACCTTTGCACAGGATGGCAGCCAGTCTGAAACGCAGCTCATATCCGTGCAGGGAGAAGGGTGTATGTTGCATCAAATAAAGTGATTGTAACCATTCATTCTGGGGAAGTACTAGTATGTTTCCACACATTAAAAGTTGGTATCTATGGTACTGTTGTAAAATATACACGTGTAGCTTCTTGGAAGAAAATGGAGTGGTTTCAGAAACCCAAAAGGCACTAAGGGTAAAGGTAAAGGTTTCCCCTTGACATTAAGTCCAGTCATGCCTGACTCTAGGGGGCGGTGCTCATCTCCGTTTCCTAGCCGAGGGAGCCAGACAGTCTCCGTGGCCATGTGCTGGCATGACTAAACACTGAAGTGCACGGAATGCTGTTACCTACCCACCGAAGTGGTACCTTTTTATCTACTTGCATTTGCATGCTTTCGAACTGCAAGGTTGGCAGGAGCTGGGATGGAGCAACGGGAACTCACTCCATTGTGCAGATTTGAACCGGCGACCTTTCAATCAACCAGCCCATAATATATATTTTCAGTATGGTTGCTACACAAGAAACGAGAGACAAATAGAATATAACAGATGAACAACATTTTAAATGACATGTGCTTGCAATAAAAGCATAAACATGAACAACTGGTAAATAATGAAAGAAATCTTGCTAAGAGTTAGAGAATTAAGTGAGCCAACTGTATAGAAACTGTAATCAAGAGAACAGCTCTAAATGAAAGCCAAATGAGCAACAGCAAAATATTTTGGGAAAACAACCAGCAAGGATTGCTGTGTGCAAAAGAGAAAAGCCAGAAACAGCACGTACATTGCAGAAGGCAACAAAAAAAAAATACCATATGGAGAGGAAGAAAAAATATTCTTAACACATTTGTGTTTAATAACAAGGCAACAGCAATCACAGCAAACAAAGAACAAATAAAACAATTGTTACACATCAGGAAATCTGTTTGTTTGCAACTTGATGTGATTTTTCATTTAATAATTTATCTTTGACTGATTACATAATTTGCTACCACAGACCACAGGTTTCAAATAATTTCTGAGGGAAGTTTACTGATACATGGAGCATTATAAGAATTTTGTTCTGTGACACTGTGAAAATGAACCCAAAGTTTGAAAGAAGACAATCACTATCTTTTTTTTTAACAAACTGCAATACACTAAAGGTTACACAATTATACATGTTATTGTGGTTTTCATAGACAGGAGACTTTTTTCAGAACTGTATGAAGTGGACTGGAAGCAGGTGGGGTCAGACGGACTGCTATACCAGAAAGTTAAACCATTGAAGCAAATAGTTGAGTATATCTGGGACTATGTCTGTTCCAGTTTGACTCCAGTTCCGGCAATATGCTAGCTGTACGTGCACAGCTGAATTTCAGTTACATGGGAAAAATTTCATATACCGTCTGATCCATGTAGATAGGACCATTGAGACCATTAGGCTACACCTTAAAGGCTAAACCTATTAGATGTAAAAGCCAGCAACATGAAATCAAAGACGGTACAGAGTATGGAAGGAAATAAGAAAGGAACACATAGACTGGAAAAATGTAGTGAGAAGTCAATGACTAGATTAAAATATGCCACAACTTAATTACAGTTTCCAAACTTAATTGGGATAATAAGAGTAAAGCCTAATATGACAGCTGATTGCTGATAATGAAATCTCCAGCCCTTCTGTAAGGGTGGTATCTAGAAGGTTACCTGAAGACACGTAATGGTCTAGGCTGGGGTGGGTGACTTTTTTTGCTATGGACACTCATCGTGATTTTGGAAGTTGCTGTGGGCACCACTGCAAAATTACTGTAATGGGAGGTATGGCAAAAAACAAGTAACTTGTCCAAAAGATTAGGGTCTGAACCCCAACTCACTAACTCCACTGAATCCACTGTTTTCAGCACCAACAGAAATTTATTTCACAACAATCCCAGTGGCTAGTAAAGGAAAACAATGTTAACTTTTTTAAATGGGTTGGTAGGCAACTAAGAAAAAGTGTCCACAGGTATATCTTTGCCTGCAGACATCATACCATCTACCCCTATTGTAGGTTATGGAATCACAGATTAATAGAGTTGGAAGGGGCCTAAGAAAGCCGTTCGTTCCAACCCCCCTGCTGTTGCGAGTTACCAATTTATACCATCTCACTCAGATGACTGTCCAGTTTTGCCTTGAATGTCTCTAGAGCAGGAGAGATCACAAGCTCTCTAGCAACTGGTCCCACTGCCATATTGCTCTGACAATGAGGAAACTTTTCCTGATATCTAGCTTGAATCATGGGTTGATTACTCCATGTCCTACACTCTGGTATAAGCGAGATCTTGACCGTCCTCTTTGTGACAGCCTTTGAGGTACTTAAAGAGTGATATCATGTCCCCTCTCAGCCTTCTCTTCTCAAGGTTTAACACACCTGTTCTCTCAGTCTCTCCTCAAAGGGCAATGTTTCCAAACCCTGGATCATTTTTGTTGCCCTCCTCTAAACCTTTTCCAATTTTTTCTTTATTAAATCTTGATGCCTGGATCTGGACACAGTATTCTAGATACAGTCTGACAAGTGAAGAGTATAGGGGAACTATTGCTTCTCATGATATACTTCTCATACTACTTCTTGTCATTTTCTGCACCTACCACCATTTCAGGGATTGGTGCGCAAGTAGCCTAAAATAATTTTTGCCTGTAAATCCTCATTCCAAAGGGACTCTTCTGTGGAGAATGAGGGAAGCCCACCTCATAGAAACAGAGCAAGTCAGAAGGGGGCTTCCTGGCCATCTAGTCTGACCCCAGCCCCGGCCAGCTCATGACATGTCTACCTCAACTCACCCTCTAGCTATGGTTCCTATCCAGCACCAGGCAGAGCCAGGTGTGCTATGCAAAACAAAAGAGAAGCATTATTTGCTATGAAGAAATTAAAAACAGCTGAACCAGGACACCAGTTAGGTAGATAATAAAATTCCTGCCCAATCCTATCAATCAGATAGTCCACAGAAAAGACAACCATGGATAGAAGGAATGAGGAAGGTTATCAAGTGGTCTAGTAACTTAGTACCTGGCCTGCTAGGTCCAAAATTTATAGCCTAGGAGTTAATCCTCTAGTCTATTATCATGCCTTGCATCTTGCTAACCAAGCCATAGCCAATTAGCTCATGGAAGCCACATTAGACGTGGAGTTGCTGTGTAACACAGCCTGTTTCTCTACCCATCACTGCTCTTCCTCCTCTATAATGTACCCAAAGAAGCTCCCCTAGTAAAGTGAGAATAAATTGCTCACAGGGTGCATTCTAGCATTAAGATAAAAAACTAGAAAGGAGAGATTTTAATCTAAATATCTATAAACTTATCTGGACAATGAATTTTCCATATAATTTTGAACTGGAATATTTTCTAATACCTTAAATTGTTTGCAGTTTCATTTCAACACATTTGTATTAAATTTAATAAACCTGATGGCAAGGCCCGTCTCTCTTTTTTACTGGCATGGGCCACTTTGGGAGACAATTAATTGTCTGAAAAGTGGGATAAAATGGAGTATACAATAAGCAAGCAAAGTATTCTCTTTATACTTTTATATGTCATATTACTATCTAATAGGTACTACTGAAATATGATTGGGAAAAATAAAAGATAAAGGATAGCAGCTGGAACACAAGGTGACAGGCAGGTGTTAGGAATGGAGCAAACATGCTCTTTGTTGATTGGACAGTGTGTCCACAGCAGAGGCCTCAGTGAGCACATGGCCTGCTCCACAGGTGCTTCTGCCAACAACAGGTCCTGAAACTGACTGCTATGGTAGCGCATCTGTGGTGGTCCTGAATTAAACCCCTTGCTACCCTGCAAGGTTCCCAGATAGGACTTTCTTCTACACCAGCCTGAACTATCACCTCTTCTGTTGAACTGAATAACAAGAAGGAAAGAAAAATGTTGCTAGAAATTTATTATTATTATTATTATGTTGTTGTTGTTGTTGTTGTTGTTGTTAAATTTCTCTACTGCCGAGTATCTACAGCTTTCTTTTGTTCTCTCTCACTTGGCCCATTTGAACAAAAGTTCTCATTTTGGAACCTACTTGGGAGTAAAGCCAACTAAACTCAATAGGATTTACTTCCAGGTAGAAATGTCTGGGACTGTACTGCACATGCTATATTCAAGCAAAGATTTGGAAATCATAGTTGAATATTTGCAAATATTTTTATATATACATTTTCCTTATATAGAGAAAAAAGATAAGGTACTAATAAATTAGCCTACTAATTTTGCCATGTCCAAAGAGTAATACATGATGTGCTACTTTTAATAACCAACTTTTGCTCAGAGCTAAATTCCATTTAGTTCAATTTATTCCCATTATTTTCCAATGTCTCTGATACCAAGGCCATACCACTTAATTAGTGTGAACTGATTTCATACATGATTATTGCTCCTAGAGTAAACAACAAACCTTGGAAAGTATAATTCATTTCCACAATAACTTAATGGCAAAACAAACTGTCCAAACATACTATCAAGACAAAACTGATTAGATTAAAACAAAAACGGGAAAGCAGTAATCTTACAGGTGTGTCAATTATGGGCAAAATAAGGCACAAATGTTCAGAAGTCTCCCATATTTAATTACTAGAGTGTATAAGTTGCTAATATCTCTATTTTATTTTGAAATTAACAAAATATAATTTTAAGAAAAATTAACAAAATATATTTAAAATGTTTATATAATGGTGCAATGGACAAGCAATTGAAAGTTTTAGTAGGGACACACATGAAAAGTTAAACCTTTTAAGAATAATGTTGAAGAGGAGTGAGGTAGCAGAATTAAATGTGGATGGGAAATATTCATATGAATGTTTCAGTCAATTATTGATTGACATGCAAACTACTACATCCAAATGAAAGAGAAAAATTTATCATGGTGACTGTTTGTTTAGTAAAAGTGGGCACCAATCCCCTACTTCATCTTGGATTCCAGTTGAAAGAACTGCCTATTTCTTCTCAGACCAATCTGGACTCCAGCTCAGTATGTAACTCAACCTGAAGTTCTGAAATCTGAGGGCCTGAGCAATCTGGAGGGGTATTTTTATGAAAATGGCCACACCAGGAACAGTCTGAAGGGGCTTGATTCAGCTTGATACATGCCTCTATTTCCCATATAGGCCCACGAGTTAGTTTCTGTACAATTGGAGTAGGGGTAAACTTAAAACAAAGAAATAAATGCATTTCTTCCTCTTACAATGGTCTCTAATCCCAGTTGCTGATTATATAAGCTTAGTATAAGAAAATTGTACCTCTTGTTTCCAGACCATTAACTGAGCTGAAGAGGCAGATACTAACCTTCTGAATCTTGTCAATATGGCATGTAAACTCTATGGAGCAGGATTATGTCTTTAAAAAACCCCCTCTTTAAGACATCTTGCACAAAGATGATGCAGTATAAAATACCGATATAAATCCTAATGCTTTACAAGCTTAACCTATCTTTAGAGACTTCTTTAAACTGCATATTAAAACACTGAACAATTCTAAGAATACAGGTGTATTTGAGCCCAAAGGCATCCATGGTCTGCCAGTGCAATTTACATTTGATTGCACAAAACCCTAAACTGGGGGGAAGTGGGACTTCTTTCCTTCAGAACAGCCTATAAAAGTACATTTGCATTTGTACTTGTTGATATGACAAATTGCACTATTAAACCCACAGCCAGCCTACAGCAACTACCAGCAGCCATGCTCAACTACTCTGGGCAAGGAAATGCCCCACCCACTAAGCTCTGCAGTCCAAGTGCTACCTGCAAGGAGTGCCACATTCTCCCTTGATGCCTACATTTCCCTCCTCTGTTAGTGCCATAGTCTTATGTTTATCATGTTGCACAGAAGTGATCTTTCTTATTTCAGTTATTTCTCCCTAGATAAAGGATATGGTCAGCTTATTATAGGACTCCATTATCTATTTTAGCTTCAGTTTTAAGACATTTGCTATTTCAACTGCATCCCCACATGGCTGCTTTGAATCACAAGTACTCTTAGGATGGCAAGACTCTTTCCAAAATATTTTGCCAGTGCTGCATCTCAGATGGGATTATGTCCTAGTTGTTGTTATCAAAGCTTGCCTATCTCTTATCATGCACTTTCAAGCTCCCAAAAGAAACAGTACCTTCTTACAGCCCTTCAGTTGTCTAGAAAAGGTTAGTTGATCCTTTGCTCCGATTGTACCAAATACCGCAGATACAGTATTAATCCCAAACAGTCTGCTGCCAAAGCAGTAAAACACTCCAGCTATTTCAAATATGGGCTGTACAATTCATGCACGTAGTATCATCTATTCCTGAGGTCTTTTCAGAAGCGGCAATCTTATGCGCACTTACCTCAGAGTAAGCCCCATTGTGCTCGGTGGGACTTAGTTCCACATGGACACTGCACTGTAATTAACCTCTTGTTGCAGACTTTTTAAGCAGGAAGATAAGAGCACTGGTCAAATGTAACCAGTCGTAGAACTTCAAAACACTTCAAAATACTGGTGCACTAGTTATTATTCACACTCCAGCAAATACAAATCAGTTTCTCCATGAGGAAGCCTTGGAGAATGGATGTGCTATCGGTAGATCCCAATCAGACCTGATTTGCTGATCTACAACATTGCGGTTGCCTCTCAGTGTGTCTGCCAGTGAAAGAAATCTTTATTCCCTGCAAGAAAATATTCTTCATGAAAACTGATTTTAACAGCTTTCAAATTATAGAATGCACACACATTCCCCCTGCTCCAGCCCTCTTTCTTCATTATCCAGCATCAACAAAGTATCTTCCTTCTTACATGGCTGTGATATGGTTTAAAATAAGCCGTACAACTTGTAATCCCAATTTCCCACTGGGGTTGGCCTCCCCTCTACTTTTGCCTCCAGTAATCCAGAATTGTCTTTCCCTACCACTATTACCAGTAAGAATCACTAGGATGCGTGTGCGTGTGTCCTGCTACTATTGGACTGAGCTCAGTCTTGGGGCAAATCTGTTCAACCAGCCTTGACGGCAGGCAAAGATCAGAAGCACAGTATTACTGGTCAAAAGGGGCAACCAAAAAGCAACCCAGAGCAATCACAACCCAAAGGAAGAGAGTATTATCAGGAGTCAGAAGCATGGGAGATTAGTCTAAAGAAGCAGGATTAGGAAAGCTAGGTTGCAAGTTTCTGGGAGCCAAAATAAATGCATTGTTCTGTTACTCAGCAGATCTCGTCAGAGTTTATCAAGTCAAGTCTCCTAATTTCATAGTTTTCCAAATTCCAAGGGAACCTCTGCTCTTGAATAGAACATAAGGACATAAGAAAAATTATGCTGGCTCAGACCAATGTTCCAGCCAGTTGAGCACTCCACTTACACTGAAGAGATTTACTCTTGAGTAGGCTGGTTGCCACAGGTCTTGACAGTCTGTGTCTCCACTTAGGGGAACCATGGAGCTCTAGTTTGGACAGATGTTTAGGACTGCAGTCATCTCTAACCAAGAATGCAATTCCTTTTAGGAATAGAAGTCCATCTATTCTAGAACAACAACTAGTATTCAATCTTCAGCAGCAGCTGGGATTGAAGTAAAAGAAATCCACTTAATATTGTAGGCAAAGGTATACTGTCTTAGTATGTGGATCTTCCATTTAACAAATTCCTCACATCAAGGTTATTACCATATTCAATGTATTATTTTAGATTTCATTGGATATCCTTTATTCATTCATTGGATATGGAATATGAGAAACAGCCTTATACCAGGTCAGATTATTTGTTTTGACTCACTATGGCTGTCCAGGTTTTCACCTCCAACTGCATTCTTTTATCTGTAAGTTAAATTATTTGTTTTATGATTATATTTATATCACACTTTTTTCACTCTTGCAGGAATCCTAAAGTGGCTTATGTTGTCCTCTTCTTCATTTTATATTTACAACATCCCTGTGAAGTAGGCTGACAGTCAGTGGTTGGTCCAGTGAAGTTCATGGCTAAGTGGGTACTAGAATTCAGACAGTTCCAGTCCAAAATTCTAACTGCAACACCATCCTTTCAGGAAATGGAGCACTTTGAACTTTCTGAATGCCATTGTTTAGAATACTAGCAAGGTTTAATCCCTCTGCCTCTGATGGCTCTCAGTATTTTCAAAGGACCTCAAAAACCCAATCGATGGCCATGGTCATGAAAGACAACATGACAGTTTTTCTTACTGGTGCGAAGGGTGATTTAACATAGCCTAGAAATATTATATAATGTTAATATCTTCCAAATCCCTCTTGGAAGGACTTCATTGGGTGGGGAAGGAGATGACATAGGATTGAATATTTGACTAATTTGGCTATCACGTAAATTAGTTAATTAAGGGTACAATCCTTTGAATATGTATTTATTTATTTATTACATTTGTATACTGATCAATGTTGAAGCTCTCTGAGCAGTTCCTCACAATGTTTAGAAAACTGCCTGGTGTATTATGGGAGTTATAAGGCTTTTTCTGGCTAAGCATAGATCAGACTGCACCTAAAGGATCAAAAATGGACAAGAACCTAAAGCATTAAGTTAGCAAAACTGTAATACTGATGCAAAGTTTTATATATTTAATTATATTATACACATGAATGACTTCTGCATTTTTGAGTCTGGCTCCTATTACTTCATATGGGTTTAACTGCAAAAAAATTCATCAAGCCAATGGACATGTGTTTCAGTGGCAGTACCCTAACAGTGGCAAGTCCTCCCCAGAGAGGCTCACCTGACATCAGCTCTGTGGTCTTTTTAGAATCAGGTAAAGACTATTTTATTCTTACAGCTGTTTAAAAAATGTTATTTGATTTTAAATCTTTGCACTGCTTCTGGCTTTTACTTTTGTTTTCACTACAGTTTTATTCTATTGTTTTACATTTTTTAGAGTACAATGTTTGTTTCAGCAAAAGCAAGACCTATAACCCCAGCATTCCTCAGCCAGCATATTGGGAATTACATGACTTTTTTCTCAAACTTGCAAAGGATTGAAACTTTAAATTGTCATATTTTATGCATTGGTGTTTTCAGGCTTTAAGTTTATTTAGTTTGTTGTGAACTTCCCAGAAAACTTTAAGGATTTGTAACAGTTATTAGAAAGTAATTAAATAATCTCCCTCATTCCCCCTTCCTTTGTATCAGATGATACCATCATTTATTTATTTAACATATTATTTATTTATATAACATATTATAATTGCATTCTATTTTTATTTGTATTAGATTTTGCTTGTGAAAACAACAGTGGAAGCTCTGCAAAGTACTAATATTTAAAATGTATAAATAAACCATGAAAAGCAAGAAGGTCATGGGCATTAGTGTCATTGACTCCTAACACTGGCAAATTGGAAGTAAGCCCTATTGACTTCAAGGAAGTGTGCACTAGGGAGCAGACTTTATTTCACAAAAGATCTGAAGTTATTTGACTGGTCCTATACAAATCTGACAGTATCTGACCAGCTAAATGACCACCCTGACAATCACAAGATAGTAATGGGGCTTTCTTGGTTATATCTGCTCCTGTCTGTATCCTTCATAAGAATGTAAGAGCTGTGATACATCTTATGAAAGGTCCAGCATTCTGTTCACATTTTGTCCTACTAGCTCTCTTTGGGAAACCCACAAGGAAGACTTGAGCGCACCAGCACACCTGTGTCCATGTCCCTAAGCTAGTTGAGTACATTCCCATATTGCCTCTGATACTGGATGCAATCTAACCCTCAGGACTAGTAACAACTGATAGCCTTTGCCTGCAAAACTTCATCCTACGTTCTTTTAAAGCCATCCAAACTGGCTTTAAAATGTAGCTTCTTCAAGTACTATGTGAAGAACTTCCTTTCATCTGTCCTGAATCTCCCACGTCAGCTTCATCCCAGTATTATGAGGAAAAGTACCTCCCTATCCACTTTCTCCACATGCTGCATAATTTTACCACACCTCAATCATCTTTTCTTGCTCACCTTTTTTCAACTCTAAAGAGCTCCAGAGGTTGAAAGGTCTCATCACTGCACAATTGGTCCAGCCCCTCAAACATTTCAGACATCCTTGCCTGCATTTCCCCCCAACTTTACAATACCCTTTTTTAGGTGGAGTGACCAGAGCTGTACACAATATTCCAAGTGCGGCTGCACCATAGCTTTCTATAACATTAGTAGGTTCTCAGTCTTTTTTTAATTCCTTTTCTACCGATGCCCAACACAGAATTGACTTTTTTTCTTCCACAGCAGGCGCACTCTGGGTTTATATTTTCATTGAGCTGACCACCACGACCCCAATAACCAGAACTTCCCATTTTCATTCCATGTCAATAGTTGTGCACGAAATGTCAGTTTATTCCCATTGGTCTTTCAGAAGTAGCTCCGGGCATACACCCATGCGAACCGTTCTTTTTTTTTAATGGAAGAGGGTAACCGCGGGGAGGGGGAGCCCGACCAAAGGAAGCCCCGGCCAGCGGGCACCGCGTAAGGGACTGAAGCGCGCTCGCTTATCCACTGGCCGCTTCCCGCGCGCTCACACAGCTTCGCGCGTCTGAGATTTCTCCCTCTCCCTCTCCCTTCGCCTGCCCCTCCTACTGGACGCACCCCCTGTGAAAGGGA
>NW_025335440.1:20124315-20160391 GCF_004798865.1 Varanus komodoensis | reverse complement strand
CACACCAAACCACCCAGTGTCGTAAACCAGGTCCGGGCGGGGGTTGAGGGGGGAGAGCAGCGAGGGGGAGGGGGGAGGAGGTGACTGGAGCATTTAGACACAAGCGAGAGGATCATGGCGGATGGCCCCAGGTGTAAGCGCAGGAAGCAGGCGAACCCGAGGCGCAATAACGGTCAGTCAGCTCCGCCGGGCAGCAGCCCGTGCCACGCTGGGGCCGCTCAGGGAACCGGGCCGGGGGTCGGGCTGAGCTCTCGAGTGAGGGGGGGGCGAACGGAAAAAGAAAGCGGCGGAGGGGGGAGCGAGAGAAGCGAGAAGTAGAAAGTAATTTCCCGGGTGCTCTTCGCTCAGAGCCCGGCTCCCTCTGCACCGTTAGATCCGCTACCTGGTGCCTCCCTCCCTCTTCGCTCGCTCGCTCGCTCTCCCTCCCCGCCTAGCTGCCTCCTTCTCCGCCTAGCGGTGCCTCCTCGCTCAGCCTGCTGCTCGCCTGCTCTTGCCCGCCCGCCCGGGGACCGTTACATGCCGCCCGCAGCCTCCTCGCCGCTTCTCTCCCGTCCCCCTTCATTGTGCCCCGGCGGCCGCGGCGGCATCGTCCGCTCCCTCCGCCCCGCTTCCCTTTCCGTGTGGACGGCGAAAGAGGGTTCCACACTCTGTTACTTTGGAGCGGGGAGGAGGCCGCTCCTTCGCCTCTCGGCGACCTTAGCCGCCCCAACTTGGAAACTTACTACCTGAGCTCTGAAGGGTCTCGCTGGCCTCTGAATGAGGGGCGACGCCCCCGTCGGCCCCTCTCCCCAAACTTTTTCAGGGGGGCCTTCGGCGATTCGGGGAATCGCTTCGCTGTCCTGCTCCTCCCCCCCCCCCCACGCTGGGAAAGTCCGAGCGAAACGTAGTGCTTCGCTGGCTACCCTCTGGCTGCTCTTTTCTCCCTCTCCCCGTTTGTTGTTCTTTTGGGGTGCTTCGAATAGTGGTGCGGGGCGGGCGCACGGAGGTGGCTTAGTTGGGGTCCGGGGAGAGAACTGCGTCTGACTCAAGTACCTGGTTGCCAGACGTGCAACGAAGCGTCGAGTCAGGATGAACGATAATAGGGACTTCGTTCTCTGGAGCGTGGCGTGTTTTGGCCCCGACGGGGAAAGAAGGGGGAAAACGGGGGGCGGAAATTGAAGCACTGTTGCTTGCTGCAGTGTGTATTGATTTTATTTTTATTTTTTGTATTTTTTGCAAGGGAAACGCACCACATGCGCACCCCGAGATCGCCTTGAAAGGGACCCCTCCTCCTCCTCCCCTTTCTGCTTTTTTCTACCCCCCCCCCCAACGCCAGTACTTTCGCCTCCGCCTCTTTTAGTGCCTGCAGTGCATGTTGATTTATCTCCGTAGCCATTGAACATATTGTTTCTCCTCCCACACCCCCGCCAACCTCCAGATCTTGGCAGAAGTGTTAGAAGTGGGGTGGGGTTTTTGTTTTGTTTTGTTTTTTAATTCCTCTCCTCCTTTATCATCGTGATGGGGGAAAGGACAGCTTTCTTCTCTGTGGGTTGGGGAGGGAACGTGAATCAGCTAAGTTTCTCTTCTTGGATTTCGAGGTACCTGTTTGTATAATGACCAGAATAATGGGTGGTAACGGTTTGGCCGCTGCGCCCCCCGCCCCCCTCTTAGCTGGCGATGAACTGCTACAGCCTATATAAGGAATGACGCTTACTTTTCAGATTTAAGGGCTGTCTCCGCTCGCTCGCTCGCTCTCGCTCGCTCTCTACATACGTATTACTTTGAAATGAGTTGGGAACCTACATTGAAAAGTGGGGGAATAAATATACAAAACTTGTTGGATTGTTTTTTTTTTTAATATTTATTCTAGGAAATAACGGAAAGCCGGTGACTTCATAGGATGTAAAACGAGAGGTTTTGTAATCTTTCTTGGCAGGTTTTTTTTTTTTTTAAGCTTTCGTGTGGCATTTCCTGTATACGGTTATGGATAGGAAGGGGTTCAGTGGTTGCTCTTAGATCATGACGTTTTGCACTGGTCTATAATATATCCGAGAAGGAATTACGGTTTCCCAGGGGTGGGAGAGCTCCACGACTTAATGACACTTAACGTGTGAAACGGGCACATAAACATTGGCCTTCTAACAAGTTGATCAGATGGTTGTGAACTAGCAGTTCCCAGCTCTGTGGGGTGGGTTTATTTATAGCAAGTATCAAAATATATACGGGATATTGCAATGCTAATTTCTCCTTTTAGACCAGTCCTTTCTGTGTGCATGCGTGCGTGTAAGTGTAATATTGAGGCTGTGTTAAAGGTAAGTTCAGAAAGTGCTTCTTTCTCGTTACCTTATTTAAAATGTTAATGATAGAGAAAGGGGGCTTTTCTTGTTGCTGACGACATGTGTATGACATGCGAGTCTGAACCACCCAATCTCTGGGCAGGAGCTGTAAACATGTTTACCTGAGCAGGAAAGAAAATGGATTTTCTCTTAAATATACCCTTAATTGGAATGTCATACTTCTAAAGCGTATCAACAGATGCCTTGAGAGAGTGCCTGAATACCTTGCGTCTGAAATCAACGGGGGAAAAGGGATTCTCAGGGCTGCAGCAAATGGCAACTTGTGCAGGTAGAAAAAAAAATGGTGTGTGAGGTTTCTCTAGCATGCATGTCAGCCTTCTCCTGTCTGCTGCGTTCGTTCTCAAGGGACAGATTTATTTACCATGCTTGCTGCCAGTGTTTTTCCTTTGTGCTTAATATTAGAAAAACAGATTTGAGGCTGTTTAGCACAAACGTTTTGTCTGCAGCATGTACGACTTGGAGAAAACAAAAGGTGTGTGGGGTAAAATGCCATTCCAGGTATATTTTCATTCTAATGATTTTTGGTTGAAATAATCACACCTGTGTGTTCTCATTTTAGAGAAAATCTTTCTCTTTAGTACTGGGTGGGTCTAAAATGATATGATAATACCAGTTAAAGAATAACTTGAGTTGATGTACATTTAGCATCACTGGATAAAGCTAGCTAATAGGTGCTTGATAACAGAGATTTCTCAGCATTAGATTTCTGTTTGACTTGCAAATGTTGACTGATCAAAATTGCTAGAGGAAGTTAACCCTTAAACCTTTGCCATAAATAGATAAACGCAGTGATTTTTTAATGTCAAATCTCTTTCCTGAAGGGGTTGTTGATCTTATGCCTTTCAAAGATGGGTACCATGTCTGTTGCTAATCCTGTGTAATATTTTTTCGGTCACTAGTCTAGGACAGACCATGAAGAACTGACCTAAAGTTGTTTTTACTTGGTTGTAATACCAGTTAAGTGCTGCTGCCTTAATGGAGTAATATACACTGCTTTTAAAAGATAGATTTTAAGAAAGGACTCACTAAACACATTCTGCTCAAGCCTTTGCCTCCTTATTAAACTGTAAATTGATGCCATTTCCTTTCCCTTCTTCTTTTTCCTACTACTAACACCATCATGTAGTGGTATAAAGATATATTTGTATGTTAATTTAGGTGTATCTGAAATGTACATTTTAAACTGATAACCTCCCCTCAGCTGGCTAGTGAAGATAGTTCAATAAAAATACTTGAATGCTGTCTGAAGCACCTGCAACAATGTCTGGCACTTTCTCTCTAATAGATTAATTCCATAATCTCACCTTGGAAAAAAAAGTCACATATATCCTATTTCCATAACTTCCCATACTGTTTATTAATACTCAAACATAAAAGTTGTCACATAAATATGTTTTGAAAGCTGTAGGATTAGTACATCTGTAAGGAATTTTTTTATGTTTATGTACAAAGTTTGCAGCTTAAAATACAGACATAAAAATGAAAATTTCTGCCAAACTTTATTTTTTTCCAAACTCTGCCTTAAGTAGTTTTAAAAGGTCACAGACAGGAGATCCCAGCTATTGACATGTGTGGCATGTTTATGTGTAACTTTAAATATTGAACACTGGGTGGAGGGTTGTTTTGTATAATTTGATCTAATATTCATCATCTCGTACACCAAAATAAACAACTAGAAGTGGGTTGAACCAGAATTAGCTATTACATTAGATATCTAAATGTTTGGTTCAAGTTTTAAATACTTTCCAAGATTCAGAATGAAGCATGAAAATTTGAAGTGTGATAACCTGGGTTTGAAAATTTGTTCAAACTTAATATTATGTTTCATCACGGTTTAATTTAGTTTAGGTCATGTACAGCTTAGACGAAATATAACAATGGCATCCAAGCTAAGCTTGTATTAGTAGAAGTCTACTAATGTTATATAAAGTTATATTTTAATCTACTTAGTTTTTCACTGATGTTAGGCTATGAAATTTTCAAATAAAAGGATCTGCTCAAACCATGTAATTCATCTACAGCTAACTGTACAAAATAGCTGTTGTACAGTTATAGTACTTCTTTATGTAATAGATGTATATCCCAACTTTGTATAACTTAAGTTTGAGCTAGGTAACTTGTGGCCCTCCAGGTGTTTTGGCCTACAACACCTGAAAGGGCACAAATTGCCCTCTTCTGAGTTTACCTTATTGCCTGCTAGGCATGGCTTGTTTGGTTGTCCAAACCTGGACAGTATGCTTTTTGTGAGAGGAAAACAGCCCTCAGATAACACAACAGCTGAGGTTGTTTGATAGGTGTTATTTGAGAATTTGTTTCCTCCTAAAACAAGCCATGCTGCCCAGGCTTGGATGACATGACAAGCTGTGCCTGGCATGCACCATGGTTTATACAGCCCTCCATGACAGTCATGCAAACTGGGTCATTTAAAAAAAAAAGATGATTATGAAGAAGCAGCAGCACAGTGCTTTCTCTTTCTCACACACATTCATATGTACATACAAATGCATGTGCGTACCCACACACACAGCATGGGCAAAACATCCCTTTTGCACACCCTTCCCAAGGATATTGCCTGCCAACCTTTCTTTTCTCCTAGTTCACTCCCTACCACTTTCAGATTACATTTTCTGAGTTGCTGGGTATGCTTTAAAACAGTACTTGGTTACAACTACCTACTTTTTTATTTTTTAAGAATGACTCTTGGTCACACTTGCAGCATGTTAGCCTCCCAGTTTAAAAAGTGTGTGTGTGTCTCTGTGTGTCTCTGTGTGTGTGTGTATTAAAAACATCAGGAGGGCAATGAGCCTGGTGACCACCAAGGGAAATGTCTGGGGTTGTTGGTGCCCATGGAAGTTACGTTGGGGACCCCAGTTCTAGATAAAGTTGCTATAGTTTTTCTTGGAAACTTAAATTATCCTCTGATGCAGCTTCTATTTTACTACTTGACTTAAGGTGGCTTCTTAGGGTATATATATTGTTTTGTAAAAGTAGCATGTATACCTTCTGACTCTAGAATGTCCAAACACACAATATACATACATGCTATATTGATAGCATTAATTTATGCATAAGTCTAGTAAATAATGACTTTTTAGTGCTTTAGGTATCTGTATTTTTCTAAAGTGACTACTTTTAATAAAGCAGGTTATAATATGTTAATGTTAATAAATGCTGGATGGATGATACTAGTATTCATTTTTATTATTTTCTTGTGCCTCTTCTTCATTTAATACTGCTGTGAAAAACAAGATGCTCTAAACTTGCAGTAACTTGGAAGCTCTGAGCATAACAAACAGATCTTCATAGCAAGGTGGTCAACAGTTTCTATGGAAATGGGAGTTCCTGAGTTATGAACATCCAAGTTACAAACAACCCATACTTACAAATGACCTTTCCTAAAGCCTGTTAATGTTTTTAAATTTTACTGCAGAAAATCGTCATCACTATAGAGAAAGAGGAAGTGGGAGAGGGGGAGGGCTTTGAAAGCATCACCATAGAGAGATGGGAAGCAAAAGGGGAGAGAAGGAGGCCTCCAGAGCACACCTTCCTGCCCTGCCCATCTGAACTCATTCTGAACTCATACTGCCTGTACTATCCCAAAGTTTTGCTCATGATTATGAGGGAATGATGTATTTTGTAATTAGATAAACTAAAACATTTTACTTATATATTGTGGCTGATGTAGTGACATCCTTGAAACTAGTACTTAAGTGGGAATCTACAATAAGCACCATGTAAGTCATTCCAGAACTTCTTGGAGAAAATGCAGGATACAAATACAATTAATAATCTCAAACTGCAAAGTTAAATTGCTTCAGTGATATGTCCTGCAGATTTAATTTCAAATTTGAAATAACCATTCTGGGAACTTAGGAGGAAGAAAAGTGTTTTAAGGCATTAGCAACATCATTCTGGATGCAGTTACTGCGTTTATTATCAGGCTTTTAAACACCACTTTTTGTTTTAAATTGTGCAACAAGCAGGAAGGGAGGAGTTCAAGGAACAGAAAAGGTACAGACTCTGTTCTTGTGGTTGTCAAGTGCCATCAGCAGTGCCATGTAATATGATCATGATGACTGGGCCATACGGTCTACTGATAACTTCAACAGACAGTTCTCTCATCATTGGATAAAACAGGTGAAAATGTGAGTGTCAGTATTCTAATTCTGGACAATAATTTAAAGACTTTCTATAACAACTTGATTGGAAGAAATCCAGCAAGGAAAACCTGATCTTGCCAGAACATTCCCTATCTTGCATTGTCCAGTGCAACAATGAACTGTATATTTTGGGAAACTAATTTCTTACATTGAAGGTTTTAAAGGATTCTGTGACTAGGATTGTTCAATATTTAGCAGCTATACCTATTGTGAATGCCTAGAAACTAACAGGATTTTTCTGAAAAGTTTTGCATTCCACATCTCTTCCATGCTTTAAAAAATAGGGTATGACAAAACTCGGAACACTTGAAAGTGATAATTCTGTCCTTGTTAGCTCTTCAACATATTTTGTTGCGCTAAAGTACTGCATTCCAAAGATTAGGTGAATATAAATTGCAGGTATTCTGTGGATATTTTTCAGGTACATTAATGTAATTTTACAGTAGTCTTATTGTAAGACTGGTATTCCATTATATTCTAGCTGTATCAAACTTCTTTAATATTGTAAAAAGGCTAAAACTTCCCAAACATGGAATCATACAGTTGGAAGGGACCTAGAAGGCCATCAGGTCCAACTCCCTGCTCAGTGCAGGACTCAAGGCACAGATTTTAACCAGCTTAGCTTCCAAGATTAGACAAGATCAGGCTCTTCAGAATATATGGAAGGGAATGTGAATGTTTTTATTCCACACCTTACTTTCTGTTTTTTGCTGTTATTAGATATCAATATGCACAGTGATTGACAATGTTGAAATTAGAAATGTGGTGGTCTCTGGCTCAGATGTAAGAAGCAATGTGCTCTTTAAAAATCTCTTTCATGGGCAATCAAAATGTCTTGTGGCTTTTGTTTGTTTTTGTTTCATTCTGTTGTATCAAGATGTTTTTTATTATTTGTGCATTACTTGCTTTGGGGATGAATGGAAAGAGAAGTGTAAAAGAGTAGCAGTGGAAATTGACTTCAGTGTGCCTGGCACAGCTGTAGTTTCTTCTGCAATGGCTCTTCTATATCAGGTTCTGTCACAGGTTGGTGGGGGACCTATGAAGGCTGTTAACTCACTAATTTAAGTTAAGACTCCTGAAAAGACTGCAGTTGGCACCCTGCTATCTGCCATAGGGGCAAGGCCCCTCTGACTATAGAACAAGGAACCATTGCATCTGAGCCTGTCAAGTGATGAAGTAATGTATATGTTGTTGTGAGTTGCTCTAAGAGTGTATTTAGTGAGAAAGCAACAAATGTATTATGTTTATCTTTGTCCATTATGCAAATGCTTTGCCTCCCTTGTGCTGCCCCTTCTGCCAGCTACAACTCCCCACCCCACCCCACCCCACGGGTGGCTTAGGCACTTCTGTATGTGATGGATGGGAAGCTTTTATTTATGGCTTACTTTTACCAGTGATAGTGGGGTCAAACTGAATACTTGGTGTTTGGGACAAGTAAGCTGATCAAGGTATAACCTGAGATTTGTAGTACCTTTTCTTTCAAGGAAATGGGTAGTGATGAAACAGTAGGAACAAATTATTTAGGAACAAATTCTATGGATAGGTTCATATGACATAAGAAACCATGGTCAAATCTTACCATTCTAGGCCTGTTGTGTCATGCAGATCCAATTCCTTCATTTTATAAAATCACAGAGTCATTCAACAGTCTGCTGTGAGGTTTCCATGCTTCATGGTGGCTTCCTGGGTCATCTGGACTTGGGATCACCATTTTACCATTGTTGGTATGGATAAACCATAGAGTCCTCTGGAAGATTGGTTGCTTCTAGCCTGTATTCTCTACTGCTTTCACCTCCCTATCAACCTACACATCTCCGCTCATTCTATTCTCATTGGCAAGTGATGTGTCCATCTTCTTGTACATGTTTGGAAACAGTGAGACAGAATGAAAATACAGAAAGGGAGAATGGGGGAATCACAGCAAAACTATTTTCATTTCATAAAAATCTGTGAAGTGGCTGGAGCAGCTGAGAAGCTCCACAGATACGCAGGAACACTCAGAGAGAGAAGGGGAGAACCTGCTTCAGGACTGCAGTGGACAGCCAATCAGGAAGACACTTCTTCCATAGGCAAGATTAGGAAAAGGGTGGGAATTTCACTTGCAGGGGTAGTTGGGATGCATGGTAAAGATGAAAGGATGGAGTACGGAGTGCAGAAACAATGATGTCTGAGTAACCACATGATTGTTTGACCAATAAGCTCTGGCAAAAATCTACATACTATGAAGGCAGGATTGCTTTCCATGGCATGTGAACTCAGCCGTCGTGTTGGATGGTAAGACTCTGTAAAGTAGGTGTTGTATATGCACTGACTTCCTTCTACCCTCTTGCTGTTTCTTCCCATTCCACATTAGTTTTTAAAGTGCTGTTAAGATGTATTTCCGTGTGCGCATGTGTGTGTGTGTATGCGTGCGCTCATGTGCATGTGCCTGTAAGAGCTGCCTTGATGGGAGTAAACTGTATCAGCCTTGCAGGTAACACTCCCCAGGCTCACTACTGATTGATGGAAAATAATATAAAAATGGATGGGGAGTTCACACTGCTAACCAGTACTGATTTGACCGTTTATTCCATTAAATGGTTTGAGAGACACTCATTGGAACTTTTTTTTTAAAGAATAACTGACATGTTGGTTGCAAGATAGTTGTTGCTTTTTGGTTTCAAGCTTAGCTGAGGATGGTAATTAAGGAAAGATGCTACAGGTTACCTGAACGAAAATGTGATCATAACTTAAGATGTTTTTGCCTTGTAATTTCAGATTATGCAATGTAAATCTTTAATCTGCATGGGGGCACCTTTGTGTTGGCAAAACTATTTTTGCATGGTGGCTTGTTGAAAATAACTTGGGCTGGAAGCTTTTAAATGTACTTGTTCATACTTATATCCTGCTTATCAGAAGTCTACTGCTGATCTACTGCAGATCTCCCAGTGGATCCAGATCTGTCTTCTGACAGATGCTGATTTAACCTACTTTCCATAACTTTCAAGGATTATCATCTTGGATAGAGGAAGTTGTTTAATTATCCCATGTACATCTGTCCTAAGGAGCCATTCAGTATAAAGAGGATAAGCAGTCATGTGCGGTATCATAACTTCTCAAAAATAAAGTCAAGTCATTGGTCCTTTAATGTGTGTGCAAAACTAGCTATGAGCCGAATGGTGACTGGCTTTGTTTTACAAACACCATCAGCAAAGCATCCTCCATTGGTAACACTTCACAATCCTATGAAAAGACTGAAACTATTTACAAGGAAGCAGTTGCAGAGGAGAAAACAGAATGTAGTCCTGTTACCGAGGCAGCCTGGTTGGCATTCCTTCCCTTGAGCCAGTCACTAGTAGTTGAGTCAAAACACTGATAGGGAAAGATGATGGTGATCTTCCACACTGTGTTTGTTTCAGTTGTGTATATCTTAAGCTGATCATCCCCATCCATGTTTGCCTCAACTAGTTGTGTATGAGTGCTTTAAGATCAGCATGAAAGTTAAGTAGCACTACTCTGATAGGGTTGAAACAGCCGGCAAAGTTCTGTTTCCCATGTAATGGAATCATGGTTGCTTTTCTTCCAGTTCAGAATGAACACAGTGAGGGAGTTTCACTTTCCCCTCAATAATTTATCACAAATTTATAGGTGGCAAGGGGCTTGGGGGCACACATGGCTCAACAGAACTGAAGAAGAAAAAGATCTCAAAGTAATTGTGGGCAATATGCTAAACATGAGCCAACAATGTGATGCAGCCGCCTAAAGGGCAAATGCTATTTTGGGATGCATTAATGGATGTATTAGTTCCTCACTGGTCAGACCTCATCTAGAATACTGTGTCCAGTTCTGGGCACCAAGACTTAAGAAAGATGCGGGAAAATTAGGAAGGGTCTAGAGGAGGGCAACAAAAATGATCCAGGATTTAGAAACACTGCCCTATGAGGAGAGACTGAGAGAACTGGGCATGTTCGAGCCTTCAGAAGAGAAGACTGAGAGGGGACATGATATCCCTCTATAATTACCTCAAAGGCTGTCACAAAGAGGAAGGTCAAGATCTCTTCTTGCTGATGCCAGAGTGCAGGACACGGAATAATCAGTTCAGGTTGTGACAACCCAGATTCACGCTGGACATCAAGAAAAACTTTTGTCAGAGCAAAACAACAGCGGAACCAGCTGCCTAGAGAGGTAGTGTGGTCCCCCACACTAGAGACATCCAGTAAGAAACTGGACAGTCATCACGACCAAATCGGGTCATGAACAAAAATTTCATGAAAATTTGGTGGAGACCAAGATCGCAGCCATCTCCCCCGCCCCCCACATCCTGAGTGGGGAGATGGCCACAATTGCAGTTGTGTTCATGCAGGGAAGACGTGCGTGATCACGGGCGCACTCCTGCAGGAAAGACAGGCAAAATCTCGGTCATGCTGGGGGGACGGGGAGATGGCTGCCCTTGTGCTTGGGGTAATGGGGGAGAGATGGCTGCGATCTTTGTTGTTCTTTGTCACTTTGCTTCACATTTTTCCAATTTAAAAAAATGGTTACAGAACAGATTAACCATATTTACATTGAACCTTATGGGGAAACTTAACTTGGCTCATGACCAATTTGGGTCACGACCAAAGTCCTGGAACGGATTAAGTTTGTGAGCCAAGGTACCACTGTACTAGCTGAGCCTCAAGGGGCAAACAATTGTATAATTTGGCTATGACCAAAGAAGCCCTATCTCTTGTTTGAAAGTCAGTAGGAGAATCTCGAAAGCCAAATAAGCACCTCATGGGCTAGCTTAGCCATTAATTACTTTTAGCTTGTATAAGAATAGACACTTCTCTAGTAGCTTGTGAAGACCACACTCTGCTTCCTCAACAGGCTGAAGTAACAACTCCATGCTATCTTATTTGAATAAAGAAATCCTTGCCTTGTGCCCCCTTCCCCAGGAGCTTGGTTTAGGGGCAAGCAAAGCATTTCCAGTTGGCTATGGTTGTTGCTAGAGGAAGGTTTGGGCAGGGTTAGTTCACATAAGCAGGCCTCGTCTTGCCCTTCGTTCTACTTGAATCCATCTAATTCCAACCATCTCAACTGGATAAAAGAAGACAAGAAGCTTTCATGTTGCTCCATTCTCAGAACTATAGGATGGACACAGGGCTGTCCATTGCAAAAACTAGCATGTAGAACCTGGTGGCAGTTTGATTAGAAGTGAGGTAGGGATAAAGCATATGTTGTGGCAAGGGGTAGGGACCACAGTTTAACCATGGAAATGGTTTAAGCCCTTTCCCACTCCATCAGTAAAATTTTCACATGCCCTTTTTTGAAGTATATGAGCAAATTCCCAGACTTTCATCTTCGCTGTAAAAAGAAGGCATAAATGTATATACAGATGTTTGTATTCTTTCCTGTGCTTATAAATGGCTGCTAGACACATATCAGCTAAAGCAAACTAAGACTGGGCAGAACCTGGCCCCTGAACCTGGCACAGGGCAGCCCTGCCTTAGCCAAAAGGAAATGTGTAAATGTAGAAAAGGTGGATGCAGGACCTCCTTCCTGTTTTAACAATGGGCACTTTGATAATTCTGAATTTACTGGTAATTCTGACATTTTCCCCATATCTTCAAACATTTTTCCTTTGTATGAGGATGTAACCTATAATTTCAGAATTTTTAATAGGTTTCATGTAGTTTAAAAATCTGCTGAATCTTTCAATATAATTAGTTTACAATTTGTTCTCTCTCCCTATCTACTGCCAGCAAAAAAATATTTCCAGTTAGAGGGGTTGTAGGAGTTGGTTCGAGTTAAGCTTTCAATATGTAGTTTCTGTTATTTGTAGTTTCATGTTATTTCTAGCTCAGTCTAGTAAGATATGCCCACTTCTTCTAAAACATTAGTAGTTCTACCTTTAGAAGCAAAAATTTGTGGCATTTTTCTTTTTTCCTTTTTGGTAAACCTAAAGTAATAGTGGAGTAGATATGTATTGTGCTACTTGATTGTTCATAACTAAAAATATCATTTTAAAAACTTCAAGGATATTGTCATTTTAGATTTTGAGCATCTTTTCCGAACTCATAAACAGAGGGCCTGTTAAAAACTTTCTCTGGCAAGAACAGTGGAGATTTTCTTTCTGCTGACATTCTTGGTAAAAGGATCCAAACACAAGCTCTGTTAATAATAAAAAACAAAAAATGACCCCAGGAAACCTTAAAAATGGATGCAATGATCATCAACAGTTATGAAATTTGAACAAAGAGGCATGAAAGCACAATCTTGATCTTTCAGGTGATTTCCTAAAGTGACAGCAAGCTGTCTTGGCTGCACCATAGCTAAGAGTCCTGGTATTTTTATTGCTTATGAAGTTGTTATATTTATTTGTAATATAAATTAATTATTTCAGATGACCTTTAGTCAGTTCTAAAACTTTGTTTTGCAGAAGAATTCAATGAAAACAGCATTCTGTGAAGGTTTTTGCTGATACTTAGGTATTGGCATTCCATCCAAGCTGGTGGTACAGAATTCCTGAAGCACACCCAAAAAATGTGCAGCAAGTTTCTGCTGGCCAAATCAAGATTTGTCAAATTATGTAGTATGCAAGGATTGATAGTCCCATCTCAAACTTTAGGTGGAAGCTGAAAAACTAACAACCTTTGACACAGGAGAGCTTGCAAATGCCCTGAATATGACTTCACTTTCACTATATTATGTGAGCCTGGATGCATGTGAATCAGATGTGTATTTAAATCTTTTCACTCAGTGTGACCAGGAGGGGGAAGAACAAAGCATGGGGTCAATGTGTAGTAATCCCACATTTATCATACCCTATTATAATGTTTTGTGGGGGAGGGGGTAGCTGTTCTTTAACAGTTTGAAAATAGAATTTGAACACAGAGATTATTGGTTTTGTTCCTGCATTTTGTTCATAGGACATAACTGGTTTTAAGTGTTAGTTATATGCATGGTTGACTGGGCAGGCTGCTAGCCTCTGTGTTTGATGCTGTTTTGATCCATATACTTCGTGCATGATAGCAACATCAGTTGGGGAAATGGCTGAAATAAAATGTCTGTGATGATTCCCCTCAGTAATAGATGTTGGAAGGAGACTTATGATAAAGGCTGGAGAAAAGTGATACCTTTTCATAATACCTCCTGCAAGTCCAACACCAAGAGAGAATGGGTCAGTATATACGCAGTACAGGGTCTTTTCTGTAGTAGCACTTCAACTGTAGAAGTAGAACTCACTTGCAATACAAGTCAGGCTGACTCTGTCCCTTTAAAGTTAAGTAGTAAAAATGGCATTGTTTCTCCAGATCTTTGGCTTTCAAAATTGTGACTGGTGCTTTTGCAATGACTGTGGACTGGTGTGTGTGTGGGGGGGGGGGTTCCTTTTATGTTGCTGTTTTTGTTATACATCACTTTGAGGGTCCTGGGGACAGAGAAGATACATAAATGTGTCTAATAAAATTAAGCAATATTTAGGGCCCAGTGTACAAAGACACCCTTTCATAAAAGTTGGAAATGTTCAAGATAAAACATCTAGTTTAGAAACTCAAGGTTTCTAATCAGTTCAGGTAATTTTCCTTGTCTTAGTATTTGCAACATTATGCTTTTGTGAAACAAAAATTCGAGTATAATGTAGGAGAGACAGTGATAGGGTCATTAGCTTTCTTTATAAAATAAAATAATCAAAATGTATTTTTAGATCCTTCCTAAGACTAACAGTACAGAGTATCTGCAAAGTTGCTTTAAAAACTAGTTTTTATTATCAGCTAGGAATTGCCATATAAATTTTGGGATCTAACTCTTGATTGTGACCGTCATTCACAATCCCTGTCAAGTGTGCATTAATGTGTAGTTACTTTAAACAGGCTGCAAATAACAGAGGGCTATTTTTCATGTGTAGTGGAGCACAAACCTAGCTTGCAATGTGTTTGATAGATAAACATCATGCACCCTGTTCATATACCTGATTGCAGCCTTCCCCAACCTGGTGTTTTTCTCATGTTGTGGATTTCAGCTCCTGTCAGCCCTGAACATTGGTTGGGAATGCTGGGCATTGCAGTCCAAAGTATCTGTATAGCCTAAATTGGGAACTGCCCAGCAGTTAGGATGCATTATGAAGTATGCAACAGCCTAAAATCCACTATATTTAAGTAAATGTTTTAATGTAATTGTGAGAAGACTTAAAACACAGCTTTTTCTCTGCCTCTAGAACTACAGTGTATACTTCAGTATACTTTACCCATACTGTATTCTTGGCATCAAAAAGTCAGTGAAAGAGGCAACACACCTGACATTATTCGATTGTGTTAGAGGGAAACTATTCTAGCCCACAGCCCTTGGGCAAAATTACTCTTCAGCACTACTGTGACACTGTCCCAATTCAGCATTACTGACCTCATATCATGAAAAATATAAGGGAAGGGGAGGGGCTAGTTCTGGAAGTGTTGCAGGGATGTCAGGCAGAGCCTTTTGGATCTGATTTTTCTAATGCTGCTGTTTTTCCTAGTCTTTTAGTCAAAGAAATGCTGAGATTAACTGGACCAGATCATAAGCAGCTTCTGTTGTAATAAATTTCACTCTTAAGGGGGAAAACAATGTTTCTGGATGATAAGGCATTGCTACAGGGGAGCAGTGATCTTGCTATGTCATTTTAAGGTATAGCTGAGTTGCTTGTGGTATAGCAAACTATTTTTTAAAAATGTAAAATGAACTCCAAATCCATTTATGTGTTTCAGAGCTCTAGGTTTTAATAACAGTTTTTTTCCTGTTGCACAACTGTGGAAACTGGAATAATGGCTGAACCTGAAGTCTGCAAAACTTTTATCAAAGTAATCTGTTTATCTGCAAGCAGCCTTGCAAAATGCCAGATGACATTTTCTGCTGCTGATTGTTAGCCATATAACTTTCACAGAATTTTCTTCTCACTTCCTCCCTTAAGGGGAAAAGTTTACTTTTGACCAATTGCTGCTTCCTTAACTTTGCTTTCCTCTGTGTTTGTGCATTTGTGCTTGAAATTGAATCATGCCATGTTGTAGGAACTCTCAGAAACTTGTGTGTGCATATGTGAGGGACAATTGATTAATGCTGTGTCCTTTGGGATACAAAGTGGACTGAGATAGTAAAACACAGCAGGACCCCCATATCTGCTGTCTCAGTTACCACAGTTTTACTTAACTGAGGTTAACTTTTGGCCCTCCACACATTTGCAGGAGTTAGAGGTGCAGGACCTCAAGAAAGTGGAAGAACTGTGACTATCTCTAAGGAACTACTGTATTTTTTGCTGTATAAGACGTGCCTGACCATAAGACGCACCTAGTTTTTAGAGGAGGAAAACAAGAAAAAAAATATTCTGAATCGAATGGGCACATAATCACAGGCTCATTCTCCATCACTTCCCCATGGGCTGCATGTCTGACAGACTTACTGCACACACATATTTGCACTATAAGAAGCACAGACATTTCCCCTTTTGAGGGGGGGAAAAGTGCGTCTTATAGAGCAAAAAACACGGTATATGTTGTGTTTGGGGATGTCATGCTCTTTATCTTGGTACTAGCTATTCTCACTCATATTTTGTCTCAGTCAGCACAAAGACTCTAGAGATATTAGAGGGTTTTCCTAGAGATTTATTTATTTTTCGATTTGTATCCTGCCTTTTTCCTACAAAGGGCTCAAGGCAGCTTACATCATTCTCCTCCTCCATCTTATCCCCACAACAACAACCCTGTGGGATATGTTGGGCTGAGAGTCTGTGACTGGTCCAAAGTCACCCAGTTGGCTCCATGGCTGAGCAGGGGCTAGAACCCAGATCATCTGAGTCCCAGTCCCATGCTCTTAACCACTATATCACACTGGCTCTAGAGATACATGCATTTTTCCACTTTTGTGAGGATCCTGTGTTCCTAACTCATCCTGGGACTTACTGAAGGGCGGTATATAAACACTTTAAATAAATAAGGCCTGCAAATGCAGTGTTTGCTGCTATCCATTGTTGCAGACGCCCACTGGGGGACTTGCAACGTATCCCCATGGATATGGGGATTCTGCTGTACCTTGTTTAGATTTACGGCCTGTCCCATTCAGAAAAGACAGAGCCACTAACAAATGAGCTCATCTCATAATTAAAACAAAAATTTCAAAATCTGTTGAAATTTCCCTTCCTTTCTTGAATGAATGTTAAACCTCAAAAGCCAATAGAAATGATTGAAATGATTAATAATTTATTAAAATATATTAAGGTAGAGTTCAGAATGATTTGATATGACAGTATTTAAGCACTTGAGCAATAATGTTCTTTTCCTATCCCTTGATCTGCATTTGCTATAATCCTGAAAAGCCCAACATGTTTTGCAACCAGTCCTATGCCTTTTTACTCCCTAGACTGGTGGGACTTAAAAAACAAGATACATGCAAACTATTTGCTAACATTGTTCTAAATAAGGTATTTAAAATTAATTTTGTAATACCTACTGTAAATCAGTTTTTCCAAAATGAGTGGTACATGTACGATTAGATTTCTGTAACGCACTCTATGTGGGGCTACCCTTGAAGACGGTCCGGATACTTCAGTTGGTGCAGAATAGAGCTGCCAGGCTGCTGACAGGGACTGGGCGTTGTTCTCATATAACCCCAGTTCTCCGTCAGCTCCACTGGCTCCCGGTTGAAGTCCGAGCCCAATTCAAGGTGTTGGTTATGACCTATAAAGCCCTCAATGGCCTGGGACCTGGGTATCTAAAGGAATGCTTGCGTCCATATATGTCCTCCCACCCCTTGAGATCAGCTACAGATGCCCTTCTCCGGGAACCCTCTGTGAATGATATTAGGAGGGTGAGTACCCGGAGGAGGGCTTTCTCTGCGGTGGCACCCCACCTATGGAATGCGCTCCCCAGAGAGGTCTGCCTGGCTCCGTCGGTATTTGTTTTTCAGCGCCAGGCTAAGACCTTTTTATTTAAATCTCATTTTAATTTTTAATTTATTTGTATTTGTAGGATTTTAAATCTTTTAAGCCGAGATGCACCGGGTTTTAATATTTTTACTGTTTAATTGTTATATTTATGTATTTTGTTTTGTTGTGAGCCGCCCCGAGGCTTTGTTGCGATGGGAGCAGCATAAAAATGTTTCACATAAATAAATAAATGTCCTTTGCTGTTTGTCATGCACACAGCCCATCTTTTATATTGCTCATGTGCCATTTCTTCAGTCACATTCCACATCCTATATCCAACACCTTTCCACTGTTCCCAAAGTCTCAGCATCATCATCATGATTATTAAAAGCCAAAGTGGTACAGGTTAGAGCTGTCTTGTTGTTTGTATAAGCCCTACTTAGTTGTGTTCATGCTTAAAACTTTGATAACCTATTCCTGGTGATTGGTAACTGTATTAAGCAGACAAGGTTTTCCTTTTGACAAAGGGAGACAGATTTTGGAACTAGTTTTGCTTCAGGAAGTGGAAAAATGAATAACTGTTTGATATAGTGTGGGTCTATTGTTCATGATAGACTTTATAATACCTATTTTATGCATATCAAGTGCCAGATAACAGAAACAGTAACATAACATGGCTGTCTGCATTTTGCTTGTAGTCTGTGGAAGAAAAATAACTTGCAGATCTTGGTAATCAAAGTCTACTTTGCTCCACGGATCTGGTCGTTTTGAGTCTTCTCAAAATCTCATCTTGGTAGCTGTTTGTCCTGTGATGTTGAAGCAGATTCCATAATACCTGCTTGTTTGATTGATGCACTCCCTTTCTATGAAAATTGCACTCAAGATGATTATGGTTGTTTTGGACTTGTGCAGAACTTCTGCTTTACTCCACTAGTACAGAACCAGATGATTCAGCTGGAGACTGTTATTCTCAGTTTTGACATCCCAGCACAAGTGCTTATTTTGAAGCACTTTGTATTCTATTTTGCAGTAAGTTCTCCTATAGCGGTGGTGGCAAACCTATGGCACGCATGTCACAGTGGGCACACAGAGCCCTCTCTGTTGGCACGTGAGCCAAGTCACCCCAGCATTGCCCCAGCAGCCGAGCATCGGATAACAGCGCACATGGGGACATGCGCATGCTCAGAAAGGAGTAGCCGCGCCAGGCAAGGACATCACGAGCCGCGACTCATTAGACGTGACTTGTCCGAGCTTTCGCATTGCTGGTCAGTGTGCTGGCAAGGATATATATATATTCGCTTAGACTGGCTGTGAGTTGTTTTTTCTAAACTAAAACATCAGTTTTCAGGTTTGATTGCAGTGTTGGCACTTTGCAATCAATAAGTGGGTTTTGAGTTGCAGTTTGGGGACTCGGTCTCGAAAAGGTTCACCTTCACTGGGTTAGGGTTAGAAAAATGAGGTGTCCTGGCATGGTTTTGATGGTTGGACTGTGTTTGGAATGGGCAGAAATGCTGAGCTGTGCAGAAAAAGCTACTCAAGGAAGTCTTTTTCAAAATCGCATTATTTTCAATAGAACTTTAGCCCTACATTAGGGTTAGGGGTGTGCAGCAAGGGAGGGGTAGGGTTACAAAAATGAGGTGTCCTGGCATGATTTTGATGGTTGGAATGTGTTTGGAATGGGAAGAAATGATGCGCTGTGCAGAAAAAGCTACTCAAGGAGGGCTTTTTCAAAATCCCTCTCTTTTCAGTGGAACTTTAGCCCTATGTTAGGGTTAGGGGTGTGTGTTTTAACATAAAGTTTAGCTTAGTTGTGCCTGTAAGCAAGCCTTAGGAGAGAGATTTTGTACTTTTAGAAAAGGTGAGGAACCTGCACGAATTACACAATCAGATTGGTGGTTATGGGAATGGGAGTGCGTGTTACCATCTGGGGAGCCCCAGAAATCTAGATTTGGCCTTTGAAGTTCCACACTGCAGAATTACTGGTTGCTCTTCCAGTGCATCAGGTGCAACTCACCATCAGTTTCCACCCAGTTTGTTCCTGCCAGTAATTCACATTTAGTGAGTACTTGGAGAGGGCTAACTTATATGAGGTGGGGTGGAGGCTCTAATATAATCTCATGGTAGAGTATTTTACATTCCTTGGCACAGACCAGGCCAGTACTAATTTACAGATACTTTTCTTAGCTTACAGAATTCAGCTAAGAAATGCATTTTGACAGAGCTTCCAGCATTTATTTCAGCTCTTTCAGACTGTGTGTGCACCTGTGTGGATGCCCTTTCACATTAGAGGCTGAGGCCACTTGCAGCTCTCCTTCTCAGGCTGGGAAGGAAAGCGATGTCATTAAAATGTTTGCTGTCTCATAATGCTGTGAGGTGGCTGAATAGAGGCCTTCAGGTGAATGGTGGCATTGGCATTTTTTGTTCATGGAATATTTGGTGGCATTTGATATGGCTGGATTAATTGACCTCCTAACCTTTATTGCTGAACCTGACTAGATTGTAGGAATTTGTGAGAGCACACTGTCTGCCTACTTCAGCCTTTGTCAGTAGGCATCTTTAGCCTGCATTTCTGCTGGGACTGACTTGCTTGAAAGTAAGTGTAGGAGTTTATTTGACTTTTCTGCAGTGCCATTAGATTATATGGATACTTTATACATGGTAATGGCATCGATCCAATCCCACCATCCTCTGGAACATCTGTTCTGATTTTTTTGTGAGGTACTTCTGCTTTCACAATGATCTTCCAGTTAAGGATGTTCTACAGTATTTTAAAATACTATTATTGTTGAGAGCAGGTCTCTCCCCTGCATATCCCTCCTGCAAATTTAGACACGACCTTAGAAGCACATTCTTATTATTAGAGCTTAGCATCTAACAAAACAGCAAAACAGCATAAATCGAAGTAATGTTGTCAGAGATGTAGGAGAAGCATCTGCCCATGTGAAAGGTTGAATCCAACCTGAAACATCCTTTGAGGGTTTGATGGTAGGAATTTCAGGCACCTCTTAATTGGTTTGCTCATGTCACTTGTGGTCCCCCACAGGATCAAGGAACAACCATGTCAGTCTCCTCTTTCCCCACTTCTAAAAGGTTTTCCAAGGCAGGGTGGTTCTCACGCTCTGAGTATTTTCACTAGGTAATCTTGAAACTGCAAAGCCATCCCTCTCCACTGCCTCCCAGAATCAGAAAAATCTATCTGAGGAGACTGTAACAAGTGAGAATGCTTCAGGTAATTGCACTTGCCTGTCTTAGACTAGCATAATGCAGGTGGGAAACTTAGTGATACATAATGACAGTGTGCTCATTATTCCCATTTTGTATGCTATTTATTCCCAATACATAATAGTTTATCACAGTGGACAAACATAGTTTTATTTGTTTAAAACTCAGTTCTTTAATGGGAGGAAAGGAAGTTTACTAGCACCTGGATGGTACATTTTGCTGTAATAATTATAGGCATTTTGGGACAGTTCTAGAAAGCAACAAAATCTGATCTATTATGGATGAGTTGGAAGTAGTTTTGATAGCTTCCGGAATTTACCTGTCAGATTTTATATCAGTTTCCCTCTGCCTGTCTTCAGAATATTGTATTGTTACAGACTTGTACCTCAAAACAGCCAAGGATTGTTTCCTGCATAAGTGTATCTACACATTTTCTCAAGATTGTGTGCTCTGTCTTATTCTTTAATCCCAGTTTAAAGACACCAATACAGACTCCCATTTGTCACCTTTCCAAATACCCATGGTCATTGTTCCCTCTAAAGAACCTTGTATCCATTAATTTTATTGGATATGTAAGTCTATCAGCGTATATGCCACATTTGGTCCTATCTTGATTATATTTCTTTAATTTTGACATTAGAATATACTGAATAATACCTAAGAATCTCTGAAAAAAAATAAGGAAATCATTTGCACTCAAGTTTTGTATATTTATGAGAACATGTTTCTGCTTTCCCTATTAGCAAGTAATAGGGAAAATGCAGATGGGGAAATGCCTGTCTCTATATTTTTAGTTGTTGGTTTTATGGTTCTTATTGTGTGTATTTATTTATGACCACATTGACAGCATAATATTCCAAAAACCAAGAGACATTTCCAACCACCCAAATGTTTAAGGCAGCTTTCTCACTCCAGATGTGTTGAACTACAACTCACATCATCCTTAGCCATTGCCCATACTGGGAGTTGGTCCAGCATATTCAGAGGGCACCAGTTTGGGGTAGGCTGTTCTAAGGGTATATAAATAAGTGCATGGCTTGAGTAATAATTTCCAGGGGATAGTCATGTTCACCTGCTTCAGAAAAACTAACAAAGTCTTGTAGCACCTTAAACTCTGACAATTATTCTGACATAAGCTTTTTTTGGAGACTGTCCATGTCATTAGGTGCTTTGGGGAGTAAGCTATGTTGAAGCTTGTTTCCTTCTGGAGGTCAGATATATACTTATGCTCAGACTACTTCTTGTTAATTACATTTCTATACCGCCTGTAACCAAAGTTCTCTGGGTGGTTCACAACATTTAAGTCACCCATCCAGATCTCAACCAGGCTCAACCTTGCTTATCTTCCAAGATTAGACAGGATATATGGAAGCGAAAGGCTGTATGGAAGCTTAAGTTTGGAAGCAAGTAGTCTTTCCTTTCAGCAGCTGACAGGGTGCCGACTGGCTGATCCTTGTCAACTCTCAAAGCCACTTGTTGATTCCTTGCCCAGAGCAGTGTTTCAGCTAAAAAAAAAGTTTGTTTGGCTTTGAAAAGAAAAGAGGGAAAAAAGGGAAGAATGTTTCTTCTGGCCCCTGGAATGGTTTTGTTTTTAAAAATGGAAAGGAAAAAGCATCAAACATGTCTGGATCAGCAGTGGGTTCAGAGCCAGTAAATGTATTGCTCCAGAAGGGGGAGGGAGAAAACCCTGGAGCACCTCCTATAGGTATGTACATCCACCCTTACTTGGGTTTTTTCCCCCCAAAAAAATTACTGAAAACTGAGTTAACACAAGTTTCTTTGTTTAGACTTTTTCATTTTGAAGCTGCGTGAAATTGGCAAAGCATGATGGCTCTAACATTTGGCGTAGAAGAATACTTTCTGGGGTTATCCTGGGGTATTTTGTTCTTCTTACTTAATACGAGTCAGTGCAACATACTGCAAAGGGTTAATTGTATGGGACAAATTTTGATGTACCATACCTGACACAATTACTATTTATGGCAGATGAATGGCACATAAATGAGGTCTTCAGTTTGCCGGAAGTGTAAGCAAAGGATTCACAGTTTTTGATTGGCCTTGGTGTTCTCTGTTTTAACTTGTTTAGCTGTTTGTGTGGTTTAGGCACTGTGGACACTTCAGCCACACAGCAGCTGAGGAGTATGAAATGGTGCTGCAGCACATGGCACTCAAGATGAAAAATCCAGCAGCTGAACAATTCCTAGCCTTCCTCTCACACCTGGAGCTGAGCAGGGGGCAGGGATCACTGTGCAAATGCTGTTGTTATCCTTGCCCATAAAGTCAGAAAGCAGCATGGGAATCAGCTTGGCAACAGGAAACACTCGGCCACCAAGCCTGCCTTTATAATGCCCTGTGGAATAAAAACATGTCAATCAAATCCTTGAGAAAAAAGAGGAAGCCAGCATAAGAATGAATTTGAGCAGAGTTCACCAACATGGGATGCCACAAGAGAAAAGGCCCTGCTCCTTACTTCAGCAATATGAATTAGCTAGAAAAAAATAGCTATTTTTTTATTGGGAAAAAAATAGATAAAACTTTTCCTGGATTATGAAGACAGGCAAAAGAGATGTTTATAAATTTAACATAACTTTATAATAGTTACCATTTTTTCCTGCACAGAAAAATTGAGATGTGCACTCTAACATTTTTCTATGGTTACCTTGTACATTTTGAATACATCATCATGATAAAACTGTGTTCAGAAACACCCTGTGACATCATTGCTACTTGCGTTGCTTATTACTAATGAATGTAGCTTGCTACTGCCAAGTCAGTTATTTCACTATTCTAACAGTGATTGACAGCAGAGATTGCTTTTTTAATGAATTGGGTTGGATTCGGAACACTAAGCTGAAAACAGAGCAATTGAATAGCTTTATGTATGTCATCTATATTAAGAGTCATAGGGCTGCAAGTGATTAGCTGATCATAAAATCCATTGCTCTTCTCCTATGTAAACTTTCCCCATTGGCTATCTGGGTTTCAATACAGAACCCACCGCAGGGGGAAAAAAAGCATGAATACTTCCTCTGGTGCCTGCAAAGCCTTTCCTACCCCACTTCCCATTGCTTTTTGCCTGCCCTGCCCCCCACCTTGAGAATGAGGAAGGGAGCAGTTCCAACCTTCTAATGCCCATAGAGGTAAGAGGAAGTGAAGCATGATCTCAAAATCATTTTAACAATAATAATGTATCTTTCCATGCTGAGTCTGGCATGAAGAGGTGGGAGTGGAAGTGAGAAGAGTAAGTGCTTCCCATTTCAGTTCTCAGCTCTGTACTTTTTTCAGATTAAGATGAGCAGTAAAGCAGAAGGTAAACAAAGATTCACCCTGGAAAGATCTCTACAAGGGAAAAAATGGTTCAAAAGAGGGTGGAGTAATCACATGGGACTGGGTGAGAGGGAAGCAAAATAAAGGAGCAACATATGTCTGTGTTCTATTTCTCTGGGCTTGTTTCTCCACTGTCAACAGATCCCTTCTCTGGGTATGTTAATTTCTTGTTCATTTAATCTATGCATCTTTATGTGTGGCATGACAGCACATCTGGGAGCATGCCCCGTGGTAGCCATTTTGTCACAGTGCCCATGACTCCCCAAATGCCCCCCAAAAGACTTGAGACTCAGCTCCTGGATACAGTTACATCATAGGATGCTTCTTGAGCTTCATCCTCACTTTTTGCCATCTTGTCTACTGGTGAAGAAAATTCAGTGCCTTTGAACTCCTAAAAAATAGAGTTTATCAGAGATTGTTTTATTGTGAGGAATTCAGTGAAATTCAGAATTTGAATAAGGACTAGCAATAAGTGTGTGGCATCTGAGCTACTCTAGTGTTTAATCATGACATTATTATGTACTTTGCTAATGATGTATATATTTGAGGCACTTCTTAAATTTGGAGACCATGTGCTCTTGCCACTATTAGTGTATTTGTATCATGCCCTTTTTCCTCTTGCAAGGAACTGAAGGCAACTTGGGTACTAATGGGCAAGTACTCCACTTGGATTTCAGGCCTCTCTTGTGATCCAGTTTCTTAAGTGTCTCTAACTCTGGCATACTAGGTTAAGTTAGAGTTAAGTAACTCTGTCACTCTGGTCTCAGTAGTGGCACCCACCCTTTGAAAACTGCAATTCGGGAAGCAGAAAATGTGGCATCGTTCAAACAGCTCCTACAAATGTGCTTTTTCATCGAAGCTTTCTCTGGCTCATAATTAAATTAATCATACTGCTCCATTTTACTGCTCCTATTGTTTTGTTCACTAATATTGGAAATGGAATGCTTTTAAAATTGTATTTTAAATGTGATTTTAATATTTATATGTAAACTACTTAGGGATTTTATTATACTTCATGATGTATAAATACTAGAAATAAATCAATAATATATACCCTGGGTAACTCAGTGTTGTCATAACTTTCTAAAAGAACAGTTCTAGTTAGGAATTAGCATTTTAGTACACATTTGATATATTTGCCATGTTCCTTCTAGTACTGAAGATCATCTCAATAATTATATTTGCACAATACAGCAGGTGCAGATGTTCATGGAGGAACAGAACACATGTAATGGTGGGAGAAAAGGAAGCAAACTTTGAGGTGCTCAAGAAATTCAGTTGATCTGCATTCCAGAACCACACCACCCAGATTAATGTATAGGACACATCATGGTCTTTCTCTGGAATCCAGACTACTACCAAATTCTACAAGGTAGTCAGGGAGTTACCATTCATTCCTTCATTTTTTCTTTGCTTCCTCCTACTTCCACAGGCAAAACTTGCTTGAAGCAGCTAAAAGCAGGTGCTGTGATAATACATTGATAATGGGGCCACCAAAGTTCCTCAGAGTGACGGGACATGATGATCATGGGAACAGTTTCTCATTTTCTTAAAGGTGTCTCTAGGATGTCTAGCATGTCACTGTATCCTGTCCCTCCCATGGGTATTTGTGGCCCCGTTTTTAATGAAGACAGGAGCAATAGCACTTTCTAGCCATTCCAACAAAAAGAAAATAATGAATGGGAGGCTTCAGACTACTTTGTAGAATAGTAATTTATTTACAGTTTTTAAAATTGGGTTTTCACATAGTACAACAATAAAGAAAAATAGGCAGAGCAGGGTAGGGTAAGGGGCTTGAAATCTGAAAGCAGATTGCACAGGAATGGCAATTCAGCTTTAATAGTCTATAAAACATACATTGATATGAAATCAAGCAGGCGACTTTGTGAAGGGAGTCCACATTTGTGTCCCTCTGGTGCTTCCTGTGGCAGGGTGCACATTCAAATACAGTGAAGGAAGGGAGCTCTTTTGTCCACTGAATAATAGGCATGGCTATGTTGGAGTACAAAGCTCTTTGCAACCATAATTTCTTACCCAAGCCACTTTTACTTGTCTTCAGACAGATACTAAAGCACAAAATTAACACAATTGCATCTGCAAACTTCCAGCATATCTCCCAGAAGCGATTGATACATGTCATGGTGTCAGCCTCAAAAGGGGCTGCATCCAGCCAAGACCATATCTTTTGGCTGAGAGATGCAAGGTCAGCTTCACACCTCCAATATGTTGCTGTGGTGCAGCATGTCTTAAAATGGTAAAAGGAGCCCAATAAGTATGAAATAACAATTTTGCTATATTAGTCTTAATTTGAAATAAAGGAGAATAGCTTTCCTAGTTTCCACTTGAGATGTGCAAATTCTCTAACTCTTTTCTGTTATGCTATGTATCACCTTTAGTCATATCCAGAAGTTGCCTGTTTAGTTGTAACTTAGGGTTAATACTTGGGTTAAGCTAATCAACTCATCCAGTGAGGCTGGAATTGTAGAGGCACTGAGTGACATCTGTAAATAAATGTCAAAGCATACTTTAAATATAAATATTGCCAGTTTATGAAAGTGCCTAAGTTACACTTGTTTCTTAATTCAGAAACAAGTCCCCTTTTGGGCCAAAAATAATAGTCTAAAGCATGACTATTCAGTTCACAATTATGTATTCATGCATGACTGTTCTGTTCACGATTATTGTTTTCCAGTGCTTAGGTCAAAATTGTGTCCATTTAGCAAAGGATTAAGGATTAGTGGCAGCCTAACATTACCCATGCCCTTGGTTTCAGAGATGGTGGGTGGAATTGTCCCCTACATGTATATTGACGTAGAACCAAGTGCTACTGAGGGGTGCCAAATAAAAAGATTCCAAATTGGCCCACAAGGGGGACCTATAGAACAGCAAGGTCTGCCACTCATAGACATGCCTGGCAGGGAAGATAAGCTTTATGATACACAAAATAAGGTTTGGGTAAATGTTAAAGCTCTTTTTAATATAATGGGGAGTTGCACTTGTAAGAATCCCAAACAAATTTATGAAAGATTGTTCCAACTATTTAAAAAAACAAACAAACCTTGGTATGTAAGGGAATTCCCTGAAGAACACATACAAGGTTTATTTAAGTATATTGATTTTTCTTCTGTTTAGTCCTGAGAATGAACCACTTGTCGCCACCCATGTTTCCAGTTCCAAAGATAGGATTTAGATTCAACTTATTCACCAGTGGAATCTCTTTGGAAATTCGTTGTATTTCATAGAATCATAAGTAAAGCTCCTTTTGATCTGTTTCTTGTGTGGGTTTTTAAAAGTCCACACTCAGTTGTGGAAGGGAGTGGAATCCTTCTCTATATTTGTATGTGGATAGAACCAAGTGCTATCCACCTCCTGATGAAGTTACATGGAAATTAAATATGAATATGCAAATAGGACAGAACAGACTTACAATTTAACATACAGGAAAATAACTCAGACCAGAAACACACTGAAACCCATTTATAAAGCAGCCTGCTTCCCCTAACCTTGGATTGATATCCAAATGTTGTACTGAGAATTCTCTTGTTTCTGCTAACATGTAGGCTTTCAGCTTCCTCATCTGCAAAGTGGGAGTTTCGGAGGATATAGAAGGATTAAAAAATCCTGCACATAATTGCAATGCTATACAAAAATATTTAAGAAATGACACATTTTTGACCTAAAGTCTGGTTTTAATTTAGAATTCTGAAACAGTGCCAATACACCATATTCTTGGGGTTAATTATTTCAGTTGCTTTTACAAAGTTTAACCTTTGCCATAGGGGTCAATGACTAGTGTTGCTATTTATACCCAGCCACTTACACCAATGTAGTCTATAGCTTGCATCCAAATATCCAGCTGTGCAAAAAGGAGTACTTTATATTTGCACAGGAAAATCACCAGGGTTTATGGTGGTTACAATCTACTATGTTGGTAGTGAGTTCTAGAATGTCAAATTGCCTCTTGAGTGTACTTTCCAGGGGCTTAGAAGGTTTCCTCTTGCCTTGCATGTGCACAAAGAAACACTTGCACTGTAAAAATAGATCTTTAGAACAAACAATGTATTTTTGTATCAGGAAGGTAGAGCTTTGTTGCTCAGAATTTTTGTAAGAATCGGTGCAGTTAGCTTGGTTCTAGGTGATTAGAAGTAGCTACCCATATCAGTTTGAGATTTATTCACTGTGAGATAGCTACCCTGTGGTCTTTGCTGTGATGTGATGCTATTTGTGTTTAAGAGACAGAAATGTAGTTATATCTGTCACAATTAAAACCTCATTAGTTGATGTGTTTGGGAAAGATCTTTCCACTAAAAAAAATTTCTAGGGTACTCCTGCCAGATCACCAAGCTTGTGATACTACTTGAATCACATTGTTCTTTTGATCTGAAAGTGGTTTCTAACTTTATCTTAACTATATATTTCACTTTTCCCACAGTCTCTGCCATGTCATCAGTTTCTTTCATCCATTTTATGTCACTTATTTGTACTAGATCCGGAAGTGTTTTAATTAAGTGTTTGGCCTTTAAGGTGTCCCCAAAACTGGCTGGTCCATAATTTTGGCTAACCAAAATATTGTCACCCGGATTATTCCACCCTGTAAGTGAGCAGTATCTTCGACTCCAGAAAAGACTCTCTCGTCAAGGCAAGGGGCGTTTTGGTATTGTGTTTGGTGGATGTGCCAGGCAGTAAGTGCCCAGCAAACACAGAGCCAAAACAAATCCCAAGCTTGCTTCAAAACTTTTGGTTGTGGCAAGATCAGAGATCTCCCTGCTATCACCAGATATTCAAGGAAGCTGGTGCTCATTAGCAGTTCTCTAGGTGTTCATTCTGATCACATGTGGAGCACTGCTGCTTCATTGACTTCTGAAATTTCAGTGGACATCATTAGAGAACGGGTTGTAATGATAGAGCACATGCTTTGCAAACAGAAGATCTTTGGGCTTCCTTCCTGACATATCCAAGTAAAACAATCAGGTAGCAGAGTATGGTCAGAAGGCACATAAGTAGCCCGGAATATGGTCTGAAGTCATATAAGGCATCTACCATGTGGATGGCCTGGGCTTGGAGAGGAAGCCACCTGGGAACCACTTGTAGCCACCTTGAGTTTCACAGTGGGAGAAAGCTGAGATATAAATAAATAAATAAATACATACATACATACATAATGATATAAATAAAACCTCTACTTAAAATTTTAAAGTAGGCTTTGGCAACTTCTCTTGTCATGATGACTGCACCATGCCCTCTAGCAGATGTGAAAACAACCAGGGTTCCTCCCAGTTTTAAATCTCCAGAGATCATCCTAGCAGCTGTAAAATGATTTTTGTCCCAGCATGAAGTTTGGAAAGAAAGCTGGGGTTCAGTCACTCCAATGCAGCCCAATGCTCTCCACTCTGGTTGCACATATGCTCCAAATGTGGAGGCTTATGAGTATCAAATGTATGGGGCAAAGCGTGGCAGTAATCTTTATTGCCATGGTATCTCATACCCTGCAGTTCGTCTATATGGTGGTTTTGGCCTTTTAGATGAAGCCCCATAAAGAAGAAGGCTGGGGTGTGTTTTGGATTTGGTTTAAACCATTGGCCCTAGTTTCCTTCCCTCCTTCCCCAGGCAGTTCCTTTTTCTGCTCCCCAAGGCCAATTTGCAGCCTTGGAGAGACAGCTTCTGCAATTCTTTCTCTGGTTGCTGCAAAGGGGGCAAGGAAGGACAGCTTTCAGCACCCTCATTCACAAGACTATGGAGGGAGGGCTGCATATACTTCCCAGGGCAACACTGGGAGGCCATAGTATTGGACCCTTGCTTACTGAGGTCCAAACAGCAATTCCTCAGGGCTGTTGGGTTCTTTAATGAAGTAAATTGAAGGGATTTGGTGAAACCCTTGAACAAACCCAGAAAGCCTTTCTTGCAAGGAAGTTTGTCAAGGCAGTGTTATTGTCTCCCAAACCCAGGTCTTGGGAGACCACAACTTTTGGCTTGGATAAGAACACCAACCAAAACTTGTAAGCCCCTGCCCTGGAGAGGTTGCCCAAGACTAGGTGGAGAAATAGTCTCACCTTGCAGTGGGCTGAACCTCCTTCCTCTCAATGTGCTGCTTTTCCAATTTGGCTATTATGTGGCAGACAGAGGGCTGATTTTAGGTCCACTGCAAAGATTTTGCAAAGATAAACTATGAGAAAGATTTTGTTTTGTTTTGTTTTTTTGGTTTCTTCAAAAAACAAGAAATGAAGAAGCCGTCTCTTGCCATAATAGTGAGAATAATTGTCTTCAGAACACACAGAATTTTCTCCCCCTCGACGCTAAATGCCAGTATATTACTACATGTATTGGGCCCCCTCCACCTCTGGGTCCTGAAGTTGCCGAAAGAAGTCTGGGTCAAATATTTTAGCCCAGTGGTATATGGCAGTTTCCTATGCACCAGCAATGTGTCATGACAAATCAAATTCAGCCCAGTATTTGGAAAATGTCCATGCTTGAGGCTTCTTGAGGTTCATAGTGTACCAGACTAATTCTCTAACTCTTCATTTCTAAAGTGAGCTCTGGCTTCTAGAATGTAAGTTTTCCTCCAGGACAGCAGATGTGTTGGTGGCATCAATCATTCTTCAGTGTTTAGAAACCTTAGTTTTATGTCTGGAGGCAGTAGACGGGCTCCATATGAAGGATTGCTTCTTTTCCTGAATTACATAGTGGGTACAAGATATTGTATGGCAATGATACTGCATTTTAGTAGCATTACAAGTGGAAGCCAAGAAACTAGAGGATGAATGAGAGCATCCCATGAAGCAGTTCATGATTCTCATAGCTGACATAAGGTAGATGGAAAAGCTCAAGGGTTGCAGGAGGCAGCTATTGTGTTAAGTCATGTTTAGCAAAGTCATACATATAGATACAAGTTTGACTGTTATCCTGTATTTGTTTGAAGCAATGAAGGGGTTTTAGGCACTATGGTACTTAGCTCTGAGTATTCAAGCAACAATGTAATGGTGAGATTTCTGCTTTAGAATAAGAAGCGACACTTTAGCACTAGGATCATTCATTAACTTTGACAGAGTCTTTCTAAGGAGATTTGTAGGAAAACACATTTTATATAACTAAATGAAAAATGGAATTGATATTTTGTGCTTTCAGTATAGACCCACTAAACACAAAATTTGGGCTGAATCTAATAGGCTGTATTGTAAAGGTTAACCTGAAGCAATTGGAAGAACTGAGTAATATAGGAATTCTCGAAATGAAGCTTTGTGTTTCTGGAATTTGTTCAGATAATATCTAATATAAAGACACATGCCTTTCATATGAGAATACAGTTAAAAATATTGCAGAGCAACATGTCCACAGTGACACCTGTCAGGGTTTATGAAAATGGAAATGCAAAATAGATTTATCATGCGAAAGTGCCGTTTTAGTATAGATGGGTAATGTTTGGGAAGTATAATTGAATCAGAAAAGTAGTGGCAGTTACTCAAGTTGGTTTCTTTTCCTCGGTTCCCTGTGTGCTCTCCCTGCTCATTGGTCTGAAGGTAATACTAATTTCTTTGGTGTTACCGGGCCATTTACATCTTCTTGAATACTGGGAAATAAATCAGTGACTCAATTTAGGCAAGTAGTTTTTTCAGCATGCTTTATTTTCTTAACCATACTGTCTCATAGCAAATTGCTGCAACTCATAAGGTAATCATTTCTATGTCTTTGAGCCTTTCTTGTGAACACAAGAGCGTGTAATTTATGGAAAAAATGGTCTGACTACCTGTGACTTTCCAAGACTTAGAATATTTAGGTATCAAAGTTGGGGAGAAGTTGGATAAGCTCAAGTTGGGAAGAATTAATTAGCATACTCAAATGTCTGGCAGTGAATGTAGTAGGGGTCCTGGACAGTACATGTAGAGGAAGGGGAGATGACAGGGTTATCTCCTTGTCACAAGGTTAAACTCTCCCTCTGTGCAATACAAGAATGTTTCTGCAGGGGAAAAAAAAGCAAACAGGCACCTCTTCAGAACCGACCACCGTGATATCGTTTATGCAATGCTTAGCTCCAGGGCTAATACAATAAGAGGCTTTGTAAGAAAAGATGTCATTTTTTTCGTCTCCCTGTACCGTTGCTCAAAACACTACAAAACTCCTGTTCCAGGCTGATTGGCATTCTGAAGTTCTCAGGGCATTTTGCAAATAGAATGAGAGAGACAGCAGTAGAAAAATACAATCAAAGGTGTAAAAAAAATCAGCATTTTGCTATTTTTTTTTACATCTTTATAGCAGCTTCCCTGAAACTTAATCTGTTGGGCTGCATTTTAATGCATTACTGTCACAATTTGTTTCAGCCTGCACCTCCCTCCAAGTGCCTCCTCTGATAAGAGACTTGGAAGTTGACAAGGGAGAGGGCCTTCTCAGTGGTGACAACCTGATTATGGAATTCTCTCCTCACTGAGGTGCACTTTGTGCCAACCTTGTTTGTTAAGACTGTCCTCTACTCCCGGGGATTTGATAGCATGGAATGGGGCATTTATGTCATTTGTATACAACAGCTTCTTATAACTGTGCTAACTGTTTTAAATGTTTTAATTTTGTATGTTAGAGGGGGTTGTAATTACCTTTCATTGTGTTGTGCATTTTTATGAACTACCCATAAAGTTTGGACGATAAAGAAATAAAAATAATAATACTAGAATAAAAAAACCTTTCCTGTTCCAACTGCTGGGCTCTAGCAAAATGGTTTAAACCATTCTGGTTTATATGAGTGAAAGGTCAAGTTGGGATTTAAACTTTTTTTAAAAAACTCAGAACTTTCTCCTCTTACTATTTCAAATAGTACCAAATACAATGAAAAATCAAGCACCAGTGTTGCAGGACTAGGGATGAAAATGATTCAGTATCCACCCGTGTGGCCAAAAGAATCTCAAAAAGCAGTAAATCACTGATTTGCAGTAAATTATGATCACTCTGAAAAGCAAAACATCTGTCTTAAATGATAGCTGCTGTTTATATACACAAAGAAGGCCATATTCAATTTGTGCAACTGTAGATTTTGGTGATTATTGAATGTCTCATTGTGTACAAGTGGGTGAACACACCAATATTTCTGTTCTCCATAAAGACAGGAAATATTGTTTAATGCCAAGTTGGAGTTCTAAATTGCCCCTGTATCTTCATAACAAAGGCCAATAGATAACTTGAAAACACAAAGAAACTTTGCCATTTGTCTTTGCTACATGTCTGGTAGTCTTTCTGCTTCATTTCTTCTTGAATAGAGCTTGAGTAAGCACTTTGATTGCTTTATGTGTGAACCATGACTTGTAAGCCCTCTTAAGAACTAATTAACCTGTTATGCTTTACTGGAGACTGGAGCCAACCTGTGAATGGTGGCCAGGAGGGGGTGGAGGGGGCAGTAACAACTGTGCAGTTGTGAAAATAAACTTGGACTTCCAAGTTAAATATAAAATACGTAAGTAATTGTTTTCCTGTTGCAATTTTTATGCAGTTACAAATGTCAATAATATTTACTAGCAAAGCTTGAGGAATTTGTTCAGTCCACATTTTGAAGCAAACCAACCTGATGTGCAGCTCCTAGAATGCAGTTTTCCTTGGGATTTTGCAATTCTTAGAATTTTGTGATAAATATCTAACCTTAAAAATGTACCCAAATGGCAGCTTTAGAATAAAATATTCTAAATATTATTTAGGTTGAAATACAATTTTTGTGAGAAAAGGCATTAAAATGCTTATTTAAAAATGAATCTCTCTGTGATTTTACAGTAAGATTATATGTGATGGAAAAGAATTATGCCTAAATAATAATTCTGTTCCAATAATTCTGTGTTAATTAAGAGCATGGGACTGCGACTCAGACGATCTGGGTTCTAGTCCCCGCTTGGCCATGGAGCCAACTGGGTGACTTTGGGCCAGTCACAGACTCTCAGCCCAACCTACCTCACAGGGTTGTTGTTGTTGTGGGGATGAGATAGAGGAGGAGAATGATGTAAGCTGCCTTGAGCCCTTTGAGGAAAAAGGCAGGATATAAATCGAAAAATAAATAAATAAATGCAAAACTGCCAGGGACTGGAGACTGACTGATTTATCCATCGGTAATACAATTTTACCTAGCCAAACTGTTCAGTGTTATCTGTGATCTAAAACACATTGTATTTGTATGCCCACTTGGTTGCAGGAGATTCTTGCCATGGGTGACTAGTTTATAAAACTCTCAAATATACTCTGTAACTGTGGCTTTTATTTCTTTTGGAAGTCAAAGTAATGTGTTAGTTTAGTCGGCCTTGGTCTTTTGAAAAATCTATCCTGGTTGAAGCCTCAGAACCAACCTCTCCAGGATTAATGGTATTTGAAAAAACAAAAACCACAAACAGTGTACTGTACAATATGTCAACTAAATGTTTGATTTTGGGTGATTGGCTATTACTAGAAGTTCTTGAACTAAAACATAGGCTGGCTTTCAGGTGAATATGGCATACTTCAAAGTTGTGACAGAGCCTTATATCGATGATGTTGCTCGTGAAATAATACATCTTTGAGATATGCCAAAATGTTATTCCACTCTTCCTCCAGGAAGCCTAGGGAAGTATGTATGGTTGTCTTCTACCCAATTTTTCACAGTCAGCTTGTGATGCTTAAAGCAAATGATCCAAAGTCACCCAGTGAGCTTCCTGGCTGGTTAGACCCAAATCTGCCTTTGCCCCCATGAGATTTTTTTTTAAAGATGTTACTAGTTTGCTTTAGAACTACTATTTCTTTTTGATTGTAGAGGGGAAACATGTGTTCAAGCCCATATTCTATATTCAGAAGATCCCAAGTCTGGTCTTGGCATCTCCAGTTTAAAATGGGTAACAGGCAATGTGCAAGACTAGAGTACACAACACAGGAATAAATGCAAAATAGCCTGAACTAGTATAAGACAGCTTTATGTATTTTTTAAATTCTTATCAGCATTAAACAAGCCATATTAAACTTACACAAGGATATTACATTTTAAAGTATCCAAAGGAATAGAATATGAAGGCACTGGTATATTTGTTTTTCAAGATTAAAAAAAAATTCTTGAACAAGAGCAATGTCATATTTTGGGTTTGAAAGTAGATAATCCATGCCCACTTACTCTTTTGACATAACCATTGTTGTTTCTGGGGAATTCTAAAGTCTGCTCTGAACTTGTTGAAGGACTGTAGGATACAAAGTATAAAATTTTCAGATTTGTGAGAATCAGTTGTTGGTCTTTTGTCAAACTATCCAGCCTGTTTGGGTGATAAGCCACAAAGGATTCATTTTTGAAGTTCCATAAGCAGATGTGCTTATAATGATCAAACTGAAGCCACTAGAGGTATCTATTCACTCAAAATGCTAGAATAGGAAAAAATAGGAGCCCTCCAGTGGCTAAAGTATCATCCATTTAGTTCAAAATTACTGTTTGTGGGTATTAAATGAGTAATATCCAACCGAATTTACATGGAATTTGAGTTAGTCTTCCATTTCTACCCCACATAAGTTTTGGGAAATTATTTCTGAAATTTAACTAGAGAAAATGTATACACCTAATTGAAAGGTATAGATTGAATTGGTTGCAAAGTTTGAGTTTAAGCTAAAGTCCCAAGAATAACAAATAATACAATCCCTCTAGAATTTCCTACTTGATGTGCTTTGCTGCCAAAGTTTTGTTTGGCCTCAAACAATACTTTAGAATCTCACCATTAGCTAGAACAGTTTATCGGTTCTCTCAAAACTGAAAATCAGAGATCCTGGTTTCTCTTCCTGCAAGGCTATATGGCTGTGAAGCACTGTTAATTTTTGCATCTAGAGTCTCACCTTTCATTTATTTAGCCAGGTGTTCTTAGGGTGAGTTCATGCTGATAACCCACTGTGGTTTACTGTGGTCTGTCAAGTTATTTATTTATTTATTGTTTATTATTTATTTATTAAAACATTTTTATGCCGCCCCATTCGCCGAAGCCTCGGGGCAGCTCACATCATTAAGTTAAAATAATTATAATATAAATTAAAAATATAAATATTAAATTAAAATACAACAATACAGTATAAAATAAGCCACCCTGGCCAGAGAAAACCAATAATGTTAACAGTTAAAATGCCGCTTGAATAAAAAGGTCTTCGCCTGGCGCCAAAAAACAAATAACGACGGCGCCAGGCGGACCTCTCTGGGGAGCGCGTTCCATAACTTAGGCGCC
>NW_025335440.1:20047071-20124215 GCF_004798865.1 Varanus komodoensis | reverse complement strand
TCCCTGTTGGTTCTCCTGGACCTCCCAGCGGTTTCATGTAAATGTTGAACAGCAACGGGGACAAAATGGACCCCTGCGGTACTCCATGGCATAACTGCCATGGCGCAGAGCCATAGTCCCCCAGCACTACCTTCTGGAACCGGCCATCGAGATAGGAGCGGAACCACTGCAAAGCAGTGCCACCGACCCCCAGTCCCACAAGCCTATCCAGAAGGATACCATGGTTGATGGTATCGAAAGCCGCTGAGAGGTCCAGGAGAACCAACAGGGACGCACTCCCCCTGTCTTTCTCCCTGCACAGGTCATCGTACAGGGCGACCAAGGCAGATTCAGTACCGTACCCGGGTCTGAAGCCGGACTGCAATGGGTCCAGATAATCAGTTTCATCCAAGAGTGCTTGGAGTTGTCCCGCCACCACCTGCTCCAACACCTTGCCCAGAAACGGGATGTTGGCCACTGGTCTATAATTGGTGGACATCTCTGGACCAGTCAGACTACCGCCTCCTTTAAAGGGGCAGGCACCCGACCCTCCCTCAGAGAGGCGTTAACCACTTCCAAGATCCAGGTCCCAATCCCGTGCTTGGAATTATTTATTAACCAAGATGGGCAAGGGTCCAATAGGCAAGTGGTGGGACGTACTCGTCCAAGCACCTTGTCCACATCATCGGGCTGCAATAACTGAAATTCATCCAATAATTCTGGACCAGACGGCTGCATTGGCGTCTCCCTTAAAACCTCTGTATCAATAGTGGAGTCCAGCTCGTGACGAATCTGAGCGATTTTCTCCCTGAAATGCCTGGCAAAGTCGTCACAGCAGGCCTTGTTATCCAGACCTTGTCCTGGTATTTCAGCATGGCATGTTCATTTAGAAACAATGGTCTGTTCTATGGTTTCTTGGTAGCATGAAGTTGTTGTCCAAACCTGGAAAACAACTCACTGTGCTACCAAGGCCAGACTCAGCCACTTGGCGGAAGCACCTTTGCCAACCAACTAGCCAGAGAGGCCACTGACAGCTACCAATTTCTGTAGGTGTCAGAGGTGTCTCCACTCTGTCCACCTCCTGCCCTTAAGATTTTCTTTGTGGCAGAACCAGACAAGGAGCAGAGCCTCTCAGCTGATTCCCCTGCTGCTCCTTACGTGCAGGAGGGAGACCCATTGCATGCATGAACGGGAGAAGGGGGAGACAACAAGATTCAGTTGGGTGGCAGTGCCCAGTTGGGGCTGTACCTCTCATTTGATTCCTCAACCATTCTTTTTCACTTCTGCTGCCCCGAGAGGCATGCAAAACCCAGCACTTTGGATATACAAGTTTAGGCTATTGCCTGCCCCCTTTTGCATATAAAGAGGAAGGCACAACTCATCCACCTTCTACCAGCCATTACTCATGCTGATCTCAGTCAGTCTTTATAACAATTGGAGGCTTCCCTGCCTTTTCCAGATATTTAAAACTGCCATTTATCTTGTTGACCATTTTCATTACATAAGCAGACAGTTGCTTATTTCTTGGCTAATAAGTTTCTTTGGAAGTTGCAAAAAACACAGTACAAAAGTTAAGAGTATGTCTTCAGCTGAGTCCTCAATTCAGTCCTCAACATGATACCTTGAAGAAATTTTATTAGCTTAGTGAAGTTTTTGCAAAATCTGTTTGACTTTTCCCAGCATGGCAGATCTCCTTCACATTTTAATAATTTCTTTTTCATTACATCTGAGACAGGTGTTATGTTAGCAGGTATGTAGGTCTTTTTCATACAGAAATAATCATGTGGTTTTAGTGTGGTATAATTTGAATAAGCCTTGTAAAAAACAAGCAGTTTCAGGTGAATGCAAACACCCAGTGACTTCTAGTTTCAGTTTTATCTTTCTCTGTCACATGTTTAACTTTTTTCCAGAACATTTATTTCTTGAAATTGAAAACAGACTTGAAATAACCGGTTCAGTTTCTTTGGAAAAAAAAAAAAAACACTTGTTTTTATTTTTGTTATATAATGCCTCTCCATTTAGTTTGATTAATGCATTGAAATGAAGTGGTGGTTACCTTATATTTAAGTATTTATATTAACTTTAAAGTACCTAGTACCTTTTATAGATATTCTTAAGACCTAGAATGCATTTATTTAAAATAATAACATAAGAAAAACCATGCTGGATCAGGCCAGAGGTCCATGTAGTCCAGTGTTCCATACATACAGTAGCGAAACAGCTGCCCACAGCATCACGCTAGCTGGACAGTGCAAGACCACTGCTTACCCATGCTCCTCAGCAACTGGTGTATGCAGGCATGCCACTTCTAGTGAAGGAGCCAGTAATAGTAGCAGCCATAGATAGCCTCTTTTTCCATCACTTTGTCCAATCCCCTTTTAAAGCCATCCAGATTGGAGTCCATCACAGCCTCCTCTGACATGAACGTAGTTGAACCAAAGAATTGCTTTCTCTTGTCTGTCCTAAACCTTCTCCAATCAGCTTCAGTGGATGACCCCGGGTTTAGGTGTTCTTGGGAAAGGGAGAAAAAAATTGTGTGTTGTGTTCCATAATAAATGGCTTACTGACATTTCCTGATTATCTTCTGCTGCTTTGCTGCCTTTTTACAAGGCATATATAGACTGCATTCTTTCTGATCCTGGAGAGTCCTCAGTTTGAGGGTTCACCTACAGCAGAATATACCGAGTGATGCAAAGCAAGGCAACTTGTAGCAGGAAAAAAAGTAATCTTCAAGTCTTCTAGGAAAGTAACAGTAAAAATAAGATTTATTTATACACATAATTAGTATAAATTACCAAGATGTCACAATTGGTTTATATTTACATTTTAATTAAATGCTTCCAAGGAGTTCAGTGTGATATTCATGTCTCCTCTCCTTTTCTCCATGTTATTTTCACAGCAATCCTATGACGCAAGCTATACCAGCCTACCCCCCATCTATACCCTTCAGCTGTTTTGGACTTCAGCTCCATCAGCCCTAACTGGCATGGCCAGTGGTCAAGAATTCTAGGATTTGTGGTCCAAAACACTTGGAGAGCATCAGGTTGTGGAGAGCTAAGTTAGGCTGAGAGTAGTGACTGGAAAGATTCAACATATTAAAAGTGCTGGTCATGCATTGGATTTGCTGAGGTTTTATTAAGTGAACTGATAAAATATTTCTTTTCTGCTTCTAATTTTTCCTGTACCATGTGTGCATATTTCTACTGCCAAATATAATTGTCTGAATTTTAAATGTATCATATCTAAAATATTTGAACAGACGAGTACATTGCAAAAAGAAAATGTTTTCCTAATTGGTCTTAAGAGACCTGTTGATTAAAACATACAACTACTTTTTAGCTCAATTATTTTTAGAACTTGAACCCTTTTATCTGATGTTCTTTTTGTAGATGTGCCAACAGGTTAATTGTGAACACACTTGAAGCAGTTTAATGGAAATCAGGCTAAGCATGCTTAACCATCTGAAAAATGTTGTCCGTTATGTTGCCTAATACCTTTTAGCTACATTTCACTTCTCTTTCTTCCCTCCCACATGATATTATAACCTTTGTGGGTTACTTGGGATAAGGCCAAAGAATATGTATAATCTCACTCTCACTGGGTTTCCAGCTTGTTCAAAAGAAGAATGATAATGCTACAGTAGTATGACTAACAGTTGTAGTTTGGTATTAGTACTACTTGGCATGAATGATACCCCTGGTTCAATTCCTGGCATTTCCCTGTTAAAGATCTGTCAGGGACAGTATGGAGCTCCTGCCAGTTGGAGGACTGGCCTGGTCTGGACAGACTCATTTATTGTGAGCCACTCAGAGAGCCCAGATATGGGCTACTATAGCAGCATACAAATTGAAATAATAAATAAATAACGGACAAGTAGCTGGGGAGCTCCAAATTTTTATTTCTTTTTATTTAAAATTTCTTATATACCATCTAATTATTATAAAATCTCAAGACACTTTACAAAAAGCCAGAAAAATATAAATACATATTAAAACCATATTACAACTGCAAAATAGTTAAAAACTCCTTGGTGCCCATATTTGCTTCAACTAATTAAATTAGATTATTGATTTAAAAACTGGGAGAATAAAAAGGGGTTGGCATGGTACCAAAATGAATAAAGCATTGGTACCAGGCACACCTCTCTGGGAAGTGAGTTCCATAATTGGGGCACTATCACAGAGAAGGCGCAAATGGGGAACTCCCACATTTCCTACCCATTGTCATGCTGGCTGGGGCTGATAGGAGTTGAAGTCTAAAACATCTGGAGGACTGGGAAATGCAGATGCAAGGCACCATTATATGTTGAGCTATGCTTGATTTTGGTGCTACAGTGCTAATGAGCTTATGAACATTTTCTCCTAAGGAGGAGCTCAGTTCTTCATGGGCTATGTGCGGAATCCATGCTTCAAGAACATTCTGCAGCCAAGCAAGAGTCTTGGCAGAGGCCCCTTCCCCCTCTGCAGTGGCATGCGCAAGGACACAAAGCCCACTTTCCCACTCAGCATCTAGAGCAGGGGTGTCAGACCTCAAGCCTGCAGGCTCCATGTTCCCCAAATGGCCATACCTCTGCCTCCTGGCCACCAATCATTTGCACAGCCTTCCCAGCTTTTGCACAGATTTTTCCCATGTTCAAAAAAGTTGAAATGCTTCTACTCCTATGGCTTAGTTGTTGTAAGCTGCAAGCTGAAATATCCTGGTATTTTGCCCTACCTTGTTCACCTTTAACTGTGCCCATGACTAGAATGTGCTCCCCTCACTTTCTCTGAAATCTATTTGGCTAAAACAGGTTTAGCACTGCAATCTAGAAAATAGTGTTTAGTGCCTGAAAAACACCTGATCCCTCCCTTCTTTCATTTTTTTCAAATTTAGTGTAGTGCTTGTGTCTTCTTTAGTGTGCATTTTTTTTCTGATTTGGCAGTTTGTTTTCCTCTCTGTTTTACCTCACTGCATTCAGCCTGATTTGTTCTTACAGCACCTCCAGGCACATGGCTCAGCAGGTTGCCTTTCTCCACAAGTGCTCATCTTGAGCTTACAAGTTGCTTGCCTTGCAATAGTAAGTTGCTGACAGGCACAGTCTTTGCTTTCTGGCCCAGATGGTATCCATCGTAGATATCGTAAAGAACTCAAAACATGAAACCGCTGACCTTCTCACCAAAATACTCAATAGATTGCTCAGATTAACCTCTGTACCAGAGGATTGGAGAATGACCAATGTAAATTTTTTAAAGAGGGTTTTTAAAAAGGGATCTGGAGGATCCAGGAAATTACAAACCAATTAGCTTAACATCTGTTCCGAGTAAATTGCTGGAGTTATTGGTATTGATAGAATCAGTACGTACATAGAGGGACAAGCTCCGCTGAAAAAGAATCAACATGGCATCTGCAAAGATAAAGTCGTGTATCACTAACCTGTTAACAGAGTTCTTCAACAGTGTCAATAAGCACATGAATGAAGTGATCTAGTAGACTGGTTACCTGGACTTCCAAAAGTGTTTTGACAAAGTCTCTCAAAGCAACTCAAAGCAAACTTAGCAGTCTTGGAATAAGAGGGGAGATCATCTTATTGATCAGTAACTGCTAAAGAACAGAAGGTATAGAGTGGGAATAAATGGCAATTTTTACAAATGAAGAGATGTAACCACACAAGCTTCTGTATTAGGACTAATGCTTTTCAACCAATTCCTAAATAATATGGAATTAGGAGCATTCAGTGGAGTGGCCTAATTATATAGGATGGGTAGAACCAAAGGGGATTATGAGGCGCTCCAATGGGATCTCTCCAAGCAGGGAGAATTAGTATTAAAATGGCAAATGCAGTTCAATGTAAGCAAATGTAAAGCAATGCATACTGGGACAAAAGATCCCAGGTACAAGTAATAGGCTGATGCGATCTGAGCTAGCAGCAATTGATGAAGAAGGGGATCCTGGGGTGGTGGCGAACAGCTCAATTAAAATGCCAACCAAGTGCACAACTGCTATGACAAAGGCAAGATCCATGTAAGGCATAATTAGGAATGTAAATTGAAAATAAGACTGCCAAAATCATGCTCCCCTTAAACAGATCTTAGGCGTGACAGAACTTAGAATATTTTGTACAGAACTGGTGACCTTGCCTGAACAAGGGCATTATTGAGTTGGAAAAAGTACAAAGAAGGACAGTGAAAATGATCAAGGGGCTAGAGCAGCACCTATGAGGAGCAGCTACAATAACTTAGAAAAAAGGCAAGTAAGGTGAGGCAGAGGTGTTTCAAATTATGCATGGTGTGGAGAAAGTGGAGAGGGAGATATTTTTCTGCCTATCCCATAATATTAGAACCCAGATTTATCCAATAAAGCTGATTTGTGGGAGATTTGGGCAAGTAAGACTATTAGGATTGGCGTTTCTCACTGCCACAGGAAGTGGTGATGGCCACCAATTTGAATGGCATTAAAAGGGAATTGGACAAATTCAGGGAGGAGAAGGCTATCAGTGACTACTAGCCATGTTGCCTAGGTGTCATTATTATCAGAGGTGACATGCCTGCATTACACCTGTTGCTGAGGAGCTCAGACAAGCTGAACTTTTGCATCCTTTCTGCTTCATGGATCCTGTGGAGAGCTGGTTTGCCAATGTGTGAACTGAGTGCTGGACCGGATGTGCCATTGGTCCAATCCAGGATGGCTTTTCTTATCTTCTGATGGAGACCCATTCTTGTAACATTAAACCATAGTTTATGATTTATCTCCAAAGAAACTCATTGGAGCATTTGTCTAAGTGGTATACCTGATATGTTCTACAGGGTTCTACAGCCTAGCTGAAGTCTGTTTTATTTAAGTATTTGTTATCCCTTTGCCTTTGAAATCAGTCACTTACACATACTCAATGTGTTCTGTGCTTTACTTAGAAAAACTGTGGCATATTTTATTTTAGTAGATTGTATCCAAACTAGCTAACAAGCAACATCAGTTTAGCAAAATACAGCATTATATACAGACTATGTCAATATGAAGCAAAAGCTGAATTCACAGGGGAAAAAACCCCCAATTCCCACTCATATTCTTGCTGCAAAGCCACAAATCCTATCTTGGGACAGGGTTTTCTCATCATTGGCACACAGCTGGCTCCTCTCTCCTGCAAAGGAGGTTAGCTGCAGCAGGATGACGGAAATGCTGGGGAGTGACACAACTGTTCTTTTTCCAGCCTCCTGGCTGCTATCGCTGATGTTACTGCTTACTGCTTGGAGCAGGATTAAAGCTTGCACAGGAAATTTTGATAAATTACAATTTAACCCTGCAGCCACTATATATGCGAGCTGAAAGCTATGCAAAGAAATGCTTCCATACCTCTGAGGTGAAGGACTTGTGGTCCTTCTGATGTTACAGCCTACAATTCCCATAAGCCTTTGCAGACCTTGCAAATAGGAAAAGTTGTAGACCAAAGCATTTGGAGTGGCCCAAGGTAACCACCCCTGCCCTACTCTCTACATTCCCTTACCTACTCCCCACTTCCTGCCTTTTCTCTGCTAAGACTATCTCTGAGCTGACAATTAGTAGAATTCATCATTTTATTTACTGATCCTATCAGTTAATGTTAGGTTACTTTGTTCAGTTTGTTTATAACTTCATGCAACAAAAAGGAATCCCAACATGATTTACAAAAATGGTTTATGGAGTGCAGATGGTTGCCTCCAGAAGCTCTTGTTATTACATGAGCTCTTAGAGTTCATTTGCAGAATCTTGGATGTCTTGTAAGATCCAGTCCAAAAGAAACTTGACGAGTCTGTGAACTAATGTAGCCAATTGCCTGTATGGATTTGCGTGCATTCTGAGGTACTCATATTGAAACCTTCACAGAAGTGTATTGGTTGGAAAAGGATTCTCTCTAGTTACTCTCAGGTCATTACTCACAGACCTACAGGTGTGGGACAAAGTGGTGCCTTGTTTAGTAGGGGTATGAGCCACTCCTCTTTCCTTCATTGGTGCCCTTTAGAGAGCAGCAGTACCACTGCAGCCCTCTGGCCCATTGTTTCAGAAATTCTTCAGAAGTACCTACATTTCTGGTCAGCTTACTTGGTTCATACAGCAAGCAAATTAATTGCTGCAAACCAAAGGCACCAATGCCTTTGCTTTGTAAGGGCAGCAAATTGTCTTGGCATAATCTATTTATTTACAATATAGTTTTAGTATATTAAAGAGCCAACCAAGTGGAGAATCTACCCCCCCCCTTCAAACATTGTTTTTTCTTCACCAGTGTTGTAATCATATCCTTGACACTCCTATTCTGCCACTGGGGTTTGAGGATTAGACATAATGGATGGGAATGAGGCTATTCAGGTTGATCATTTGGATGTACAAAGCAAGCACCTGCTTAGCTTAGCTTAGCCAGTCTCTGCTTGTAGAAGTTGTCATAGTTCCTCCCTAATACTGCAAATAATTCTGTGTGATTAAATCCTCAGTACTTTTGCACAGCGGGTAGCAGACTCTAAAAATATCTTTGAGATTTCCATATGTTCGCAAGAATTAACATAGAGATAGCTATACTGCCCTCCACTGTTCCTTTAACTTGAAAAACATGTACTAACTGGGTCTTTTTTCTTTTTTTTGATGGAGGAGAGGAGAATACATGATTCACTTCCTCTCTAAGCATAATTGATCTACGTAGTACTTTTTATAGAAGTATTTCTGTTTTATCAAAAGTTTGGCAAAACTGTCACCAATTATCCAGATATTCATTCAGAATAGTTCATTGTAGGCTTTCTATGTATAAAAATGGGTCTTTGGGTATATCTTGCAGTGTGTCACTTTGCTGTAAATTCTAGCCGTACTTACTTGGGAACAAGCCCCGTTGGGTATAGGAAGTTACTTCTGAGTAATATGCGTAGGATACTGTAATTTGTAAGAGATTCTTATTACCTACATTATGAAGCTTATTTCAGATCCAGGCCTATTGGAATTTCTATTCAAAGTAAACTTTTTAAACAAGAAAAGGAAACATGACAATATTGGGATGTGTCAAAGGGAAGAATTTAAGTAACCATTCTTGCTTTCAGTTCCTTTTATTCCTTGCTTGTAGCAGTAGCTTTTTTTCTTCTTTCACTACTCACATTCCAGACTCTTGGACAGATGTGCAGTGCAGGACACCAGTCTTGTGTGTATGTGTACAACTTTAGGACAATTACCAAGGTTTTTCCAAAATGGTGAGATTTGATTTAGAACTTCTAAAAAGAAATGTGCAGAAGGTAGATCTGGTTCTGCAGTAGCGAAACGACACCTCTCCACTGTTAAGTAATATGCCAAAACAATGAAAATTTAGGGTGACCAGGAGTGGATTTTTGTGTGGAAGAGCTATGAACACTACTCAGTTGTGGTATGCAAGACAAGTTCCAATCTTGAGCTCAGAATTCTTTTTTCTGAGTGCATGTCTTCAGTACCAGGCTCCAGTCGGTGGATCTTGGTGTTCCAGTAAAAACAAATAAGCTCTAAATTGGTCCCACAACCCTGAAGTCTGCCAACCCCTGTAGGAGGGGAAAGGCTTAAATACCTTGCTGCTGCTGCTGCACTGAACAAAATGGAAAGCCAACCAGTGGCTGTATTTCAGTTGGATTTTTTTGAAATAGGTGACCAGTTCTACATCTCCTATATTATATGTAGTGCAGCACTGTATGTAGTGCAGCAGGATCTGCAAATGTAATGCATGCTGTTCTACATATTAATCCCAATGGTGACTGCTCACTTTTGCAATCATTTCTGTAATATAATGCACAGTCGTCCTCTTTCACACAGGCCAGAGATCCATCCAAGGTAGGTACAACTTCAAAATGACATTTGACCAGTTCAAGTTCTTTTAACCAACTCCAGCTCTAACTGCTTCTATGCTGTCAAGCAGTACATAAGTAGTTTTTTTAAAGCACTGGAATGAACTTCTTTAATTCCTGTTGTACCACTACCTCTGATATAAAATTGGTTGCTTCGTAACTATGATTTAGGCTAAAGCAGGGAGAAACAGGGGGAGCCATATCCCTTTTCTTATCTTGAAAAACAGATGATTCATGAAAAGCTAGACATGGCTGAAGTAGCTGAGTTGTTCTTGTTCTCTCTAAGGCTACACATGGAGATAGTTTACAGTCCTTTTTCTACACAATTTAATTTTTCAAAACTATTGCAAAATTGCTCCAGGGGAGGGGAGAGAGAAATACGTGTCCCTAGATGGCTATGATAGTCACACTGATGTAGTTAGAGCCGTTCCAGCAGAGTTGGTCATGCTTCTTAGGACTAGTTTATGCTCTTCTCAATCCCATGTACTGCTTGAAGTGCTTCAGAAACCTGTAAAATACGTCAGCCTAAGGAAAAAAAGTAACATGTATCAAAAGCAGTGTTGATGCTATATTCTCCTTGGAGTCTGCCTGAAGCACAGTTCACCTGATTTCCTGGATGTTTCTGAACTTGTTTATAATGTTTCATATCCAAGCACACCCCATTTTCTTTACTGTAATTAGCTTGCTGGATGGAAAACAAGCCAGAGTCCATGGTTCTTCTATCACAAGAAATAAACCAGGGATGAAGTTTCCCTGATTTCTTAGCCACTCTTACTTGCATGCACCAGCACCCTGGATTACTGAGATGTCCAAACCTGGTTTGTAGGATATAGAAAAGTTTCAGTAAAGAATTGTAACTCAAAATTTAAACTTCCATTGTAACAATTTCTAGAGGAGGAGTTGTGTTAGCAAAATGCTCTCTCTCTCTCTCTCTCTCTCTCTCTCTCTCTCTCTCTCTCTCTCTCGCGCGCGCGGGGAGAGAGGGAGAATCTTATGGAGCCTATAGAGCCTATAGACCAACTAACTTATTAGGGCATAAGCTTTTGTAGACCCAGATGCAAGAAGTGGGCTGTGTCCACAGAAGCTTGTACCATACTGAATGTGTTGGTCTTTGTGCTACTGCAAGACCCTTCATTGCTTTAAAAAAGAGCTGTGGTTATGAGATACCTGTTTCTGATGACAATTGGGTTCGCCAATTAAGTGGTACGAGGTTTTTTCTGTAGAAAAATTATTGAAATCTCCCTCTCCCTATATTACTTTCAAATATAGTATAGGAATTGGGGGGAGGCAAAGTGTACCCAGTTCTTATTTATATCCAACAATAAACTGATGTTATCATGCATTCCACACCAATTCTTGTTTTGTTTTTCTGTTTCTGTTTTGACACAAGTTTTTGCACCATTATTATATTAGACTTTTCTGAAAGTTTTGAGAATCTTATTCTTACATTTAATTAATTTGTTTATAGTAGCTTTCTGTAGTATAGTATCCCACTAACATTTGGGATTATAAGATCCAAAATTCTGGCTGGGATTGATAGGAGCTGAATTCTGTTAATTTATTTGAATACAATGTTCATTTTAAAAGGGGGGGGGAGCTGGAAATTCTCAGCCCTGAGGAGGTAAGTTATTCCTCAAGTAAAACAAGGATATGATGTAGCTTTGTAAGAAAAATAAATTATTTCAGGGAAGCAAGTATATATTCTAGAAATAAGTGAATTACCTGTTTGTTTGAACAGGACAAAAATGTACCTTTATGATTACCCAGGATATTGTTGTTGTTGTTTTTAAATCTTGTTTAGAAAGACTACTACTGCTTGTGGTACATAGGTCTCACCATACGTATGTGTTGCAGTCAAGAATTTCCAAACTTTCTATAATGTAATAGGTGAGATCTGAGGGAATTTGAGGTTTTAATCAATTTTGATAATAAGGTTTTCCTATATTTCTCCTGTTACTAATCTGGACATGCATTCCCTATAAATCTTCAATATCTCTACAAATCTTCCAAAGTACTAATTTGGACTTAAATTTCTGGCCTGTCTGATTCTTCTCATAAGTGCCCAAACATAAATAGTGGTTAATCTGCTAAATTGTCTTTCTTCCTTTTATTGTAGAAATCCTCAATTTTTCTTTTCTTATTTTATCTTGATTCCAATTATTTTCTCTAGACTGCTCCATTTTCTGCCTTTCAATTGAATTCCTAGTTATTTTAAGTGGGTTAACACATTAATCTCTTGCATTAATATAAACTGTATATTTGCAATTTCATACATTTTTCTATATTACTGATTTTAACTGTAGTTCAACTTGTATAACTTCTAGCATTTATCTGTTTGTTCATGCAAATCTTCAATAAAACTATCTTATGTGGGAAAGGATGTTACATAGTTACACCACTTGCTTTTCTTCCATTAGAATCTACTTGACGACTTTGGCTTAATGTCATTTGAATCCTTTCTCAGTTCATATTTGCATACTTACAGAATAATGTATCCTCACTCCATTCTAAAGCTACACAGCCTGCTCAGTTGTATGATACAGATAACACAGACTACTGAAAATAGCATACCCTGCTACATATATGAATTTAACAGCAAACTCAATTCTGGGAAAAAATCATAGCAACCTTTGTTATGGTTGTTGTTACACCTTCTTTCAGTGTGGAGGATATTTTAATCCCTCACACAACAATACTTGCATATGGGTAAAAACAAAGGTGAGGTGCTTTCTGTAACTTTTTCACAAGCTTCTTACAGTCTTCCTGGTTTGTCAGTGAGTGATTTTGTTTGCACCCGCTCAAAAACAGAGTTCCCATCCATCACAGAACCTGTCTCATGCACATGGCTTTCTAGATTAATAACACAGGCCTTCATGTGTGTCTAATTTAGTATTAAACATTCATCACACTGGTGTATTTACTGAAATCAATAGAGTCAATTATGGCTAGCTTACATCCCATTCATTTCAATGGATTTACTCCAAGCATTACTATCTGGATCTGCCCAGTTGTCTGAATTAATCTTTTTAAAGGATTTTAGAAAAAAAAAAGTGACTACAGATTGCAGGATGACTTGGCTGTGACTGCTTGTAACTCCTTTACTTTCAGTACTTTGCTAATATGAATGTTTTCTCTCTTTAAACTGAACTCTTTGAATGTTCATCTGTGCTACAGTTTAGAACCTGAATTACTTATATTCTGGAATATTTACTCCCTTTGTTTCATTTCAGAATGACCTTATTTAAAAATGTATGAGGCTATTTATAATTGACTCTGTGGCAGTGATTAAAGAGGTGTGAATAATAGGTTATTGGACGTTGACAGTTTCTTGTTTGCTAGACTGCTGTTAGAACATTTATGCTGCTCAATCTTACCTCATTTATTCTAATGTGATATCTGCATTTTGACATGTGCATAGTAAGTTTATATATTCTTGGGAGGAGGTTGAGTTCAGGGTTTGTGATTGTTTTACATTAACATGAGTATTTCATTGTTAGGTTATATTTATACCTAACAATATTGTGTACATAGTAATTTATGCCTAAACCAGTTTTTAGTTAGTATATTTGAAGTATACTTGATTAGGAATGCAAATATCTATCCTGTATTGACCATCAAAGTAGTTATATTTTGAAAGAGTGTTTACATGACTTTCAAACTCTGACCAAAACAGAAATGATAATCAAATTTCTAAACATAGAAACAGAGCAAGTCAGAAGGGGTCTCCCAGGCCATCTAGTCTGACCTCCGGCACCAGCAGGCTCCACTCAACAATATATAAACAATATAGAGGAAGTTTTAAAAGAAAAGGTTGAATTCTCATTGGGATCTTACCACAGGGGCAAGGATAAGGGGAACTATGGACAAATGAAGGTTTATAACTAATGCTCTCCTGTTGTAATAACAGCCAGAACCACAACAGTAGAAGAACAGCTAAACTGGTTTTTGCCCCAGTAATCTATGCATTTACTTTCTTTTTTATTTTACAAAAGATTACAGTTGAGTCCGATATGCAGACTGTAGTGCTAACTGCTAATCTTCAGAGTTAAATATTCCTTTTTATATCCTACATTATCAGAATTGTCAGAACAGAACTGAGTTCCAATATCAAATGAAATAACTGTTATTGCAATACTCTTCTATGTAATAAAGGGTGTTTCAGAATCATATTGTGAGGAAGTTTTCAGATGTTCCTAAACCTTTTACTTAATGCATGAATACTTTCCACAAACATTTTCCTGTAATTGGGGATCAGTATTTTACACTCCTCCAGGTGTTTTGGCTTAGCAGGTCTGTAGTCAGAAACAAGTGGAAGACAGAATGCTGAAGAAAGCTTCTATAATGCCATGTTGTTCTCACTACTGTTCATATTGTCTTATGGACACCATATATATTGTCTTGTTGTGTTTCAACCCACCTTGGCAGTGATTGTCTTTTCATTTCTTAAAGTAATCAATTTTTGTATTGTATTGTATTTATTATTTTTAGATATTTTTGACTTTAGTAGTGTTACTCACCTTTAACATTACAATAAATGTGTTTTTTTTTTAAAAAGGGGGATTTTAATAAAATATTAGGAATTGAATTTACAAGGCTATGTGAATTGCAACTAACAGGTCTATGCCTATCAGAAGTGGTCTTGCAGTTGTTTGACTACAACCCCCATCAGCTTCTAATCTGCATAACCAATGATGAGGTGTGATAGGAGTTGCAGTAGAACAACACTGGAAGAACCACAAGTTACAGATCCCTAATTTAGATGGTAAAATCGCTTTCTTGTTTTTTCTCTTACTAAGTTACTGTTTGTAGACTCTGTATGTAAGGATTTTAGTTGCTAAAATGGGTGCTTCTTTCATTTTGTCCTTGGAGATTAAGTGGCTTAGAAAGTTTATGCTGAAGAACAATGTTGCCCTTCATGATACTCAGTCAGAGCCAATAACTTTCCTTTCCTAAGAGTAAATGGCAATGTATGAAACCATTAAAGCTGTAGCTCTAAACCCACATCTGGAAGCAAATCTCATATCCTTATTTGGGGCGTAATACAAAAGTATGTGGCTGCACTGTAAGAATAGTTCCCAGTCTAGGGACCAAGAGACACTGTCCCCCATCTTAGTTCCCCAAATATTGTTGGACTAAAACTTCCATCGTTTCCACCCTGCATGGGCAATGGTCAGCAAGGCAGGCTGTTTTAGTCCAATAATTCTTTGTGACCCAAAGTAAGTAACCACAACTTTAAAGTTTTCAATGACATCCAGTACAGGAACAGTGCTTGGAATATTATGAAGGCTCTCTAAAAATGTCCACCCAGCATGTTGCACATCTGCCACCAATTCTCAGTTCAACACCAGAGCAACAGGAACTTTTTAAGTATTTTACGTTATTTTTCAGCCTATGAAAGTACCTCTATCAGTTCATTCTCTAGTCACTGCTTAACAGCTTCAACTTTCCCCTTACCTCCCATTGGTCAAAACATGTACCATGAAAGTGTAGTTTAGAAAAGAGGGAAGGAGGCTTCAGTTGCCAGAAGTATACTGCCCAACACTATATTTCAAATTATGAAGCTATATTGAGATTAGTTATGGGGATATAAGGAAATGGGAGGAGATCAGCTAACATAATGAGCAAATGAAACAATTTACTCTCTGTATAATCTAGACTACCCTCAGGAATCTCAAACTTACTGTGGAGGAACAAGATAACCCATGATGTCCAGGAGGAAAATTTTCATTGGGTAAAATCATGTTTACAAAGAAAGTCTAGAATAAAAGACCCCCAGTTGTACTGCTTTAACAGATTCCTTTGTGAGGTTCCAAGTCTATACAATATAGAGAATAGTGATACACTTTATAGACTGGTTGTGAGGGCACACGCAGATTATGAACTTGAAGAACTCCTACAGCTTGTGTATGCACGTGGACATTTAGAAAGCTGTGAGTTCACTAAGATTTATCTGAGACTGTACAGGATTGTTGATTTAATACTACCATTAATTCAACTTCTGTTATATCACTGATGAATCATTGTTTGTTATACCAAAAATAGTCTGTTAGAAGCTCCAGATTCTGATTTATGGAAACCATTTTAGGGCAATTTTAATCATTTTAGATTATTGTGTTTAAAGCATTTTATTGCTAGCTTTTCTCAGACCTTGTTCTGATTGTATATTGGTTTTTATTGTGTTAGTCTTGTAAGCCACTTTGAACTATATAAGGAAAAGTATACATATTTTAAATCAAATAAATCTGTTGATACATACTGTGTACATTCTGGGAATCTGGCAATAAATTGACATAACTTTGCATGTCAGTGAATGAATCCCAATAACAGAAGCTGACTCCTTGAGACTTTATGACTGTATTTGTATGTTACACTAATCTACTTTGTAGCTAAGTCACAGTAGGATAGTTCTTTGCTGAACCAAACTATAGTACACCTGCCAGACACTCAGGCTTACCATAGATTGTTTTCCGAATCCTTCCCCCTCAATCCTCCAACTGGCTCAAAAGATTTAGTGGCAAAAACCAACTTGCTTCTCCCTCCCCAGTCCAACTGCTGACCCTTTTCATTCATTGAGGTTTTTGGTTTTTTGTTTCTCAGAACCTTTGAAAAGTACAGCTGGGGACATTTTTCCTTTTTCAGCTTCTGGAAATTATGTAACTGTGTTCATAATTGTAGTATTACTATTAATATTAGCCTTGCTCTTTAGTAAATGCACTCTAATGGCTGTCTGGTATGTCTAGTCTTGTCTGGTTAGTTTCCTGTTCTGTTTCAACTGTCAAAGGGAATGGAGAACTGGAATAGGTAACAGTTTGACAAAGGGTGACTGCATATAGATGATAAAATGCTTGTGTATCATCCCGTATGCGTTCTCACTGGATGTCCTTGGAAGCAGTTAAAAATTTGAAATGTTTCTAAAGTTCTTATACACTTGCTTTGTTCTTACACTCCCTGATCACTGTAAGATTCATAGTTGCCACAGAGTGAAGATGCTATTGTTACTACAGTCATCTCCAACATAGGGCAGCCCTATGAATGAATGCCTTCCGATGCCTTCCCGTCCTTGACAACTTTTGTCAACATAGTAAGATACTGTGATGCGATTTATATGGTCGACAGAATCAAGTGGTAATGTTTTGCCTGACAGTGCCACTTCAGTTTGTGGCTGGGCATTGTATAGTTGAAAGCACTCTTGTGGAAAGACCTGCCTGCAGCTAAATAGTACACTGGGAGAAGGTTAGGCTCTTCTTTCTTCCTTAGTATGATGCTCCATTTAGTGGCAAAGATGTTGAGGTATAGTAGCATTCAAACACTATGCCTCCTTTCTGAGGAGAAGCAGTTCTATTTACACATATGCAAGTTGAGCATAGTTGAAGTCACAATTTAAATACTGCAACCAACAGCTAAATGTGCTGTTCTGTGTCAGATTTCCATAAAGAGGCACTGCTGCCTCCCCTGATGATGTTAGTTTACAATTCCTTGAAAAATGTTTGTGCTGTCTGTCCAAACTCAACTCTGTCTCCTGAATTTGCTCTCACAGACCAAGAAAAGGTCTCTTATGAAGGGGAAAGGTAGGGCCTCTGTCAGGATCTTCTGGGTCTGAACTAAGCTGTTCAGAAATCATCCACTGTCACTGAGCCAGCAGTCTCCCTAGGCACAGGAAGTTTATAGAGGAGCCTTCCTTCTGACTCTGTTAACCCCCCTTCAGATCCAGAGCCCCAATTTTACAGCAGTATGATTTCTCCAAACTTCTGCCTGAAGCAATTGAATCTAAGAAAACATTACCATAATCTATTGTATATGAGAGTGGTTTATGAAGAGAGGTTTATGGTTTGGGTGGCTTATGGCTCTGAGGTTCAGTTGTCAAACAGACTTTACTTGCCAGCAGTCCCAGTTCAATCATTAGCCTCTCCTGTGAAAAAGCTCAGGTAGCAGGTGATGGGAAAGACCGCTTGCTCTTACTAGCATCAAAAATTCAGACTCTTGCCCAGGCTCTGGAGCTCTGCTGCCAGTAAGAGTAAACAGTTTGACCCTTCCTCTTCCTTCTAGTGGAAATGCTGCTTGGCATAAACGGTGCTTTTCTTCTTATCACATCAGAGCTTAATACTCTCTCTCTCAAAGCTAATCTTCACTTGTTGGAAATAGCTGTCACTCTATAAAGCTTCAGAACTATCCTTACTCACTTTATTGGGTTTTCAGGGCTGCCTTCTGAATATCAAGAGAGTTGCAAGGGCATAATATTGGTTCTATACTCTTAAGGCCGATGAAGATAGTCTCCTACTCCAAAATCATATAGTTTTGTCGAAGACTCAAAGCTTGATCAGTGCAAAATCACACTAAAACTGTTTCACTCCATCTCCAAAAGAAGAGGGAACATGATCTCAATATTTAAATCTAAGCCATCACTTTAATTTCATTCTGTTATAAAGATATGGAAGGTAGGAAACCTTTGGGAATAACATCTGCTAAATGCTGTGAAAAATGTCTAAAAGTCTAAAAGCTTGTTAAATGTAAACAATATTTTCATACACTGAAATGTACGTGTTAAAGGTGATGTGCTACAGCTGGAAATTAGAATGCTGAATTGTGGACTTTGTGCTTTCGTGATTTAAGTAATGATCTTGCTCAGCCTCACCATCAGATAACTAAGTATTTTGGCTCCTTTATTTATCACACATATGTCATGCTATTCCACCAAGAGAGGCTTACAAGATTTCCTCTTCTTGCCATCCCCATCTTTTCCTCACAGGAACTCTGTGAGCATGTAGGACATACTGCTTAGCCACAGCTTGCCCAGTAAGCTTCCTGTATCATCTTGGGAAATGAATCTTGCATAGCAATTTAGGATACAATCCTATGCATATTCAAACAGAAAAAAAAAGATGTACAACTCCCCGCATTCATTCTAGGAGTTGAAGGACTTTTATCTCTCTAAATATGTATAGAATTGCATCCTTAATGAAGTTCTGAAATACACATTTTTCATATCTAATAGTACTATGAAGATTGCATCAGAATTCCCTGTATGGTTGCCAAGATGCCTGTATAGTTTTATAAATGGTTACCTTTTACATGTATAATTCATTGCTGAGAACCAGCCTAGTATACCAGCTAAAATTTATTATTTATTTATTTGGGTATTTATACCCTGTCCAATATGTTGCAGGTCTCTGGACGGCTTACAAGTCAAAATCCAATAAATACATATAAACCCAAATAATACAAAATAATCCACAACTTAACATAAAACATAGTTAAAATATTAAACATTAAAATTACGGAAAAATAAAAAGGTCTTGACCTGGTGCCGTAAAGCATATAACATCGGCGCCAAGCCTGGAGAGACCCATGTTCAAACTTTGCTCAGCTGAAAAGCACACCGGGAGACCTTGTGCCCATCTTGGTCTCTCGCTCACAGCCTTCCCTAATGTGCAGGTTTGCGGTAAGGATAAAATAGGGCATAGAAAGACTAATTATACTGTTGGAAGAAAAGTGGGATAATTTTTTTTAACTGAAAGCATTTGAAGGCCCATATTCAGTAGACAAAAAACTGACATCTTGCAATACCTTGTTTTTTGGAACATTTAAGTTCATTGCCACAATGTCATAGGGGTCATTGCCTGCTAGTTTTCCCAAGAAAAATGAAGCTTCTTTTTTACGTGTATGTTCTAGGACTGCTTTTAAAAACAAACCACATCAAAAAGCACGCTACCCGCAAGATCTTAGTCTGTGAAACATATGCGATGAGTCAATCATCTACATAAGTATTTATGTAAAATTAAATTTCAGCTGTGCATATGTCATGTACTAGTATGCTGATAAAATGATCATTTGAAGAATGTTATGAAAATGAAAGGTAATTAACTTATTTTGAAAATGTGATATTTTTTTCCTGAAAGTCTGGTAAAATGGCTTGGAAGAAAAATATCAAGCAAGCTACCATTCCTGTATGATATCATTCCTAGTTATTTTAATTCCGAAAAACTGATGTTGCATCCATGCATATATGAGTTGTTCAAAAAGAACTTTCAGACACTGGCCTCTTTCACCTGCTGTTACTAAGGAGGAAGTACCATTCGCAAAGCAGTTTCCAGTGCAACTTACCTTATATGCATTTGTTCTTCCATTACACACTTTGGTGTATACTGTTGTACTCCTACATGCTAAGCTACATAAGCCTAGCATGGTATCTGTTCAGACTGCTGCAAAGCTGTGTTACAGTTGCATGAAACATTAGTTAGCTTTACATGGCTTCTTTTATTTTGGAGAAAAAACAGGTGAACCCTGATTCACAATATGCTCCTTGAGTTAATCTAAATCCAGAACTGGTTGTCTGCTAAACATTGCTCTCCGACTGCATCTCACCCCCATGTCCTGTTTACTGAAACTAGCATTTGTAGGGGAACCAGCAATGAGGTAGGGCTGATTTTCAACATCTGAAGCATGTGCTATGGCTGCTTTTTGCCACAATAAAAATAATCAGATTGAGCAGGTTTGTTTAGAAATGTGAGTGACATTACATGAAGTTTGGCCATCGGATGGCTAGGACATTTCTGTATATTACTTAGAATGGTAATTTCTAGGTGTTTTTAAAATGTGTATATTGCTGTACTGTCATGGATTGGTATAGGACTTTGTCATTTAATGAACATTACTTCCCCCATCCCACTTGTAAGCATAGTTCTAAAACAGGAGACAATGCATGAGAGATGGGAAGGGACACTAGTACTATGCCGCCGCTGTGGTTCAATATACATAATGTGTGCTTTTCTCATCATATAGACATGAACAGAGCCACTCAGTGGTTCCATGAGTAGCCAAATACTTATGAGCTCCATTCTTACAGAACTGCCCAAGATAAAGCTTTTGAAAATGCTTCTGTACAGCTGATGTTTGTTTATTTTATTTTTTTTTTTAAATCTAAGCTGCCTTCCATCTCAGTGGATTCCAGGGCAGTGCTTAAGACTGTGGCTTTGTTCAGACAACACAACAAGTCGTTGTGTTTTTTTATGATTCTCAGTCTGGCATGTTGTTGGAACCCAGTCATGGTATTTCAGCATGATGAAACCATTGTTCTTTAGAAACCATAATACAAAACAATTGTATGGTTTCTCTGTACAACCATGGCTTGTTGTGTGAACCCAGGATCATGGTTTCCACAGTCTTGATATGAAGCTGCTACAGAGTCCTCTGGAAAGAGTGTCAACTGCAGGTGCTGCTGCAGCCATCTACCCTCTGTATGTGTACCAATGAGGAAGAAACAACTGACACATGCAGGAAGTGATGCAATTTGGGATTGAATTTCAGGCATGGTGGTGGATGGGATACATGTCAACCGTGGGGGGAATAGGTGGGGAGAATGGAAACCATGGTAATGTAGAAAGCACTTAATGGTCTGTCAGGTAGATCATGGTAAAACAAAAACAAAAAGCCTGCAACCCATAGTAACAGCACAGGATTGTTGGTCATGTTGTGTAAACACAGACAGTATTTGACTGTAACTAATACAATATTTCAAAAATAACCTTCATAGAAACAATAAAACTGAGAGGGAACAAGCTTGAACCCTATACCAGTTGCAATAGAACCAGTTAAAAATGTCTTGATCTAATAGTGAAGAGAATAACGCTGGTATCAGTTAAAATTCCTTTAGGAGAGTATTCCAAAGTTAGGATGCCACTATATAAAAGGATCTCTCCTTTGCGCATGCATACTGCTCTTTTGCTACTGACAGTAACAATTTACTTACTGCATGGGCAGATTCTCATGGAAAGAGATACTTCTTCAGGTATTTGAGTCTCAAGTTTTTAGGGCTTTAAAAGGAAGCACAAGCACTGTAATTGGGCTTGGAACTGGCAATATTCCCTGCCCACTGAGCATATTCAGTTGTCTTTATGAGTTCTCACCTGGTATTGGTTAGGCCTAATAAGAATTGTAGGCAAAAACATTTGGACTGACACAAGTTGCACTCTGGTACAAAGTTAGGTATCAGTGACATTTTAACAGTGCTTTATTTTCTATTTTTTTAAAAATCCATTACGTGCTTTCATAAGTAACGATAAGTGAATGCCAATGCCAACGCATTATTGGAAGTTTCAAACTGCTGATTAATGTTTTTCTGGTGATAACCCCTGACAAATACAGACCATTTATTTCAGTGTGAAATAGAACTAATATTTTTATTATAGAATTCAAATTGATAGGACTTTTAAATCACGTTAGCAGAGTAACCCTATGGCCATTGCAGCTGCAACTACAGGATTCTTCAGATTCCCAGTTCCAAGGACGGAAATAGTGCTCCAACCTAAGACTTGAAGATGTGCACTTGGATCTCCCTTGCAGCTGGTGCTGCTTCTCTGAAGTCAGAAAATTGACCTCTGAGAGGAGGAAAGAGGGTGAGGAGGGGAGGAGCCTGAGGCCACCAGGATATCCTTATAGTGCTCCAGCAACATTTCTTCCCCATCCAGTGCCACAACTAGATGGCCAATATAGGCCATCTGGGCAATTCAGCCAGATAGCTGAATTGCACAGCAGAAAAGGTGGGGAGGCAAAGATTGCTTCTACCATTTCCCTCATTGTCCATAGGATGCACACAAGTCCCTGTGTTTAGAGGCTTGTGGTATTCAAACATACGAACTATTGAACTGTGTCCTACGTGCACTTTATTTTCCCCCCTCAGATATTTCAGGACAAATATTTGTGATGTATTGGGATAAAAATTAACATGTGGTAAGCTTTGTTAGATCACCCTATACATACCAGACAAAATTAAACATGTATTGAAAATTTTCTGGTGCAGATTAACTTACGCAAACTAGCTTGGTTTTCACAGAAAGTTTTTTCAGTTCAGTTTTACCTGGAAAAAGAGCATTGTTCTTATATAAGTGCCCCATCACAAAATGTTGCACTGTATCTCTTGTGCGCATGAGTTTCTAGAATCTGAGGGAGCTGAAAACCCCAAAAGTAAGAATCAACAACAGAAGTACCTGCTCTGACTTGGGTGTTACTTAGGGTACCACACAAATATCAGTTTAGCTTTTATAGCATTTAACATGCAAGCCAGTGGAGCATGAGGCTTCTGCATGCAAACTTCAAACTCAGTTTGGCCCAACTGCATTTTAAGAAGTTTGAAACTTTGTTGCGACCTGAGAGGTATGCTGGATTTTTCATCAGGGGACTTCCAATAGAGAACTCATACAGTTACTGTTCAAAGTAAATTGCACGTTTGCTTTTTATCCCCCTTAATGGGGATGTTGTGCAAAGAAGGTGGAAAAACAGTATGAAAATATGGAAAGATTACAAGAGACAGTGCCGCCCACTCACACCTAAAAATGCATGAGGCAGAGCAACTGTATAATAAAAGCCATGCCTGGAAACTCCCTAGGAATCCAAAGCAGCCTCAACTTCACATCTGTTTTACAGTCTGCATTGAAGAATTACTGCAAGCCGCTTTCTTTCAGCACGGCCCTCCATCCACCAGTAGGAGTTAGAAGCATGTGCCACATTGCAGGATTTTTGTATATAACTCTTGCAACCTGAATTGCAATGTTATATGCTGTTTTTCAGCTTCATCCCTAACTGCAACAAGGGTCAAATTCTCCAGACACTGCAGGGTTTTTGGAAATCACTTTGTGTTTGAACTGAAGTTTTCAGTGTGAAATACATTACAGGGCTGTCATAAGCGATTCTCTCAACTACGGTCCCTTCCAACCTGCAATATAGGAAGAATAGACTCCACTTGCTTTGGAATTTGCATCAGTATGGGGTTTTTTTTTTTTTAGGTTTTTGCACAAAATATGATCTGAGTTAGAAGGAACAGAAAATAGTGTATTTGCTGCTACATTTGGAGGTTGAGGGGGGTCACAATGGTGCTCAAGCCTAGCTAGTTAAGTTTTTGTTTTCTTCATTCATTCCTGTGGGAAGTTATCCCTTCTGGCTCTGGAGACATTTTAAAAAAAGCTGCTGGGGTGGGGGGAACACCATGAAATTATCTTTCCAACATTGAGAAGGTTTTCTCTGTTCTCTTTGTTTCTATGAGTGTCTTCCTGTCTCCCCTGTTTTTTCAGTCACTTCTTTCCATTCTTCCACTGAGTTTTCAGTGTTTCTTTTCTCAAGAGTGAGTCAGCATTTTGTGACCACTGAGCATGTTCAACCCACATCCAGTGCTTGGAGGACTCTCTCCTTTATAGTTTCTTTCTAAAGGTTTTCTATACTTTGGCAAAGTCTGCTGACCCTTCCCTTTGTATGTAGCAAGTGTTGTTTTAGCTACATAAATGTGGATGCATGGGACTTGACTATCAGAATAAAGATTATATTGTTATATTAGAAAGATATCATCTTTAAAATCATAAATCAAAAGGTAATCATGGCATTGGTAATATGTATTTCAAGATCCACATAGAAGAAGAAATGCTAAAAATCCCAGACGTTATGAAAATTTGATTGGTAGCTTGATTTTATAGGGCTTTGAAAGCACCTTGTGCTACAACTACTAAGCCTCAATTTATTGAGTTCTTCATCACTTCCTTTTTCACCCTCTCTTAATATAGTCCATTGTTAGGGCAAACACAAGTAGACGGCATACAAATTTAATTAATTAATTAATAAGTAGCTGGTATGGGATTGGGGACATGGCACTTTGGAAGCCTGCTCTCCATTGTCCCAATGGTCCCCTGGCAATGCTTTTATGCCACACACACTTGAGTGCCAGTTGTGACTGCTGCAGTCCTGGAACAAAGTCAGGAGCAGTAGATACTGATCAAAGGCTGATCAACAAATTATATATTACTGCTTTGAAATGTATGGTTACAATTAAACTGTAAGGGGTTGCTATGAGTCTCCTGATGTAATGTTCTTTTTAAGCCAAACGTAATAGCAGTACTTGGCATTCAGCAGGGCTTAGTCCAAGGCTATGTCTGTCATCAGCCCTTCCATCTAGTTCAGGTATCACTTGTTAGGCAAATGGCCCAGCTTACCAAGGCAAATAGGCTGTGGTGTTTACTTGTGAGTAGATCTAAAGCCTGAGCAGCTCAAGTCTCTGCTACTTGATGTGGAAGTTCAGAAATCTTCCCACCAAGTAGCTGGTCCAACCATTCCCTGAACAGAGAGTTTTATTCCTCCTCAACAGTGAAATTGCTAAGACCTCGGCTCCTTAGTTTGCTGCTTAAAAGGCAGACTGAGTAGCTACTGTGAATGAATTGCGTAAGAAATAAGCATCTCCCCTATAACTGTTTTCTTAAATGTGTAACAAACTGTATGGAGAAAAGTGCATATCACTGGTCATGTTTTCAGGAAAGAAAAAAATGCATCTTTCATGCGAGATACTCCCAGAATAAAGAATAAATTTTACCAACTGTTCTCAGACTGCACTGCAGAAATTCAGCTAATGCAGAAACACTTCAGATCTTTTTTTCAAAGCATGAGCTCACCCCTGGAAAATACAAAAAAATAATAATGAGGGAAGTGCCTCTGAACATGGGCAGAATGCCTTTCTTGCTCAGTCAATACCTACACCATGCTACTGTATATCTTGAATTAGGATGAACCTACTCATCAATAATCTTATTAGAAAATTAACAATTTGAAACAGCATATACATTGATCTTTTCTTTTTGTTTCTCTGCAGTTACCAGTTACAATAATGTTGTAGAAACAAATTCAGATTCAGATGATGAGGATAAATTGCACATTGTTGAAGAAGAAAGTATAACAGATGCTGCAGACTGTGATAATAGTGTGCCAGATGATGACTTGCCAAAAGACCATACAGTATTACCAGAATACAGTGAAAGAGAAGGAAGTGCAAACGGTTGCTGGGAAGATGAAGGTATGTGTCAAGGTATGTGTTGTTACCTAGAAAGCTGTGTTGGCATAGTAATACTTTGATAACTTGTTCTATAAATCTGTATTGCACTGAAACAACTGTTTGTATTCTGTTTTGAAAATGAAGGAAAAATGCTGCTGCTGTAAGGCAAACTTTTCAGCTCTCACACACCCTTTAATTATTTACTTAGTGGTAGAGTAAGAAATATTTTGGCTCACATGGTTGTCGTGCCAGCTTCATAGAAGTTACATGCATTCAGAATTCAGAAGTGACCATCTCCCCTAAAAAAGAATTTGAGACTTACTATAGTATGACTATAGTATAGTACATGGAACTGCAGGTGGTGCAGTGGTTTAAACTGCTGTGCTGCTGGGCTGGTAGATCGAAAGGTCGCCAGTTCGAATCTGCACAATGGGGTGAGCTCCCGTACTCTGTCCCAGGTCCTGCCAACCTCGCAGTTCAAAAGCACGCAAATACAAGTAGATAAAAAGGTACCACTTTGGTGGGCAGGTAACAGCGTTCTGTGCACTTCGGTGTTTAGTCATGCCAGCCACATAACCACAGAGACTGTTTGCGGACAAACGCTGGCTCCCTCGGCTAGGAAACAGAATGAGCACCGCCCCCTAGAGTCAGGCATGACTGGACTTAATGTCAAGGGGAAACCTTTACCTTTATAATAGGAATGATTCCACACAAAACATTGGTAGGGGTGTTTATTAAAGGTGAACAAATTTTCTGAAAGAAAAAATATCCCAAACCCCACAATTTAATGGCACCAGTGTCTTTGATACACACATGCTTACAGGAGCAGGAAGAAATGGAGTAGGGAGATTTGGGGCCTCCCTTCTCATTCACGTAGGTGCTAAAGTCGCAAGACTCAGACCCTAAAAATAGAAGACTACAAGGAAAGTGTTCCCTATCACTGAGCTATCATGCTTGAGAGAGCAACACCTGTGTCTCTATAAGCATAAAAAGATGCAATCAGAAAAGATGGCTCTGGGGGTGCCATCAGCTAGATACCATTTTATTCCAGCGCTTCAGGTGGAGACAACGTGATGACCCACACTTGAAAGCTGAGTGCAGGTTGAGCATGGGTTGTCAACATGGGTTGTGTTGGAATGTAAATATCAACTTACTCCATCAATGCAAAGGAATTTAGTAATGATCTTATCCTCATTCAGCCAATGTGTCTTGAAAACAGGATTGTACTGTTAATGATCACAATTACTGCTTATCTGTACATGGATACATTGACAATATATCAGGATTCAACTTGCATATAATTTTGCAGATACTTCGTGCTCATGTAGTTCAACCCTTACCTAGAGTTATATGAAATGATCCATGTTGGCAGTCAAAGAATAATGAAGACTAACTATGTTCAAGTTCTTTTGAACTACCTAATATAAAATTTTATGGAGGTGAAGTTAACTGCTATTTAATACTTAACAGTAGCTCCAATGTAGCTCCATTTTACAGCCTCCCCACTAAGAAGCACAGTAGGCTATAAGACTGCTGAATACTCACTTTGCTTGCTTCAAGCAACTTTCCTCACCCTGGCACTCTCCAGATGTGTTGGACTACAACTACCATCATCCTCAGGCAGTGGTGGAGGAGGGAAGATGACTTTCAAGAGAAAAAATGGCTCTGCAGACAAATGCATAGCAAATGATAAAGAAAAGGAGGTCATCCCCAACACATCATGTATCTTCCCCAAGGTTAAGTCCTCCCACTCTGCCCAAATTGATTGATTGATTGATTGATTGCCCACAGCTACTGAAAACTTGCACTGCTATTCTGCTCTTTTCTTCTTCACCAGTTTCATCTGCAGTCACAAAAAAGACAGACACAACAGTGACAAAACAATGGAACATTATATTGTCTGAACCCTTTGTAAATTTCCATGAATGGGACCGAATGATTGTGCAATAGCAGCCATTTGTAGAATTTAAAATATAATCTTAAAAATTACTTGCAGGACAGTATAAGGAGCAGAAGTGGTGTATATACCTGAGGCAAATATCATTTGCAAGTAATTAATTTAAATCTCTCACTGAGGAAATAAGATGATACTTTCTATACTTGAGTTTTATAGTTGAGTCAATACTTAGATAATGGTGTCTTTAAACAATAGTATGCATATAGTAGTTAGGCATCTTCCAGTGAAGAAAGTAGAACTTCAGAAATGAAGGGGAGGATACCTAATAAAATTTACATTCTGCAGGATCATATTTAGATTTGTACTTAAACTTTATTTAATTTCCAGTCATATTTTAAAAGCCTCAGCTATTTACAGTGACTTGCTGTCAATGCTTTATGTAGAACTTTCCAAATGGTATCAACAGCAATCCATAGGAAGCTCCTTCTCCATAGTCTTCCCTTCTTGTACAGTTTCTAAATATGAGGTCAAATAAACACTTTCAACACAGTGCATTGGTGGCTAACATCAGCAAACTATGTTTAAAGCTGATGATGATGAAGGCCACTTCCTTAGCAGCCAGTTGATTTCCTGCAAATGTAGGCTCTTAGTTACAGCCATCAACTATAGAGTTCGCTATCAGCAATCTTGTGAAAGGGGGAAACTGAACCTGGTCACAGATATCATTGTTCTGATAGCATCCAGATTAGCAATGTGGTCTGTGTGGGGTTGACTTTCAAGGCTGTTCAAAGTACAGCTGCAAGACCCGTATCTGGTGCTGATAGTGAGGAACATCTCGCCGATTCTTAAAGAGCTTCAGCTGCTATCCGTTTGTTTCCTGATGTAATGTTAGACTCTCACTTTATCCAATGAAAGCCTTAAACTGGTTGGGGACAGAGTACTTGCCACTTGTGTGGTGGCTACTTGCTCCCATATGAATGTGACCAGTTACTGTGATCTCTATTTGAAGCCCTTACTAGTGTGCATCCACTACATTGTCTACAATCCCAAATTTGGGCGGGGGGGGGGCTTTTTGCTATTTTATGTTTGCTGCTACTGGACATCTGGCTGTTGTATAAACTATTCAGTTTTAATTATATTATGAGCCTCCCAGAAAATCACTATTGAGAAGTAGTGTATAAATAAATATGTATCTGCAGAATTGGTGTAGAGGACTGACCACAACATTCAAAACTCTAGCCACTAAAGTTCTTTAGCTCAACTGGGGTATTACTTATTCTCCTACTCTGTGATTACAGCTTACAAGAACTCTGACCTGAGTTACTGAATTGATAAATGTTTCATTTGCATGCTGCATTGTTCCCAGCATTATACCACACTTGCTTTTAATTCTTTTATTAGGATTAGTAAAACCTTGTGCTATTTTTATTACTACAGAAAATGAGATCAAATTTATTCATTTATTCATCTGTTTTGGTCATCTAAGAAAAAAATTCTGATACAGTATCAGCATTATTCATAGAAAGCAATCTCACAGAGGATACACTCATTTATGCCAAAGAAACCTAAAGAGTAAAAATAATAGTAATTGAATATATAGCAAAATTGTTTACTCATAATAATATAATTGGCTTCTTTCCACCTCTGTTTCTTAGCAGCACCACAATTCCAGTCCAAGGGTATGTTCCCACTGGGCTTTTATTGCATGTGCCCACAGTTGCTTCCTTCTGCAATGCTGCTGGTACTGTCTGCAATAAATAGCCCAGTGAGTGAGCAAAACCATCCTAAGGGACAGGGTGGTGACAACCACAAATTTTGGCTGGCTAGGAAGTGTACCAAGACTTATATGGAACCCTGCTTATAGTTATAGTCCATTTGCCTAGTCTGATCACTTGGTATTAAAACTGCATCTTTTCTATGTAAAAAGGGTATCACTGAAAAGACTAGGGGTTTTCCTTTGACAACAGGAGACTGTTTCAGATAAATTAAATGGTTTCTGGACTATAAAAGATCGATCTTCTCATCTGTCTTGTTATGTTTTAGCTAGTAAAGAAACAAAGGAAATCCTGGGGCCTGACGCTCAAGCAGATGAATCTGGATGTACAGGTATTTGTCCATACAAATTGTAGTTTGTGTTTGGCATCCTTAGCATATGGTTGGGGTCTGCATAACAGCACATTCTCAGGAAAGGAAATTCTTCTTACATTACCTTCTGGTCTCATTCCATCTATTTTTCTCCATATGTATACTGCTGAGTCTGTAATTAAAAGTTTACAAAACATAGAAAAAGTACTACTGAAGAAGGCTAATCTGGTCTCCCATTCAAACAGTTTTGAGGTGCTGCTAATCAATTACACCTTTGCAGTCTCTTGGCTGCTTTTTGATTCAAGGAGCAGGAGCAGGAACAGTAGATGAACAATTTATATCTGGTTCGTTGCAAGATTAAAAGAGAGCATAAGGATGGGATGCAGCTGAGGTAACAGTATTAGCTGTAATTTTTAATGCTATATTTTATGCTCAACAATGTATGTAAAAATAGCTTATATAATGAACCCACAAGAAACTGAGGATGTCAGTTCCATTTTTTTATATGGATGGAAATTAATGATTCCTTGCATGGGGTTTTTAATTGGCACTATAACATTACTGTGAACTGAATGACGTAGACCTCAGTGGTACATTTGACCTCCCACAGGGTTTATGCATCCTGCAAGCTCATATTAAGATTGTAGGAATCTCGATTTTCTAGGCCTAGAAAACTATTTGAAAATTCATTGGTCAAAGCAATAAAGGCTGAAAATAAGGAAGTAAGCAAAAAGGAACGGAAGTGCTTCTACCACAATAGAAACTCCTACACATGCTGTACTTCCTGAACATCACTACAACAAGGAAGTGCTGTGTGCAGGAATAACATTTTGCATTTCAGTGCCAAAGAGGGTTTTTTCAGAGACTCTGTACATGTAATTGTAGCTGCTAGATCATTGCTGCTGTGCCTGACAGTGCTCTAAACTGAAGCTTGTAAAGGTCATTTTGGTTTTAAATTTGAGATTAGCAGTTTTGGGAAGTGGGGTTGGTAACTTGATAATTTTTCAAATTATATTTGTAAATCATTTTTCTCCTTGCAATTTAAAAGAACATAACAATAAAAAACAGCCAGTGAAGGCAACAAAATTAAAATTATGTAGGCCTGATACAATATACCAGTATCATGTTCAGAAAGTCATTATGGATTGTAACTTGTAGGCTTACTCTCAGGAGGAAATTTCATAAGCCTGACCACACAACCGAAACTTGCCCTATGATACCAGAAGCATGGAGATTGCAAAAATCAAAAACAGCTCTCGTTCTTTAGATAACAAGGCATATGGATTAAGGCCTTGCAAGATATTCTGAGAGGGCAGAGAGTAAGTGGAGATTTGAAATAGCAGTGGCATTATTATAGTTAATATAGCAGTATGATGTATCTCTGATAAAGTCTTCACTTCTGTAACTGAGATCTAAAGGAAAAGTATAGGAACAAGTGTTTGAAGAGTGCAGCAGTTATGCTGTAATCCACCCGGAGAAGAAAGGTTATTGGGTGGATTAAAAATATAATTAGTAAAATAAAAGGCACCTGGGTTGGAGAGATGCAGAGGAGGTAAGGACCTTGCAGAATGAGAAACTAAGGAGTAGAAAGGAATGAACATTTTCCCTATTTTTTCGGATTGGCTTGGGATTTCTCCAGGCTTTTAAGAAGAAAAATTTAAACCGTCATTTGTTATGAACTGCCCAGAGAGCTTCAGCTATTGCATAGTATAAAAATAAAATAAATAACCCCAAAAATCAAAAATGAGAACTTGCGGAGGTATCAAGACACTCCCTTGCAATCTCCAAAGCTGCCTCCTGCAACCCGAAAATATGTTTTCCTCTTTCTTATTGGCAATGGCATAGGATCAGCAGCAACAGGGGAGGCCAGAGGAGTTAAGTTTCTTCCCTGAGCCCCCTGTCACTCAGTCATGAAATCATGGGGCTTACAATAGTGTGGTAGCTGTAGCACCTTTCGACATCTTCTAGATTACATTGCAAGAGCTCCTGAAAAGAATTGCAGTTACTGTAATTCACCAAGTCTTATCACGCTTGTGGTTGAGCAGCTGTCCTTTTAGCTATCTCTATTGCCATTACTGTTCTCACACCATTGCTGAACAAAGTGAGATTAAGGGGTGGCACGTATGGCTTTGAAGGAGTACAGGAGAATGGCCAAGATGTGGGAGGGGCCAGGGAAGCTGGGAGTTCCTCTCCAAACATTTTCCTCTTCCTTTTTGAGGCATCTTTTCTAACCTCCATTCCCTACCCCCAATCCCCCGCCCCGCCAAGGTTCTCTTCTACTTCTGGTGGCACTACAAGGAGGATTGGTTAAAAAACCCCAATCAGCCAATGAATCAGGTAGTTCCAGAAGACTGGCTCTTGGTGTGACCAATCAAAAGGCTTTGTGCGTTCCATCTTTTCCTCTGTAACATTTTGGGGAGGGGGGAGGTAAGAAACAGTGAGGAAATGTGGGAGGGTTACAAATGTAAGAGTCAACTGGACCACTTTTACAATTCTGTGAATGAGACAGGATGATTGCATAGTACAAACCCCATCTGAAAGTACCCTGAGCCTTTTACATTTTTATGTTCCTTTTAGAAATCCCTGAAAATGCATGTAAAAGAGCTCAATGTATTACTGATCTAATTTAGAGCAATTCCCTTGAATCCAAATAAGGATTTTAAGACTGACAAGTGGTCCTCAATTTTCACTTACAACTTCAGAGTTGCTTCAGTCATTGTTTAAACTCTGAAGTCAGGTTTCTGTGACATAGTAAGCCTTTTTTTCTCTTTTTGGTGGCAAACATAGTGTTTTGAGCAGCCTGAAATATTTCACTCCTCCCCACCTCCATTCTGTTTGCTGATCCTATTCACAGCCTTGCCACCAATCAGTTCCAGCTTTGATTTTTTTTATAACGTTAGGTCATCTTCCTGAGAACAGTGGTGTCATGTCAGAGTTGGTTACAAGATAATCATCCTTGGAAAACAAAGCTAATCAATCAATGGCAGTGATTTCTGAAGCATGTTGTCATAACTCTTACTTTCACATGTTTCTTTCTTTCTTTCTTTCTTTTTTTTTTTTTTTTTGAGTCCCCTTTTGCTCTGCTTGCCCTAAATAATAATTGAAATGGAAGGTTCAGCTCAGCTGACTTGCAAAATCATATGCCTCCACATCATCTGCAGCCTACCTATTGATGGAGCCACTAAATATCATACTGCAATTATAAATATTCAAGCTGATCAAAATGAATATATCAGAAACAGTATTTTGGAAAAAATGTATTTTATGTGAAAATTCATTTTGACAGAGATACTTCGCACCAGACATCTTATATTTACCTTTGTATTTTACATGGCTCTGAGACATAGGTTTTAAAGCATTTTGAAAGTTATCTCAAAGCTTAGGATAATGAACAAAAGGCATAATATGAAGAATGCATACAGGTGGTCTGTGGGTTCCAAAAATAACATCATGAGGTAAGACATAGCATGAAATATTGACACTCCCTCACTGGCTGCTGAAGCCCATATTTGAGTTTTTTAACTTACACCTTCTACTTGTTTTGAAGTTTCACAGTCATAAAAGCTATTATCTTTAAAAATGACAAACCACATAATAATAATAATTGTTATTAAAATCAATTCATGCTTTACAAATGCTCCTTTAATTCCAGTAAAAGAAGATGAATGTGATTCAGATGCAGAAAATGAACAAAATCACGACCCTAACGTTGAAGAATTTCTGCAGCAAGAAGACACGGCAGTTATCTACCCTGAAGCACCTGAGGAGGATCAGAGACAAGGCACACCAGAGGCCAGTGGCCAGGATGAAAATGGCAAGTATCACCTTCGTTTTTCATAAATTGTAAAATGCTTTAATTGCAAGCAATCACTGTATGCATTGCCTCCTGCTTTGAACTTAGTGAAAGAATGGTGCCACTTCAAGAGAAGAAACATCTAATGATTCACATATAATAGATATAGAAGATTGCTTTTGTGTTCAAAACTTAAAGTTATTTTTAGGACTTCATTTTTCTGTTCCATAGATTCCCAATAAATCAGTTCCGGTTTCTATGGTTCAAGCATTTCATTTAGGTAACATAACAGTAGTTCAACTGGAGTATTCTTCCTTCTAATGCAAGGGCAGCATAATCCAGTGTGTCTGCCTGTAACCCTCCAGACTTGGAGACTTATGGAAGGAGCACAGAGGTGAGGATTGCCTTGGTTTTACACTGACTTGCAAGGGAGAAGCTGGAGGTATCATTATGATTCCTTGTAGGATAGCGGTGTCTGCTTCTCTGCTCCTTCCCCCCTGCATTACCTCAGTGCTGCCTCCAAGGTTCATTCTTGTAACCTTGTGCCACAGTTGGTCCAGAAAGAAGTCTGCCCTGTGTGAGGGCACCAGGAGTGCACTCTGAATTCAGAGTCACAGCTCAGACCTCACAGCATTTTTCCAAGGTCTTAGTGAGATTTCTGAATTATCCTGTGGCCATCTAGGGAACATCCAGCAGCCAAAAAATTATCACATCAGTCTACTAAGTACTATTAGAATTAGCATGTAAATGTGGGTTCCAGTCCCCCCAATGTTTTTAATATCAGTACTATAAAAGCATGAGTGAGCAAAGTTAGAGTGGGATCTACTGATATATCACTGAAGGATTTGCAGTAGTTTGGCAAAAGATTGAAACCCAGTTGTTTAATAACAGCACAAAATACTTCCCCAACACCATCCTAAATTGTTTAGAATCTCTAACCTTCATAACTCAGATGTAGAATACACTTGTACCTGCATGTCATCTCAGTATATAGCTTATGGGGTGCAATAGGTAATCAGCTTTACTTCCTGAACCAGCATTTTGCATCTGATTCTCACCCATTCCCCACACTGTTTAGTACCTGGCATCAGCTGGTAGACCTCAATGTTCTGCTAAAAAAACAAAATTATTTTTCCGAAACAAAGGTCTGCTCACACCTAATGTACAGAATTTGGATATTCCATGTTCCCAAAAGACTTACAGTCAGCATTACAGATTTCCCCCAAAGCAGTGAAAGTTGGATAGAACAGGATCAGGTGGAATTGGTCCTCTAAGCAGATGATGGAGGAAGGATCTTTTTCTGAAAAGTAGGACCTGCTGGGGACAGAGGAAAAGAAGAGGCTGCATTAATAGAAGTATAACTTCCAAATCCCATGAAGTACTAGTTCTCCTTTACTCCATGCTTGTAAAATGGTGAGCAAAGTGTTTTGTGCAGTGTGGTATGTATTAGGTGCAATACAGTGCAATTCTATGTGTGCCTAATTAAAAGCAAGCACCTTTGAGTTCACTGGGGCTTCTTATTCCTAGGTAAATAGGCATAAAATCAAAGCTTTCAAAATTAGGTTGTATTTATTTGTGTCCTACCTTTCTATGAAAGAAAATGCTACTCAGGGTGGCTTGATAGGGTTTTGATGTGAGGTAGAAAATTCCATGTTGAAAGGAAGTGCTTTTTATGGATCCGTTACTCAAAATTTATTATTACCTGCTGTGAAATGTCATCAAAATAAAACTGCTTTTAAAGAGACTTGCTAAATTAACTGGTATCAGTAGCTGCATTTTTTCTTACACACAATCCAGTAATGTAATGGTCTGTAATACTTATATCTACCTTAAGTTATAATCCAGACAGCTTATATTAGAAATACATGTAGCTCAGCTCACAGACATGTACACTTCCATTGCACTGCACAGTTGAATCATTGGCAAAAATGACCTTCATTTCCTTTGAAGTATGGTTCAAGTAGCTGGAGGCAAGATACTTTACTTTGTGGATCCATAACCTTATCCAATATGACAAGTAGAAGCATTTTAAAGAGCATGAAAGAGTGGTGTTATCCAAAATACGAAAAGCTATTGTAGATGAACTATGCTGAAGCTGCTATGTAAATAGGCTTTTTGAAAAGACTTTGTTTGTAACCCCATCTGCGAAAATGTGCACTAGCTGACTGTAGTTTGCTTTAGCTTTTTGGACAAGGCAAACAAGTGCAAAGCAGGCTTATTAAGCAATGCCTAGATTTTGGACAGTATTGAATTGGGTTCACATTTTTAATGTAAAAGAAACTACATGTAATGCAGCCTTAAGGAATTTAGAGCAGTGATGAGGATGTCCCATCTTGCCTATCTTTTGTATCCCTGGAATAATAGGATACATTTGCCCTGGTTCTTCCTTCCCAGTTCTTGTATATCGTTTCTTTCACATGGTAAGCAATAATCATCTAAAGCGGCCTTCTTCAACTCAGTGCCATCCAGATGGTTTGACCTATAGCTCTCAATTTTCTTGGCTACTGGCCGTGCTGACTGGGGCCAATGGAAGAACATGAGGGTGGGAAAGGTTGGTCTAAAGAATACTTCCTTGATGTTTGCACATTTTTGAAACAACCAGAGTGGGTTCTCCTCAGTCATTCAAGGGAAGAACATCTATGTGCATAAGCAAGCACAAAAACATTGATTATTTGCTGGGCCATATATCATCCTATTGTGGTCTCACTATAATATCTCACATATTTTGTAACCAGGATACATAAAGACTGTATTTAAATTTTAGGCCTTCATAGTCCCTTTTCATAGTCTGTATAGTGTATCTGCAAGAGTAATTTTGTTCCTTTGAAAAAAGAATTAAACTCCCAGAGGCTCATCTCTGACTATACTATAATTGTAATTTATAGAAGGCTTGGCTATTCCTTTAAGGTTCCTTAAAAACTGACTGAGAGTGAACTGATGAACATGAGAAGGCAGTTTCAGCATGGAATTAAAGCATAAGTTAAACTGTATTTCATTTTATAAACTTTTGCACATTCCTTCTCAAGCCTCATTGGATGAACTGTGGAAGCTGGCTAGTTAGCTAAGTTCTGCTGTGCCATAGTGGAAATCTTACTACCTTCATCAAGCTAATAATTCTTGCAAAGCTACCTGTAATTTTCTCTGTGCTGTAGGCGTGGCAGCCAGAGCTTGTGGACACTTTATACACATTCCTTGCACAGTGGAAAGCAAACATATATCTTTAAAGAACTGGTGGATTTGCTTAAACACTATGCTTTAATAATTAGCAGAATAAAAGTGTTTTCTTATTCTTATTTAGGCACACCAGATGCATTTTCCCAGCTGCTTACATGCCCTTACTGTGATAGAGGGTACAAACGCTTTACCTCTCTAAAGGAACACATTAAATATCGCCATGAAAAAAATGAAGATAACTTTAGTTGCTCTGTGTGCAGTTACACGTTTGCATATAGAACACAACTTGAACGCCATATGACATCACATAAATCAGGAAGAGATCAAGTAAGTGACTATTCTATTGTTCTATCCTTCTAAAGGTTGTGTTAAGCATTTTTGTTTTTGTGTGCTTTTGAATTTGCTTCTTTGTACAAAAAGGTGTAAAGGTATGCTTACCTTTAAAATACTATGGTCTAGAATAGAATCTAAAATAATTGTTTTACTTGGAAAGACTTAAACCTTATGTGAGATTATGATCAGTCATTGCCAGGTTTAGTGTTGTCAGACTTCGTAGACTATAATCAACTGTATCACCTCACTATACCATGTCATTTATGAAGATTAAGTCTCTTAACTGTTCAGTTCTATACTTTTCTCACGGAAGAAAACTTCAGTGGATCTAATTTCCTTGTTTGGAATGTACCTACATTATTTACAGGAACACAAGACTAATTCTTTATGCACAAAGTGATACAGTATTCAGCAAATCCTTTCAGAGATTCAGCAGTATTTTAAGCATTCCCCCCCCCCATCACATAGCAAACTAGACAAAATTTGTTTTTGCACAAGTCATGGTTCATGCAACTGATTACTCAAACAGGGAACTTATGAATATTTTATTTCATTTTTATAGTGCCCAGTAGCTGATGCTTTATTGTTAAAAACAACAACAGACATAAAATGATAACCCCATAGCAGTTGCATCCAAATCACCACAAAGGTATAGCAGCAGTACAGGATAAAATGCAGTATTAAAAACTAAAGTTAAAAAGTTAACTATTAAGATGCTGGGTCAATAAAAGCTTTTCACCTGGCACCAAAAAGAATACAAAGTAGGCACCAGGCACAACTCTTTGGAGAGCTTATTCTGTAGCCAGGGTGCCACAACTGTAAATGCCCTCCTGGTAGCCACCCTCCTTACTTCCTTTAGAAGGGGCTTCTGGAGAAGGACCCCTTCAGATAACCTTTCCCCAGGCTGTTTAGGGCTCTGAATGTTAATACTAGCACTTTGAATCAGGCCAGACTTCAACTGGCAGCCATTGCAGTTGGAAAAGAACTGGCATAACGTGTTCTTGTAAGCCAGTGCCCATTAACAATCTAGCTGTCCTGTTTTGGATCAGTTGCAGTCTCTGGACCATTTTCAAAGGCAGTCTCACATACAACACATTGCAGTAATCCAAGTAAGCGGTTACCAGAGCATGGATTACTGTAGCTGGGCTCTGTCTGTCCAGATAGGGTCATAAGTAATATATTACAGGAAGGGGAATACTGGGCACCGGCGTATAGTTGCTAACATCCTCCAAGTCCAGGTTAGGCTTTTTTAGGAGTGGCTGAATTACAGCCTCATTTAAAGAGGCTGGCAGCACTCCCTCTCTCAAGGAAGCATTTACAGCCTCCTGGAGCAAAGTGCAAATGCCTTCCTTAATTCTTGTAATAAGCCGCGATGGGCAAGAATCAAGCACACAAGTGGTGGACTGGACTTGAGCAAGCACTTGTCCATGTCCACAGGTCTCAATAAGTGAAGCTCACCCGATAAAACGGAACCAGGCAGTGGTCTTTTGATGGAACTGCATTAATTGTGGTGTTCTATTCATGAGGAATCCAAGCTACTTTATCTTCAAAGTGCTGTGCAAATTCATCACAGTGAACTACTGCGGGCTCCACAGTTTCTTTCTTTGCAGAATATAGTAGGCGAGTAGCCACAATTCATGATGTCTGGAATTATTTTCAGTTATATCCTACCCTTTTTTTCTGCACAACAGCTTACAGAATCCTCCATTTTGTCAACACAGCAACCCTGTGAGGTGGGTTAGGCTGAGAGGCAGTAACTGATCCTAAGTCACCCTGTGAGTTTCATGGCCAAGTGGGAAAAAGATGTGGGAACTGACATGCTGACCGCTATATCACCCTGGTTCTCTATAGACAAAAAAGCACCCTGCAACAGCTGGGAGGGTAATTCCCACCACTGAAAAGATTGTGCATGAGGCAGCCACCAAAGGAAGGAAGGAAGGAAGGAAAGAAAATTGACTTTTATGAAGTGTTCATCACTCAGTTGCCCTCATTTTCTCTCCCTACTCACACCTCTCTCTAGCTCTCACAGAAGTAAGGATTAGCAATTTCCTTTTGTAAGAACACAACATTCTTTTCCAAAGTTTCTTTAGATTGTTTAGCCAGAAACACCAAACCCTCTGTTTCCCAGTGGAAAATGTTCTAACAAAAAGCTCGATCTGGTTCTAGCTTGCTTCTAGTTCGAACAACTAAAGCATGTTGCAGCATCTCTTTTTCTGTGATTTCCGTGTATTGTAACATACTTTGTGTGCTGAAGAGTTGAGCAGATCTAGGCCTTCTTTGCTTGCTAAGTAATATCATCAACTGAACTGTAATACACCGTAGAATGCTATTTACTGTAACCATGAATTCACTGGACAGCCCTGGGCAAAGGACTATATCGCAGCATCAATTGTATATCTGACAATTGGGAAATTAGGGACTCAACTTGTGTAACTGTTCTGATGATAAAATGATATGGGCTAGCACCTTAAAAGATTCAAGAACTAAACAATTGTTTTATTACCCATGCTTTTGATACTGTCTACAAAGACTTATTTTTCTTAGGCATCTTTAATAAACCATCAGTCATGCATTTTAGTTATTTATAATTAATTTCTTACATTATTTTCCATTCCTTTCAATCTGCTGGCATCTGTCAGGCAGTTAGCAGATGTGGGTCATGACTGCCCAATCGATATCAGGAGGCTGAGAAAACTAAAAATAATGCTGAGTTTACGGGATCTTCCGCTGTGCAATCTGCAGGTGCAGTCCAGTTCCATTCAAGTTAATGTAGGACTTTTCATTTGCTGGTTCACACTAAATATGGATTGGTGTTTATAGGGACAAGATGCAGTAATAATTAAGCACTTTTAAGTTCCATTAATTTCAGTGGAGAAGATAAGCACATGCTTAAATCTATGCCATCAAAATCAATGAGACTTTAAAATGCTTTATATTGGCTGGACTGTGCTCTAATAAATTAGAACTAATGAAATAACTCAAGCTGAGGAAAGCTGTGAAGGATAGAACATTTTGGAGGTCACGATAAGTTGGAAACAACTTGACAGCACATAGCAGCAACAATGAAATAACTCTTCACCAATAATAACAAGTATTATATAACATTAGCTTTTCATCATATTGAAGTTGTTGTCTATTTTTATTAAAGCAAATAAAAAATTTTAAATAGTTAATCTTAACTGTCTCAAAATGAAATTGGCATTTGCTGAATTTTTAAAGTGCCAGCTAGACATAATATCATGCTCAATTTATCTGGACTAGAGGAGGAAACATGGCAATGCAGATTCAGGGCACTGTTGCCCAGTATGTTTACTTCAATGTCAGGCAGTTACTTTCCCAGTGCTGAAGGAAGTTGAGCAGTCATTGCTTGTGTGAATCCTCCATTGTTCCTTTCCATTTGACATAATCTTCCTGGGTATCTCCTGTTATGGAATATGATGGATTGCTGTCCACCAAAAAAGAAATGGGTGTCCAGTACCCAGGCTGAATTACATGCATTCCCTCATTGGTAGCCACCGTGTGCCAGCATGCTCTGAGTAGCCATAAATGGGTCCATGGCCATCTGCCTTCCATCTTTATACAAGGGGGTCTTCAAACTTTTTTAACGCTATTCATTAAGAATTTCAAAAGCAAATTACATCCCTTTTCTGCATAGTCACCTTCCCTTGTGATGCATTTTTCCCAGCACTGTACCAACTATTTCATGCCACCAGCAAAAATATATAAAATGTATTTATAAAATATAAAAGTGCAGAAACTTTTTGAAGACCCCCCCCCCCATACATTGGAGTCCTGGGGAGATTTGAACTGGGGAAACGTCTAATCTGGCAACACAAATCAAAATGTGTAAGTGGAAAAATGATAGCTCTTTTTGCAGAAAGCCTTAAAATCCAGATGAAGAATGGCTGAACTCTAAACTCTTCTGAAATTGTGAAGCTTGCCAAATCCTATTCTTGCTATTATTATTGCTATATTTATATTTATTTATATTAATATTATTTATAGTCCACTTATTCCCAAAACTGGGTAGATACAGGCACACAGATGCACATGCACGTATTAAAAAGTTTTAAAGTGAGGTAGCAAAAATATGACTCTACCAATCATAAAAATCTCTCTTGCTACTCTCTTAAGTCCACTCCTCCTAGTTACTGTTATCTTAAATGAAGTAGGCCTCTAGACCTAAATCATAGTAAGTATACTTTAAAATATAGTGACAGCTTCTGTTTTACAGTCATCTTACTAATGATGATTATTAGCTATTTGTGAGTTCTACTAACTTTTACAATATAATTTCTGTGCATTTATTTGGAGAATGATTTGTGACTGCATTTGTTACTGGACCACCTTCTGTAGAGCAGTTCGGTGATGTCGTTACGTAAAGGAATTCAAGGCCAACAGTAAGAGCTGGAAGCATGTAAATGGAAAAATCATTTAAAATTTGAATAGGCTTTAATGTTTCTTTGCCTCATAACCCAGATTCTTTGGATGCCTTGTACAAAAAGAATAAGGGAATGCCTTGCTAAATTCCTTAGGCACGTCAAATGGCAACACCATCTCTGCCTGAAATGTTGATATTGGGCAAAGTGATTTATGTGGCTTATTTTTCTAACTTTGCTCACTTGCTACTTGTTTTTCACAAGCAATAGCTTCTTCAATCATCTGAAGATTTTTAACTCTATTAAAATTTGAATTCATCTCTTTCTGTTGCAAATAAGAACTACCTCGCGTGTTTTAGTACACTTGTTTGCTTGTTGTCTTCTGACTGATCTGTATATTTTGTCTTACAGAGACATGTGACTCAGTCTAGTGGTAACCGAAAATTCAAGTGCACTGAATGTGGAAAAGCTTTCAAATATAAACATCACTTAAAGGAACACCTGCGAATCCACAGTGGTAAATATCCTTTGTTTTGCTGTTTGAATATATTTCAGTTTACCTTTCCTTTCACTTGTTGTGTGTAAACTATACCTACTACTTATATTTTGCATTATCAGTTATGTCTGCTTTGAGGTATCACACACAAGTTGCTAGTGATCAGATAAAGCAAAGGCAAGCCAAGGCGGTTGTGTAAAGTCAGGTCTGCTAGACAATATGAGAGCAGTTCAACTGTATGCCTGCTATATTGGCTAAATTGTAGAGTGACATTCAGTTTATTTTATTTTATTTTATTTTTATGCCACCCAATAGTCCAGAGGCTAAGTTGTTTCTGCCATTGGATGTCCAGTGTTGCTTCTGACATGCTCCATTTTTTAAGTTAGACTTGTAACTGGGCTGGATCCAAAGGTGTTTTTCAGACATGGCGCAGGTTAACCCCTTGTACTACAGATTTGTCAGAGAAGAGTTGCACAAAATCCAGAGACGGTCTGAATTGCACAAGACAGCTTGCGCAAAGTTCTTTGGAGCTCAAACATGAGAACCTTTAAAGAACCTGATCCAGCATTGCATAACGTCTTAAGCAACCAGTTTTCAAACATCACTAGCAAGTCTTTCCTTTCTGCTCAGAGTACTTCCAGCACAGAATGTCTATTTTAAGTTTTGCGAACTCTTGCTATAATAGCTCCTTATGCCATTTTTTTTCTCCTTCTTATCAAAGAAGGTACATAATAATACTTCATGATTGGTTCTGTTACAGCATATGACAGCTACAGCATATAAATATATCCTTTGGAAACTTACACTTTATAATATACAGATGTTACATGGAATCCTTATCATAAAGGAAAATGAACACATTCAGCAAATGTTAGTGATTATTAACTCCCCATCTGTGGAGAGAAGGTGAACGGTTAGATGTTCAAGTTCTGTCGATTCCAGGGCAATTTAGTGATAAGTAACATTCACTGGATTGTGCACATTGTAATGTTTTTTCTAAAAGCTTCAATGCAAAATTGCTTTGAGGAATGATATAATTGTATACATATGGATCTGCTTTTCATTAATTCTGCATGTAGAAATTTGGGAAATTTACTGTGCTTATACTGGGTTGAATCCAAAGCTTTTGTTCTATATGCCGAAGGCATCTTCTGCTCATGGAAGGACTGTTTTACATCATGAGTTTGCACTGTGTAAAAGAAGTGAAACTAAATTCAAGTGTTACACAGTGACCACACTTGTATATCACAATAAGCCACAATTCTAAAGAGTTGTAGCTTACGGTGAATGAGACAGCATGCATGTGTTATACTTAACTATTCACACTCCAAACTTTGCTGGTTCATTCTAAATAAGCCAGAATTTTTCAGACTTCTGCCTTATTGTGAGATGCACAGTCATCCAGTCTCTTATGAAGGTAGGAGAGTGGTAGAACCTACCTTTCATAACAGTGTGTGAACTCCTATGCAAGTTCTAAGGCTTAGAACATAGAAACAGAGTGAGTCAGAAGGGGCCTCTTGGGCCATCTTGTCTGACCGACAGCTCCACTCATGACATGCCTACCATGTGCATGTCCAGCCTGTCCTTAAATACCCTTACCTTTGGGGCTTCAGCCACCTCCTGTGGAAGCTCATTCCATGCCCTAGGCATCCTAACCATCAGGAAGTACTTCCAGGTATCCACCCTAAATCTTGGTTCCCTGAGTTTTGCTCCATTTATTGTTTCTTTCTCAGTTTTTTGGATCCAACCCTCTAACTTCTTATTTGAGATGGCTATATTATAATAGAGTCTCTCTTTTTTCTCTCTCTCTTTCTTTGTACATATCTGTTTTTTAGGAGAGAAGCCATATGAGTGCCCAAACTGCAAGAAACGTTTTTCCCATTCTGGTTCCTACAGCTCCCACATAAGCAGTAAGAAATGTATTGGTTTGGTGCCTGTGAATGGCCGAGCACGATCAGGGCTCAAGACATCTCAGTGCTCTTCCCCTTCCCTTTCTGCATCACCGGGTAGCCCAGCAAGACCACAAGTACGACAAAAGATAGAAAACAAGCCCTTACAAGAACAACTCCCTGTAAACCAAATTAAAACTGAACCTGTGGATTATGAATTCAAGCCCATAGTGGTTGCTTCAGGAATCAACTGTTCAGCCCCTTTGCAAAATGGGGTTTTTAGTGGTGGTAGCCCTTTACAGGCAACCAGTTCTACTCAGGGTGTGGTGCAAGCTGTTGTTTTGCCAACTGTTGGTCTGGTGTCTCCAATAAGTATCAACTTAGGTGACATTCAAAATGTACTTAAAGTTGCCGTGGATGGCAATGTTATAAGACAAGTATTGGAGAACAGTCACACCAATATTACATCCAAAGAACAAGAAACAATCAACACTGCATCCATACAGCAAGCTGGACATTCTGTCATTTCAGCTATCAGTCTTCCCTTGGTTGATCAAGATGGGACAACCAAAATTATCATCAACTACAGTTTGGAGCAACCTAGTCAACTTCAGGTCGTGCCACAGAACCTGAAAAAAGAAAACCCTGCCCCAACAAACAGCTGCAAGATCGAGAAGTTACCGGAAGATCTTAGAGTGAAGTCCGAGAAAGAAAAGAGCTTTGAAGGAGAGACGGATGATAGCACTTGCCTTCTTCATGATGGCTGTCCAGGAGAGACTAATGCACTTCAACAATCAAAGCACTATGATACTGAAAATCCCACTCAGCCACCTCAACTCAGTGGCGCAGAAGCTGAGAAGTCTAAATCCTCCGCTTCACCAGAAGCAGGGGAGTCTAACCTATCTCCTGGTCAGCCCCCTTTAAAAAATCTTTTATCCCTTTTAAAAGCCTATTATGCATTAAATGCACAACCAAGCTCAGAAGAGCTCTCAAAAATTGCTGATTCAGTAAATTTGCCATTAGATGTAGTAAAAAAGTGGTTTGAAAAAATGCAGGCTGGCCAAATTTCTGTGCCATCATCTGGACCATCTTCCCCTGAGCCTGACAAATTAAAAAAACCTGTAGAGAATGCTGACCACACAGGACTTACAACTTCAAATGAACAACAGGACAGCACATCTAATTCTGTAAGTCCTCTAGAGACAGATAAATCACAGACTGTTTCAACTGGATCAGTTCATCATGGTTCACGGAGTAACACACCATCCCCAACACCCCTTAACCTCTCTTCATCTAGAAATTCACAGGGTTACTTGTACCTTAATGAGGGCATCCAGGAAGAGCCACAAATAGAACCTCTTGACCTTTCACTACCAAAGCAACATGGAGAATCATTGGAACGATCTACGATAACTAGTGTTTACCAGAATAGTGCTTATTCTGTCCAAGAAGAACCTTTGAACTTGACTTGTGCAAAAAAAGAACCACAGAAGGATAGCAGTATTACAGACTCTGAACCAGTTGTAAATGTAATCCCACCAAGTGCCAATCCCATTAATATTGCTATACCTACAGTCACTGCCCAGTTACCTACAATTGTTGCCATTGCCGACCAGAACAGTGTTCCATGCTTAAGAGCTCTTGCTGCCAATAAGCAAACCATTCTTATCCCACAGGTAGCTTATACTTACTCAACCACAGTTAATCCTACAGTTCCAGAAACACCAAAACAGATGCAGGCCAATGGAAGTCAGGTATCCACATTTATATCTGTTTATATGTCAGTGTTTTAGTTGATAAAGCAAATGTCAAATGTCAGAGATCACAAAATATGGCTATGATGCATAAGTTAAACTGTCTTTTCTATGCAAATAGTTCACACTCAAAGTATAAGCAAGGGTAGACTTTTAATTCTATTTTCTAAATGCTATTTAATTATAGCACATAGTCAAATCACAGGGCCAGGAACAGATGGGATCAAGCATCTGGGAGTGACATTGCAGTTGCTTCACTCTTCCCTGTGAAAAATGGGACCTCTTAGAGTTTCAGCAGTAGTGTTGCCCTCACCCACATTTTATCTCTGTTCGGTATATTCTAGCATACTATATTCTGAAAAGTCTGCATGAAACCCTAAGTATGTATTGTATGGCTCTCAAGTTTGTCCATAATCTATGTCTGTATTTTACCTTTTTGTAGCAAAAGGCTGCTGTGATAAGGGCTGTGGTAAACATTCTGTCATTTTGATATTCCTCAAAAATGCACATTTTGCACATTGGAAACATCACTGCATTGTTTCAAGGCTCCCCCCACCCCTTAATAGCTATTTCACCTTGCCTCCATCTTCTTTCTCCATCTTCATCCACACTATCCTTTGTCTCATTTCTTATTCCATCTCGTGAGCCATGTGCTTTTGCTTACAGCAAGCACAGCATTCTTTACAGCGAAAAGCATGGCATGTTGTTGCCGCGGCCAACCAGGTTTAATGGCAGTAAGAGGTATGTTATATGGGGTGCGGCAAGGGCTCCACTGGCACAGCCCCTGCCCCTGCCCCTCAACTACAGATTGCCTATAGGGGACTGTCATGCAGGAATAACTGAAGTGCAAGGTAACCCTGGGCACTTTATGTCTGGCTTGGAGGCACGGGGAGGGTAGCTTCCATGACCTGCCAGTGTCAACCTTGGCAGGGATGAGAGGTACTAGGTGCTGACAGATTATGTACTACACCCTCATAATTTGCTTTACACACATGAAAGCTGTTTGTACCTTGTTCTGTGTCTGGGAAGCAGGATCCTGCCAAATGTGTTGGGATGTACACATTTTGTCAAATCCATTCCATCTGTTTCTCATGAATCATCAGGCATCTTTTGTTTTGTTGTCCACTTATTGACTTACTCAAGCATGCAAAAAAGTCTCCCAGAATTTACAGAACCTTTGATGCCATATAACATTGTATATTGTTGTTAGTGTGATGTAGAATCATTAAACAAAGTGCAAAAATAAAAGAACATGAGATCAGACATACATGCAAGGATTGGGTGTGGGGGCAGGGAGGAGGGAATAGCTTTTATACATCTGTTATTGCATAGAAGTCCAGCAAGTGTGAAGAATCCATGTAACTTGGAAAAAGAGCCCTCTATGGAATCTGTGGGCTATAGTCATATTCCAAATCTGTGTGGATTTCTCTTACATCCCTACAAACTAGTCTTCTTTTTATTTTGTTTCTGCTCGCTGGGAATTTTTTAATCCTACATGAATATTACTTAGATTCCCCAGTCATCTGAACTTGATACAACTAATACTATTGAGTACCAGGTCTAAATCTAAATTTAATCTTACATTGCAAAGGAACAGTTTGTCAATGAATGATTATATTGTAATGAATGCAATGAATGATTGCATTACTATTAAAATGTATTGCTAGAAAGTTTCTTTTTTAGAATGTTGATACCATTAGAAGATGCTTGCTTAAGATGGAATTATTTAAAATTACTTTCCTGGCTTTCACCTTAATGGACAAAGATGAACCTTTAGTACAAATATGTGAAAGTACATGAAGATCTATGAAGAAGAAAGTTAACATTTGGAGCATATTCTTATATTTATGATAAGTAAATACTATATTACTTATTATATATAATATGTATATATATAATAAGTAAATACATTATATTACTTTACCACAGAAAAGGTTTTTTCTGATGAAAAAAGTATCAAAATATTTTCATTGGGAGCACCAATGTTAGGTACTACTTTTAAAGCATTTAAAGAGATCTTGCAGTTTTTCATTTAATCTTCCTATTTTTATTTAATGCTTGCAAAAGCTAGCTAGCTTTTTTGGAAGGTTGTCCCCGAAACAAGTTTTCATTCTAAATAGCTGCAGCTTTGTGAGTCACAGATCTTCATGGCTTTCCAACTGTTAGTGAAGTTGGAGTGGTAGCTTCATAAAAAGAGAGGTGTCACCACATAAATGTTAATAGAGATTTAAATGAGTTACCAGGGTGCAGTAAAGAAGCATTTGTTCTTTTTGTGTACATCACATTTAATAGACTTAAGAATTCTACTCCTTGATCCCTTAGGATGAAAGACAAGACACTAGCTCAGAAGGGGTATCAAATGTGGAAGACCAGAATGATTCCGATTCCACACCACCGAAGAAGAAGATGAGAAAGACAGAAAATGGAATGTATGCTTGTGATTTGTGTGACAAAATATTCCAGAAGAGTAGCTCACTCTTGAGACATAAATACGAACATACAGGTATGTGAATAAGAAGGCAAATATCTAAAATGAATTGCTCCAGATCCAACTCAGTAATAAGCAGTTAGTCATGTGTAGCCCCATATGGCAATATGTATCCTTGGTCATGTCCAAATCAGCTCTGGTTAGTTCAACTTTGGTTCAGATGAGCAAGTGTATGCAGATGGGTGCCTCAGTGGCAGACAGCTGTCAACACATCTCCCTTGCTAGATTGAGACATTTTCCAGAAACTTAAAAAGTTGTATCTATTTGATTCACTTAAATTTAAATTATATGTTATACTTTAAAGTAACATGTAATTGTGCTAGAGAGAACAAGACAGGGAGAAGGCAATAGGCTGAGTTAGCAGTGGGCCATGTAAATTTGATGTGGCAGTCAGATTTGTCATTTAGCTCTGTCCTGTTCGTGTCTGAAGTGAAGGGTGGAATATGTGAGCCAGGGAAGAAAGATGGCAAGAGCAACCACAAGAAGGAATGAAACATCAGTTCTCATTCCCCTCATCTTGACTTTCTCTTAAAAAAGGCAGTCCTCCCTATACCCCTTATTTATATGTGAACGAGCAGACATATAAATATGAAACATAGCTGCTCCTCTCACGTCTTGTCCTGCGCCTCAGGGTAGCATTTCCTATCACTGGGTAACCTGCATTACTCATTAATGCAAAATTATCTTTCAGTTGGTACTAATAAAATATGTATGCCTCCCAGATGGTCACTCAACGGACCAGTTTCTAGGTTTTTCTCCAAGAATTAGCACTTGGGGTCTTTTTGTTGTTTGCTTGGTTTTCTGAAGTAACCCTTTGCACCATTATTGTTGTCTCAAAAGTTGTTCCACTGCCAAGTTAATGCCTTTAATTTCCCTCCTTTCCGAGTTGATTTGCTGACCTTCATTTCCACATGATCCCTGCTAGGAGATACGGACCTGCTTCTCACAAGGTTTTTCTCAGTCATGGTGAGGAGCCCCAGGAAGGGACCTGTTGCAGTATATTCATTAATGGTTGCACCCGTTCAGTTTGTTAAAGGTGGCAGCCACTTCTGTCTAGTTTGTCTTTGGAGAACCAGCTGGTGCTGTGGTTCAGAAAAGACCCTGAGACAACTCGGGCTTGCTGTACATGAATGCAGTGAGTAGGGCCCAGACCAGCTGTTGTGAACAGAAATGCGTTGAGGATACAAATGCTTGGATTTTTTTTCCAGGTAAAAGACCTCATGAGTGTGGGATCTGTAAAAAGGCATTTAAACACAAACATCATCTGATTGAACACATGCGACTGCATTCTGGAGAAAAGCCCTATCAATGTGACAAGTGCGGCAAACGTTTTTCACACTCGGGATCTTACTCTCAGCACATGAATCACCGCTACTCCTACTGCAAAAGGGAAGCAGAAGAACGTGACAGCACAGAACGGGAGGAGGTGGCGCAGGAGCACCTTGGCCATGAGCATGCCGGGGTGGGGGCTTCTCCCTCGCAGCTCGACTCTGATGAGCGAGAGAGCTTAACTCGGGAGGAGGAGGAAGACAGTGACAAAGAGGAGGAAGACGATGAAGATAAAGAGGTGGAGGAATTGCAAAAAGAAAAAGAAGGTGGAAAATTGCAAGAGGAGGAGGAGGATGAAGATGAGGACGAGGAGGAGGACGAGGAGGAGGAGGAGGAAGAGGAAAAAATAACTGAAGGTAGCATGAAGGATGAAGAAGCTGTAAATGAAGGAGGCAGTGTTAAACAAGTCAGTAGACAGAAAGAGGAGCCCATGTCAGAAGCAGCAGCAAATAAAGCTTAGCTAATGATGTGGTTTTGTACAAGAAGTAACTGCAACTGGTAATGGAGGTTGTTCTATACTCTACATGCTTTTCATGGAAGCACAGTAGCCTGTGCACTGTGATTCCTGTTCACTACTGTGTAACAAAAATGAAAAGAAAAACAAAAAAATATAAAATATATATATATCCAGGTGTGCCTGAACCTCAAACCTAGTAATTTTTCACACAGTTTTCAAAGTTAGGAACAAGTTCGTGACCTGAAACAGATTAGAAGAACATGGTGACTCTGGAAGCAAATAGTTAACATGTTGTAGGAAACATGTTTTATTTGATATGTGTTGGACATCATTTCGTTTTTATCAGTATTATTTTTTTTCATTTTTTGTTGGTTTAATTTTTCGATTGTACAATTGGGAGAGATTTATGTTTTTGTTTTTTGTTTTTAATTTTATCAGTGAAACAATTCTGCTAATTCCGCTTCAGTATTTTATTCTATTTTTAAAATGTGAGAACGTCTGCACTACAGAATTCCCTTCAGCAGAAAGGTATGATGCAGTTCCAAACAGTGCTTGACTACCTTTGTAAATTCAGCCTAGAAGGTAGCAGTTTATAACATGTAGATGTTGTTAGTAGAACTTGTTCTCATTTAAAGTGTATTGTTAGCCTTAAGGAAGCATCCGATAGAAGAACTGAGGTTTTTTACTCATGTGGTTGAAAATGTAGTTTGAAAAGATTGTGGTGGGGTTCAGATTGCAGGGACTAACAGTGTTAATACTGGTGAGGACAGCCAAGTTGTCAAAATCAGTGTTTGTAATTGTGTCTGGGGTATGTAGTTAAAAAAATATGAAGGATATGACATGAAGCTTTGTATCTCCTTTGGCCTTATGCAAGACCCTGTGTGCTGTAAGTGCCATTTCTCAGTATTTTAAAAGGCTCTGACCAGCCTTTCTCCAATGTGTGGCCTACAATAACTAGCATTTGTTGATTTCTATTAAACTCCTGTAAATTCAATCATGGGAGGGGGGAGGGGACACTTAGCCATCTGAAAAGTAAAAGCACTGGTACATTTCATAATGCAATTCTTCAGTATTGTTTTTTTCTTTTCTTCAATTGCTAACTAGGAGAATTTCTCTACAGTCATTATTAAGGGAAATTTCTAATCTGTTTTATTGGTTCACTTAATTTCAGATACATACATACTATGTTATTGGGCTCCTATGTTTCCAAATGTTAGTTATTCTGGACCCCATTTATTGACAATGTTAGCTGATTTTAACCTATCAGTATTATTTTATTTCTTTTAGTTTTTAGACCTGCGCAACATTTTGTACTGTATGTTTTCAAACCTGGCAGTATTAATACCCTTCTTACTGACATATGTACCTTTTTAGTTTTAGAAAACTTTTATATTTATGTGTCTTATTTTTATATTTCTTTATTTATTACACAGTGTAGTGTATAATACTGTAGTTTGTATTAATACAATAATATATTTTAGTATGAAAATTTGGAAAGTTGATAAGATTTAAAGTAGAGATGCAATTGGTTCTCTTGCATTGAGATTTGATTTAACAGTGTTATGTTAACATTTATACTTGCCTTGGACTGTAGAAGAGAAGAATTAAAACAGGAATGTATCAATTTTACAATTGCAATCAATTCATTTTACCGTTTCCCAGTTTTTAATATAAAGCTCTTAAATTTTGAAATTCACTGTATGACTAAATAGCATGATGCTCTGCAGTTTTATTAAGAGATTAACGTAACCATAAGACACTCATTTCCTTAGGTAAGCCAAGCTAGAATAATCTTCTGAACAGTATTGGGAACAATGTTTAAGATTTCTGTGCCAATTTGTTCCTGTATTCATGTATGTGAGTTACAAATCTGAAACTTCATTTTTTTTTTAATTTTCTTGTTACATCATGATCATTTTCTAGTTTTCTACCAGACTCCCCATCTCACAATAAAAAGCGTCAACAAGCCTGATTTACTGTCATTATTATAGTAATAAATTAAGGAGACATATTTCTTTACAATCCTACTGTTGTTGTATCTAAGTGATTATTTTCATGCAAGGACTTCCCTTTTCTTACTTAACGACATGATAAGAGCACTGATAGCTTAAGTGTACAAATGTCATGACAGGTGTGGTGGGGAGTCTTATTATGAAGAAGAAAACAACTTTGCAATCTTTCTAATGGTAGTTTCTTTACCTAGTCCTAGAAGTATGTGGAGTGATGAAAGCAGATCGACAGAATCACACTAGAATTTTCTATAGCCAGTTTGACTGTTAAAGCAAAGTTTGCAATTTTCCTTGTAAAAGGGATGCATGTGGCTATGACTTTTTCTAAAACATTTCAGAGCATTTCCACAAATGCTGCAAAACTGTGGCAGGGATGGGAATTACTTAATGGCAGCACCCAAGAGATGCTTTCAGTGCCATCCACCCCCAAGTTAACACCTTATCAAAAGCAGCAGGAAGCTGGCTTCCATTTTTCCAAGGGACAACTTTGAAGCACTCTGAATACCTGAAAAACTAATTTGACTGGGGGCCATAGCGGAACATAAAAATGAAAGTATGCTACCACAAGCACTCACAAAATCCCAACCCATTCATGAAAACATACTATTTGAACTTGGTGGGAGAACAGATCTGGTAAAACAGGCATGTGTTCTATGCAGACAACTGGATTCCTTGAATGTTCCAAGAGCAATTCTAGGCATGCTTAGTCAGGAAAAGGTCTACCATTCCCAGCATTCTCTAGCCAGCATGGCTGTGCAAGGAATGCTGGGAGCTGTAGGAGTTTTTTCTGTCTAAATCTGCACAGGATTTAAGCTTCAGAGAGTTTTACAAGGTTAACAACTAAAACGCTAATTATGAATCTCACTTAGGGCACAATCCTATTGCATCAGTACTAGATGCTCAGAATTCTCCAAACTTACCTTACCTTGATCCAGTAGCTGGAGTGAGGCTTGGCAGAAACAATCTCCACCACCTCCCATATGAGCATACATTTGCAACATTTACATAGCACACGTAAAATGCCCTGCAGATCTAGGGGTAAGTCTAAGGAAAATTATGGGGTTCAACTGTCAATGTTAGAACTGGATTAAAATCTCTGCCCATCCCACTCTTTCAAAGTTATGAAAAGGGACATTTCAGCTACTTGAAAGTGAATTTTGAAAGCAGAATAAAAGACACTGATGCTCTCCCAAACTGGCAGCAATTTTTTCCAGGAATGCCCTTCCAAACAAACTTATGGTGCAATAGTGGTACTTCAGGCATTCTGGGAAATGAATATCTCCTCCAGCCAAGGAGGAATGCAGGAAAGCGACATAAATACCACTTCCATCTCCTTAAATTCATACTCCTGCCCCATAAATGAAATTGCACTAGCAATTCTTGCTGCAAATATATGTTAAAAAATCCCTCTAGACATCTTCCCTTTAATTTCAGTTCAGCAAGAACTTCTAGGGCTAGTGCTTTCTTGCTTTGGTAGAGTATAATTCATCTGAATAAAGCAGCTATGATGCTTATCTTTCATGTTACCTGGATAAATTTCTGCAGTGCAATGCATTCTGCAATGCGTGTTGCATTTTTTGAGCAAATGGCTTCAGAATACAGTCCATGTTTATCACAATGCCAAAAAAGCCCGAGAATTATTCCATTAGATCATAAATGACAAAAGTCAGTATGTGGATTTGGAGAGGAAACGAGTATGTATTTAAACAGTGAATCCTGGAAAGAGTTTCCAACATTCTCTGATGAAGGAGGAACCCACGCAAAAGATAAGTCTGGATTTGGTACCTTGATCAAACTATTACATACACACTTAATGGTTTTTTGTTGTTTTGAATTCAGGATTGCTGAAATATTTCTTAGCTTGGTGAATTGCATTGCTGCCACAGCCCAGGTTTGAAAGCCTGCACCCTTTATTCTCTCTTAGATGACACAGGAAGGCTACAGCTAGATATAGCATGAATCCTGGTTCAAATTTAGAAATAGAGTGATTTTGTACACTAAATTTTAATTCCATGTGATTTTTCTGTAATGCATGTATATGCAAAGGTGTGGCCTGCTGAACTGAAAACCTGTTTTCCTTGCATTTTTGAAGCAGTGTAAAACAGCAAAGGGAAAAGAAATGACCTGTACAAGGTTTGCTTGGAAGTAGGTTCCAGAGAATTCAGAGAAACTGAGACCCAAATTATGCATGGTGCTCAGTTCTGTGTTGTCTTTTTATTGTGCAACTTCAGAGGCTGCAATCTGAAACTGAGCCAGTGTGGTGTAGTGGTTAAAAGGGCAGGACTGGGGCTCAGGTGATCTGAGTTCTAGTCCCACTCGGCCGTGGAGCCAACTGGGTGACTTTGGGCCAGTCACAGACTCTCAGCCCAACCTACCTCACAGGGTTGTTGTGGGGATAAGACCGAAAGCAGGAGGAGGCAAATGCTGTAAGACATAATTCGTTGTAAGAAAAAAGTGGGATAAAAATCAAATAAACTGATTATGATGGTTAATTTCATTGTACACCATCAGGTAGTGGAAGCTCTCTGCATGGTTCATGGCAATTTACAAGATCCAATAAAATACAGTATAAATACAGATACAATAAAATGCAGCATAAACATTCTTGTTTATTTAGTTCTTGCATTTTTACACTGCCCAATAGCCCACAGGACTTTCTGGGCAGGTTACAAGCAAAACATAGCACAACATTAAAACAGTTACAAAACACTGAAAACCATTCATAGCCAAATACGCAAAACTGGCCAGCTCATGGTGATTTTGAACAATCTAATGGCTCTAGATCAGCCATGGGGCCTCAGCGCAGAGCTTCAGCCTCTCCATCGAGACCTTCCCAGAGCACACCCATTCTCCCAAGCCATGCCTCTTCACTATACCACTCCAAGGTGGTAATATTCACGCCAACGTGCCCTATAGAGGGAATATTCCATGGAGGGAATCTTGCATACAGCCTGGAAGGTGAATCGCAGTGTGCTGTTACTTCGCTGTTGCTATTGCATAGTCACATCTATTACTCCACTTACTTTTTTTCTACACTGGCACTGGCCACTAGCAGAATATAGATTGTTGGCAGATTTTAGCTGAGGTCTTTAGACTGAATTTGTTTCTTTTTTTAATGTGTGCATCACCAAAGAAACCCATAAAAAAGGAAGAGAGTACAATTTCCTTCAGAAATTAAAATAAATTACTTGCAATAGGTGCATATGTAATGTATATCCATAAGTATAAATGTGTGTCAAAATGCAGCTAACAATTATGCAGAAACTTTAGGGAAGGCAGACTAGCCAATATCAAAAGCATTGTTAGGGTCTCAATCCATTGTGTTACGGGAGGTGGGCACTTCTCTTTCTCGCATTGCAATATCAGTCATTTGGCTGTCAAGAGGGCATGAGGAACCCACCAACATTGTCCTTGTGGTAAACTCCATACAGCAGATAAATACATGAGAGAGCTGGGTACATCCTTACATTTTAAAGAACATCCTGTTATTGAATTTATCCATGGTATGACCTCCACCCCAAATATTAAGCACTGGAGATCGCCAAAACATGTAAGCAAAATGTCAGTGAAATTACATCTCCAACAGTTACCTGGCTTAGGCAAACTGTTTCTAAGAAAATGTGGCATCCAATGAACATGAAAAGGGTTTTGCCAAATGATACAACCTAAGGTCTATAAACCCTGGTGCAGAAACAATGTTCCACTGATTAGGCAAAAGTGGACCATCTAATTCCCTACTCCATTTGTCCTTAAGAGTCTGCATATCATACTTCTTTACATATAATTCATAGATTGTACCACAACATTATGTGAGATCAACTTGTCTGCTGCGCATGTCAGGATTCTACTGTTGCCTCTGCTGTGACCAATGGTAAAATGCTTTTTGTCTGAGTACCCAGAAGATGCTTTAACTGTGTCATTCCTCTGACATACAAGGGCATTATGAAGTTTCTTAAATGCCATCTTAAAGCAATGATTTTACCAGCAAATGGCACAGCAGTAGGAAAATAATAACAAACAGAACAATGTGGAAGCAAAAAGGTAAGCTCCAGTTGTGTGACCTTTTCCTGAAAGGATGTGTGTTGAAGATTAACAAAATTTGAGCATTGGATTAAATAAAGATTTGATGAAAGGTTTCTTTTTCGTCTTACATTTCTAAATGGAAGAGTGAATAAGCACTATCTGGAAATCTGCTTCAGTTTCATAACTCCAGTGAACAAGGAAATGTATCAAATTGCCTAATAATACCATGGTTTGTGTACTATTTGTTCAAATGGGCATAATTTTCTCCTTGCATCATAACGCCCTGAAGGTAGGTTAGATACCTACCATGCAGTTAGCTTCCCAGCTGAGTAAAGACTTAAACCCAGAAAAATCTATTTGCCAAAAGAACTAGAATGATTGGGTTCATAACAGTAAAAATCTGAATGCTTATGTCCTAAATCTGCTGACGAAGCCACTACTTCAAGTGTTTCAGATTCATGATGTGAGTTCAAAGAAACAAGTACTCTGTTAGAAATTTTCTTTTTCCCTCCATTGTGCTTTTTGGGTTGAGAGAGAAGACAGGCAGTAGTCAGAATTCTCAAAGCTTATTTCATTTCCTCCACTTTTCAAATCATAACATCTTAGAGTTTTATTTGCCACGTGCTCTTTCATATTCTCCCCCATTCTTCATTCCATTCTTTTCATGATTTAAGGGCAGTTTTTGCTTCCTGCATAACACCTTTTATTCCAGACTCCATACTTCATTATTTTCAGGTATTTATTCCTGATGCTTTGCTATTTCAAGAGTTGTTGCCAGGATTGGCCCTGGCCATTTTCCCCTGGAAAAAATGAAAACTTCTGATAAATTGCCTATTTGTTCATTCATTCACTCTTCAATATACATTTCAAAACCATTATATAATGTAAGACACTCTTGTCACTAATAATCTTTCAAGTTGCTCGACCAAACTCTCATGGGTTTTTATATCACATGAATCATAGGGCTTTACATTTTTAAGAAAACTTTAAAAAGTGAGCCACCTCATGAGAGCTGTTAACTTTGAAAGCCAGTAATTCTCTTCTTTCGTTCTTAGGAATGAAAACAGATTCTGCTACAACAGTGTTAAGGCTTTTCTTCTCAGTTCACAACACTTCTAGGTCAGCCCAGATTGGACATGCTTTCATTTGAAAGAGCTATCCTGGAAAAGCCTACCACGGATATATTTCAGCAATAAAAAATTCACTCAGCATTGGAAGCTCTTCATTTACCAGGCTCTTGAATTATAGTTTTCATTCTCATTGAAGCCAGCTTTGTGTTCTCAGAGTCTTTGGCTCCAAAGAACACAGCACCTGTTCTAAACTAAAAACAGTGCTTAGTGAAGCCCTAGCCATTCAACCTGCCCACCAAAATGCTACCTATTCACAAGTGGCTGGCAGTGGTTCTGGAAGATATGTAGGCTCAGACCTCAGAGAAGCATCTACATTAGGGGCAGGCAGCAGGTGAACTCCCAATAGTCAATAGCAAATAAAATGCAAATAAAATCTAAAAAGCATTCCCTGCTATATCCAGCTTTGATGCCTTGAGTGCCATTTTTGTGCACCTCATCTTTGCATTTGGTCAGATCTTTGTGCAGTTCTACTAGTCAATTTTTGAGCTGTGCAGAATCTTTAATCTAGGGTAACACTGATGTAGACTGATATAGGCAGTTTATCCCAGCCAATGGCTTGGGAGTTAATGTTCTCTACTCCTTAATCACCATATCTAGCTCCTTCCTGACCCACCCCTGAGTCACTATTTGCACTTGGCTCCTGAGGTTCTAGCAACCAAATTAAAGACTATCCCACACACCTTCCCACCTTTGAGAACCCCACCATCTACAATATTGACTTTCTGTATTTCTTTATAAAAATACATGAGTGGAATAATGAAGGTATCACTGTTGGCATTTCAGAGTTGGCCAAAGTGATAGTGACATGAGATTACCTTTGACTGTCTACAGTAGAGATGGGTTTTTAATACCTGGAAAAATACAATTAAAACCAGATTTGCCCAAAATTCTCAATATGACTCCACTCCCTTTACTGGAGACCAAGGCCAAGATCATCCACACCGTCTACTCCTGATTACTATACATGGATGTAAAAACTGGACAGTGAAGAAAGCTGATAGGAAGATAATTGATGCATTTGAAACATGATGCTGGAAAAAAGGCTTTATGAATACCCTGGACTCACAGAAAGATGAACAAGTGGATCCTAGATCAGATTAACCCAGAGCTTTCCTGGGAAGCAAAAATGACGAAACTGAAGATTTCATTCTTTGTGTATATCATGAGAAGGAAAACTCCCTGGAGAAGACAATCATGCTGGGAAACGTTGAAGGCAGAAGAAGAAAAAGAATACCAAATATGAGACAGATTGACTCCATTAGGGAAACCACAGACTTGAACTAGGGAGAAATGAGCGGGGCCAACATGGATAGGACATTTTGGACGGCTTTCATTAATGGGATCACAATGGGTCAGGCAAGACTTGATGGCACATAACAGCAGCAACCCTTAATCAGGCTAGATAGAAATAAAATAACTGCCTTCATAGCCTCAGATCAGATTTTAACATTTGGACAAGCCACTTAAGGGCAACTTTTTTCAGAAGGCAGTATGTCAGCATACTTAGTCTTAGGGATAAAGAGGCACGTAATATGTGAAACCAGAAAGAAACACCTAGAAGCCAGCCTCAGTTTCAAATCATATCAAAATTCTCAAAATCATTCACATGTTGATTTAAATCTTGGGGTTTGCTAAATATTTCACCATACATTGCAGTCCACTGTGAGAAGAGATAATAAAGCCTTCATTTTTTGGACCTCTGAGCACATTTGGCAATTTGAGAAAATCTTGTGGGCACCAACAGAAAATGTATGCCAAATGAGATGCTGTCGCAAAAGACAAGGAACCTCTCCAAAAGACTAATTATAAGGTGGAGGGGAGGGGAGGTGCCCCAAGGCTCTAAGTGACTCCTTCAACTCACAGAAATGTATGTGTTGCTTTTTTAAAAGTTGGAGGAGGTGGGTGCCAGGAGGGTCTGTGTCCTCGGCTCTGGATGGTTTCTGCCTGTTCAAAGGACTCTTACACCTGGCCTACCCCAGTAACCTGATCCTGCATCCCCAGCAAACTGATGTGATGTCCACTCCTATCAGGAAGCACAGACAGCCAAGTATTCCCGGCAGATCAGCCATACTGCAGAAGCCCCACCACTTGCCTGCTGAATACCCAGATGCAGCCTTCTCTAAAGCTCTTAAGAAAACTTGCCATTTTGACTTGGGATGAACTTCTGTTGCACAAAATACATTCTGTGATTCCCAATGCAAGGATTATTCTCACTTTAACAGAACTGCATTCCCAGCATTTTTGTTTTAAAAACGTTGGTGGCTAAGGAAATATTTGCAGGAGCTCTAACTGGTCAGTTTTTTTTTTTTTTTGGGGGGGTGCTAATGGGGTCACTTGTTTTGATCAGAAATCATTTGATCAGATTCAGACCTTCCATTCCTGGATCCCACCACAAATGTACAATTCATACAAACTAGGCCCTTTACTTTAGCATTCCAGAGGGAAGTCTGTGGTTCCATACTTTCCTCCAGAGGTACTATTGTTTACTCATTTCAAAGACAAAAAATAAAACCTGAAATTTGGCCTAAGGAATTCCTCATTAACTCTTTCCTCACTTAAACTCTTTCCGTCTTTCTGCAGCCATTGTGGCAAAAAAGCAGCATGTCACAGATCACGCTGCAATGTGGTTTAATAAGCTAATTTGTCTATCACATTAGTTACTCCAGTGTTTCCATCTCCGTGCTTAACATCCAGAATCTTACTGCTGGGAATTGTCTTTCATGTGAGTACTTTCCCATTCTTAAATAGGACCACCAAATTCGAGCTTCTCAGTTGCAATTGGCATCCCATCAAGCAGTACTTAACGAGTACATGTCGGTGTGACCTGCCGCTGAAGTACTTAACTAACTACTAAGTACACCTCTTTTAGGCTGCTGTGCAGAGTGCTAAAATTAGGGATGTACCACCATTTGAGAAGAGATGCTGCATGGCAATAAAATCCGAATGTAACAGCCACTGCATGTGGAAGGGACACTTTTCCACAGGTCAAGAAAATTGTATCTGGCTGTAAATGCTCCAAACACACTTTGAATGGCAGTCACTTCTTCATGTGACTTGCTCGCTCTTATGAATCTTTGTTCAATATCATAAAACAGGCTCTCCTACTTTCAACTGTCAGATGTTAAACAGTATGATTTAGCACTTCCTGAGTCTCTCCTATAGGAAATCTTAGAATGTGATGGTGTGCAGAGAGTGTGTGCATATTTATTCAGTTTCTGGGAACATTTTATCAAAGTCCTAATGCTGTTCTCCTTTCTCTTTTGCTGCATCCAACTGAAATATTAGATGCATTGCTCATCTCTTTGCATCTCTTTGCAATGGAAGTCTATACATCACAGTTGTGCTTATATCCTCCAACACAGTATATAGAAAATTCATTTTAATTAGCTGTGGAGCCTGACTCTGAGCCATGCAGATATTTCATCTAGTTGCCTACATCTCTTTAGATGAAATATCTTTATGGCACTTTATTCGAAAATTTTGGTAGGCAAACACTATAAACCATGTTCTTTTTATCACTCTGCATAAATAAGATTTCACTGTCTCTGTCCTCTAACTGTTGCATGTACCATGATAAAGAATGCAATTTGCAATAACTGAATGGGAGACAATCTGAGTTAATTGGTACAGTGGAACCACATAATGTATCCAGACATAAATAATTGCTTCCAACCACATTGTGATTTGTCTTGCTTTAATTATATAGTGCCCTAAAAATCCCTTTTAAAAACTTTCCTGTCACTTTCCTTAAGACCCCGGCATAAGCAGACTATTCTGCATGATGGTTTTCCCCCACTCCCAAATTAATATTTTGTAGCCCTCCTTGGCTGACCATCCTTTTCACCTCTTGATGATATATGAAAGCAAGAATATGTAGCTCATAAAACCAACTTTATGGTTTAGGGTTGCCAGTTGATTTATGGGATTTTATTTTACTTCACTTGTCTTGCTGTTAACTAATTGATTAAACTGATTAAAAATCAGCACCACAGTTTCTTGATACATGGGGCATGTTACAAGTTATTTAATGAAAATGGCCAGAGCTACACAGTATAGACAAAATGTTCTCAAATGCATTATCTGAATCAGGTCATTGTCAGATTGATGGATGAATGGACTGCAACATCATCACTCCTTCCTTTTTATTTAAATTCATACATTTAAAATTTATGTTGAATTTCACCATGGCTGTAACTTTGCAGTTCATGCTCACAATTTTTGTATGGATTACTTACCTGTTATTTCTTGATTTCAAGCATTTCTACCCTACTTGTAAGCCGTCTAGGGATGAAAGTGATGGACAGCCTAGAAATATCCTAAATAAATACTTCTCCCTAAGCAGATTGCAGATCAATAAAATCAAGAACATTTTTAATCCTCAGGTTTACAATCTAGAATGAATGAGAGAAAATTGATGGGGAGGGCAAAGGAAAACTTCAAGAGGAAACTCTTAAGGTTGTAAAGCTCTTACAACCACCCGTACTCCAAATGTAATATTGACATGGTCAGAATTCTGCTGAAAGTTGTGGGTCATTGTCAGCAAGAATGGGAACATTTCCAAAAAAGGGGGATGTATCCTCCAAAAAAAATGCTGGTCCATCAGCTCTCCTCCTGCCTCTCCCTCTTCTTCAGCCAGATGGAATGGCTGCCTTGCAAGAGAAGGAAAGCCTGGTGAAGATGGTTTTCGCAGAGACAGTTTATAGTGGTCCTGCTGTCATCCCTGGCCTGGAATACCTACAGCATGATAGTTCAGGTGGGAGTGTCTTTACACTTAGACACTAAAAAGGCCCAGAGTTCCACTAACACCATGGCTGGCTGGAACATGCTGGGACCTGAAAGCATGTTTATGTCTAAATATGCATTAAAATATATCCTTAATTATCTAGAACAACAAACTAAAAAGGGTCTTGAAGTACCAAACATGCATTTGATGAACCAAAGTCAACGTCACCAAGTGGCTTTGGTTCCAGACAAGGACAATTTATAGCATCCATCAAGCACTCTTGAAAAGCCAACTTCAGCCTGGTATCTGCACACAGCCTGGTATCTGTCTGGGGTGTGAAACCTCTTTCAGGCCAAATGTGGGGAGCACATTCCAATGGCAAATATAGATAAAAGGTGGAGCAGGGGAATATGGAAAATGCCAGTGCGTTGTAACTTAACATTGTTACTGCCTTAGGAGAGGTATCTCAATCTTTCAGAATGGGAAAAGAAAGAAGGAAACCAGCAAACACGCAAAGGAGGGGAACTATCAACATTCAGTGATTGGGTGAAATGGTATAGGCTTCTTGGGAACACCAGAATGATAGGTTGGGACACCAGGAGGGTTGGGTTTGGCTCCATACCTTTGGTTCCATTCATTTGGTATGCATGATGGGACCTGCAAGGTGAATGGCCGGCTCCTGTGCCTTTGGAGGCAGGAGAAAAGCTGCTACAACTTCTCTCTCACACACACACACATACACACACACATACACAATGGCCACACACTAATCCTCCATTGAGCAAGGGTGGGCTCAGAGAACTGCATTGGCTAGCAAAACCATCTGGCATGGCTTTTGAGACAGACATCCTTCTGAAGTGCCTGGTTCTCAGGAATTCTCTGCCAGACATTCAGTTTCCAGCTTTCTCTTGAGCACCTTTAGAGCAGGGATGGACAACCTGCAGGCCCAAGCCCCAACACTTTGAGGAGTAGAATTACTCAATAATGCACGTGTGTGTGCATTTAAATGAAATACTAATATACAGCAAAATAATTTGTTGTGTCTGTGTTATGATGGGAGTAAAAGACTGGCTGAGGCTGATGGGACTTGTGATTGAGCACTTCTGGACAGCACCAGACTGGGAGAGGCTGAGTTCTAAATGAGTGCATTCCAGACAGCTAGCCAATGGCAAGCGTGTCCCTTTTACTAATCTCACTGTGAATAATGGCCTAAACATAACAGAGAGGGGATGAAGTCTGCTTTGTGTATCAAAACCTGAGTCACCTTGGCATGAGGCTGTGAAATTGTCTGCATAATTCAAGGTTGCTAATGAAGTGGCCCGTCTCCCATTGTCCCCCACTGTTTTCATCTCTTCGACACATGCCCTCAGCAGGCTTCTTCAGTTTCCGGCTGCGTTTCTCTAAGGATGGGTTGGCTGTTCTTTCCTTGGATTGGCTGATAAACAAGAGGTCTGGATGCAGCTTCTTCCAGAGAGCTGTTCTCTCTGATTGAACTATAATGGATGTAATAAAGCGAATGGGAATGACTTCAAGGCACTCTCTTGAAGGAGCAAGTCAGCCAAAGGGAGTCTTCAGCTATCACAGCTATGGCATCACAGCTATTTTTTTATTTCTTTTAGTATAATGGTGTATGTGTGATTCTTGTCATCAGTATACAGGAAGCTTGATTCCTTCCTACTCTCAAGACTGCCAAAAAATCCAACAGACTGATTCAAAATGAAAAGGCCTTTGAAGTATTTAGATGAAGGTTGCTTTAGAAACACTAAGGTGCAATCCTATACATGTTTAGGCAGATAAAAGTAATACAATCTCAGCATTCCCAAGCCAGCACAGGGTTGTTGTACACCTTCGTATCTGCACTCAGATGGGAGTGCAGCCTAAAGATGGCCATTTTCATTTGTGCTATATATAACAGGTACAACACCAAATGACAAAACCAACAAAGAGCAAATGCCATCCATCAAATCTGATGCCGAGTGCAGCCACATGCAGTTAGCAATCAAGTTGTTCAAGCTCATCCTTGTTGGATCATTGTCTTCTCTGCTGCCTCCCTTTAACTCACTCAAGGAGTGATTGATTAATTGACTGCATTGTTAACCTGCCAAATAGCAAATGTTCTCTGGGAGGATTACATGAAAACAATGCAATACAGATGATCTAAAATAAAATATGCTATAAAATAACAAATAGCAATGGTGCTGAAAACATAACAATTTAGGAAACGAGCGAGGCTTCATAGGGGAGAAGATTCCAGAAATGGTACCCAACAACTGGGAAGGCCCTCTCCCTTGTAGCCCCCTCCTAGTTCCTTCAGAGGTCATAACTGGAGAAGGTCTGACGATGGTGGCTTAAGAGTCAAGGAAGGTAGCTGCATTCATTTCTTAATTTGTTTAGAGAAGTGTGTGCGCATGTCTGTCATCTACTTATGTGATAGTATGTGGTTTTATATCATGAACAGTATTGTATATTTAAGTGATTAACCACTTTAAACCACCCAGAGTGCTTTGGAGTATAGAAATGCAGCACAGGAAATGAAATATGGAAGATGTTCCATTAGGTCCTCTGGGTCCAAGCGTTAAAGCACATAACCAGCCTTGGAACTGGTTTTAGCAGCAGTACTACATGACTGGAAGGCAAATTAGCAGAACAGCCAGAGATCATCCAGTTAGGGGAGAGACCAGAAGAAGAAGGGATAGGCATGACACGTCTTTCCTCCCTTCTGGACCATGTTCCACTACAAGGATGAAACTCCTGTGAGGTGCTGTTCACACACCAGATAAAAGGATACCAAGTCTTGACAGAGTTGCTTGCCTAAGAAGTTACCCTGCAAAATCTACTTTGAGCTGTCAAATACTCCAATAAGGCTCCATCCCAAACAGTATGAAACAGCTTTTTACTGAACCCAACTCTTGATTTCCAGGACCTAGCAATGCCGAGAAGTGTTGCTGCTAGAGCCCATAGAAGGTAAGACTGGCTTTGGTGTACCGGGACAGGGGCACAGCAGCACTGCCTGGGCCTGGGTTACTTGCTGGGCAGCACATAAGTGCACCCCAAGCACTTTTTTGCCAAAATGTCTGCTACCTAGCACAGCTCCACCACAAGGAGAGGAATGCTTCTTACGCAGTGCCTCTGCTCCAACATTGAGAAGATAATGATGAATTTATTAGATTCCGCTTCAGCGGAGTTTAAGGCCAGCACCAAAGGTAGGCATGCTCAGGTGCCTGCTATGGGTCCACACAAAGAGCCCCTTGGAACTGTTACCCCATTTACCACTGTAACCTGCTTGTTCACCTGCCTCCCAATTCAATTCTCCTTCTTTTTCCCTTTAGAAAAACCACAAACCAGAGACAAAACTGGCACAGTCTATATGTGAAATGAAAAAACTGCTCATGGACTGAAACCACTTCAAAAGTGGGATGTGGGAGAAATTTGCCTGAGCAGACTTACTTGATTTTGCACTTTGCCAAATGTTGTGATGGAGATCGCCAATGAAAAAATGTGTGCGGAAACGGGTATATAGGGAAATTCATGTTGTTGAAAATGTTTAGAAATGTGTTATAGTGAGGAAAATTGTGTACAGACTTGCATGTACTGGGAGAAATGCCCTCAGAAGTGCTTGCAAATTATGTAAACCTTTAAAAAAGAAATAAATTATCAATCTGATGTTGAAGTGAAATAAAATGAACTTAAGACATGCTTTCAAACACCTGCAAGCCATTGACTCCTCCCGGGTCTGTCTTTGCTTAGATGTCCTGATTTACTCCCTGGCTTCACCACCTGGGTTCACACACCATCTTGCCCCCGTGACAGAACACCTCCTGCTCCACCCTGACAAGGCTCTACAGTTCATCCTTGATACACACAAACATTGTATGTGAGCTTAAAATAATGGAGTTACTGAAGCCCAACCATTATGGGCATCACTGGAATCTTGCACTGATGTTCTCAATGCATCCAGTACAAAACATGTGCTTCCTTCCAGATATATTAAAAATAAGGGTAAACACTGATATGGTCACCCTTTTTCTTAAGGTTGGGAAAGTTTTCTGAGGGGTATCCACATTCTGGCTGAACAACACCAGAATAATTCAATTCAATTCATTTCTATGGCTTGGCTCCAGACAGTCTGAGTACATTTATTGAAATAAGTGGAATTTATGTGAGTTATTACCTTAAAAGTTCCATTGATTTTGGTGGGTTTAAGTAGAACTAAGTCTGGATGTGTTCCATAGACATTAAAGGAATTATTTTGACTTTTTCAGCCAGAATGTTTACCCCATTTTTACATTTTCTTTCCCCCACAAGTTTTGTTATATATTGCTCAGGTGGATTTTTAGTGGCATTAAGTCAAATTATAGCATAGACAACTATTATTTTCTTTCTCATAGGACAATGTCATGGCTATTATCCTATTGTGGGAAAGATTTTTCCTTTAACAGAGCAATCATATGCATGTCTGCTCTACTCAGAAGTAAGCCCTACTGAGTTCACTGGGGCTTTAGTATAGATAAGTTGGCATCGGATGACAGTCTTAATTTTTCCCCTGGCGTTTTCTTAATGAGCTTTCAGTCAGCCCTTTGGCTGTTCATTCAGTTGTTAAACAAATATATAAAATTAAGTACTTCAAAGCACAGAGTGATCTGCTTTCCTTGGATTATATAGCATCATTCATTCATTCTTTGCAAATGTTTGCATGTGCATGCACACCCTTGTTTTAAAATCACTGATATAGCTTAAAGTAGCTGCCTTCACCCACTTCCTTTCTTGTTTCTATGATTGCTTGTGCCATCTTGCCATATTTGCAGAGAGATCAGGTTGGAGTACTGAACTGAAGGAGGAGGGAAAATCAACTGGCCCAGGTCTAAATAGAAGGTGTTACCAAGATGAATGGTGCGAACCTCTTTCAACCCCACGGCCACCTTTGGTTTCAGCACTATGCTCAGGGTCAACATCCACTGATGGGCAGGCAAGACAAAACAGGGCAACTCTGAAGGCAGAGGGAGCAGGGGGAAAGTACCTAAAGTACCAGCATATTGTAGCTTAAAGCTTTTGCTGCCAGCAAAGAAACACACTAACGAACTTGTATCATAAGGGAAAACCACACTAAAGGTAGGAAACCAGCAAACAATGGGTGATCAGAAGCAATGGGGTCAGGGGAAGGAGGTGTGACCATCGGGAAGCCCAGGGGTTCAGATTTGCCCTGGCGGGTTGAGGTTCTGCATTCTTGATTTAGATCAGTTCTAGAGAGCCCACCTGTATTTTTCTCTAGCAGTTTACCTCCTATATAGATGCTTTGAGAGAAAAAGAGACAGGGAGAATCATACAGAACAAATCAAAGGCATCTATATCCCATGTAACTTAATTTCTTCTAGATAGCAACCCAATCTGGATGCCCACAAGCCTCCAAGTTGGAGGATTATGAGCATCCTATGGAAGACTAAGGAAGAGGCAGACACAATTGTTGCCTTCCCATTTCTCCTGCCCTGCAAGTCTGCTAGATGCCCAATCTAGCTGCTATACTCTGGAGAAGAAGCGAAAAAGTGCCACTGTGGCATGTCCTATCCTGATGGCCCCAGTCTTTTCCCCTGCCCTCCAGAACACCTCCTTTACCCATTCTCTGAGGTTCCTTTTATGAGCTAGAAGGAGCAGGTGGCACATTTCCTTCCAGGTATTGCAATGGGGACCAGATATAGAACTCCAGCTCCAAGGTTGGAGTGTAACTTCTCGCCTCACATCTAGGAATCCAAAGAACCCCATGGTCACCTAGATACTGTCTGAAGTTCATATGATCACCCTGTTCAGAGCCCAAGTATTTGCATGCAATTGAGATGAATGAGAATTAGGTGTGCCTGACTTTCCCTGCATTATACCCAAAGGTCTTATTGCCATAGAACCATCATTCATTTCAATGGCACGAAATGCAGGTGCCATGAAAGCCCAACCGAAATACATGGCGGTTGCAGAAAATGCTGTATTGATGGATTGCACACAAATAACAATAGACAAACTGCAGTGTTGATATTTCAGCACATGTAGTATATTGAGTTACTGAGGCTCAGGACTTTCTGCAACATAAATGTTCTTAAGTTTACCTGAGCCTCACAGGTAGCTTTCGTTGTGTCACAATTGTTCCTCCTTGTGCAAGATGAAGGGAATAGCTGCTGGGAAGGAGGATCATACAATGAAGCTTTACTACTAAGGTACTTGACTGCAAGGTTGTTCATTACATTTTCTGGTAGGCTGTTTAGGGAGTGTTCCAGAATAATTGGCCCATATATCTAAGAGAGCTTTGCCCTGCAAAACCTAGGAGAAGAATGGGGACCTTTTTTCATGTTAAGGCAGCATTCGCCCAAAGGTAGCCTTCTGGGGGCACATACCAGTGTTGGGCAGGGTTAGGGTTAGCCACACATTCCTTCCCTTCCTCTCTCTGTCTCAGTCTCTCATACATATGTACACACACTCCTTTCTTGTCCCAATTCAAGGTACTCATTTTAACTTCTATAACCCTCCACAGCTTGGGCTCTGGTCCTTGAAAGAAAGTCACTTCTTACATTTACCTACCCAGACTCTAAGGTCATCTGCTGCAGTACCACTCCAGGTGTTCCTGCTGCCTGAGGTGAAACAGAAGGCTTTTTAGAAGCCATGCCCTATCCCTGGAATGCTTCTCCAGGGAGAATTACCTGGTGCCTATATTATACTCTTTCCAGTGCTAGGTGAAGACCTTGTTACTTTCCCAGGCATTTGAGGAACTAAGTTTAATGCTTTTAGATCATCACATTGTGTGTCCTGCTCTTGGTTTTATTTCCTGCCACAGCGTATGTTGTATTTGGCTGATTGGCTATGCTCTATTTTATGCATTTAATTTGTATGCAATCCAGGGAGCTTTATTTATTGGATAGTTTCAAAATGTAATTAATAAGCATCGCACACATGATTTCTCGTTGATCAATCTGACTATAATCAAGAGAAATTATTTTCTGGGGAAGGTAAGGTTTGAAACAAGTGTGTGAAGAGATCTGGCTTCTAAGCAACTTCCATAACACCATAGCTAAGAAGATTCAGAAGACCAGCTGTCAAATACTCATAGGTTATTACAAAACAATCTGTTGGCTTCAGCTTTCCCCACCATAGCAGCTTCTGGCCATATGCATGTCCATTCTCTGCCTGTTCTCTCTCTTATTATTTTCCTTCCCTATTCTTTGGCCTTTTCCTATTCCTCTTTTAACTCTAGGTCATCCTCTAAGACTGTTTCCCTCAGTCCACCTTTCTTGCCTAAGCCCTTGCTTCTTCTATCCCCCTCCACTAGACCATTTTACCTGGATTGCCCTGCCCTTGTCTAGCACCTGTTCCACCTTTTGTGGAACAGGTAAGGTCCTTTCTGTGACATTAGGTAAGGTCAGCCTGTCAGAGTCTTCACTATTGCCCACAAACTCCTTGTGTAGCCATACCACTTAGCTGCGGCCATTTTGGTTTTTAGTGAAATTCAGAGCCCTGTGGCATTTTTCCATGCATTCACTGAAACAAGAAGGTGGAAAGGGGCCAAAAGTAATTGAATGCCAACTCCACCCCATATTTTGGAAGTGCGTTTCACTTAGCAACCTTTTCTAGAATAATACAGGCATGTACGACCTACATGCAGCGGGGAAATGAAGGGAGCTGCCTACAGAACAGACCACCTCCTGATGACTGGAAGAAGCCAACCATGCAGCAAACCATGTTTCTGCCTGTTGATTTGGTCTTTGGAGCAATCTGATACTCTCATTCCTCTGATTTTAGATTTTGGTACACAAAAGTGTCTCATCATGGGAGTGACATAAATTTATAAGCCTTATAAGTATATGTAACCACCTGAGTGATCATTCAGTTAGATGTCTCTTCTTTGCCAATTTACAAGAAAGGGAACTCTGGGTCTAGAAAGTGCACATATTTTCTATGTGGAAGACAATCCTATGTAGAAGAGTCCTGCAGGGCTGGAGCACCAAAATCAAATTACTACTGGCTCTAAGTAGCCTCCCTCATGCTGCTAAGGAATGCTCCCTCATTCATTGTCTGTAGCTAAATGGCAATCAGAAAAATGCAACGTTCTTTCTAGTCCAGAGGAGAGGATGAGGTTATAGAGATATCTATCCTTCAGTGCTAAACCCCTGTGGGGTAGTGGGTGGGGTATAAGCCAAGGGTATATGACCCTGAATCCAGGGGTACTAGCTTTCAGAAAAGTGGCCCTAATCCAGACCTGGGCATTGTCCGGCCCGTGGGCCACATCCGGCCTGATGGCTGACCCTGACTGGCCCGCGTGAGGTCACTGGCAAATTAAAAGTCAATGCAAATATATATCGTCGTAATATAGATGCAAGCAATACAACTGCTCTGCTTTTATTTTGAAGGATCTGCTAAACTGAATTGAATTTATTGCTTTTCATGTAATGTTCATTGTAATGTTTCATTTACTGTTTTTATAGAGATATATATTGAGCAGAGTTGTAAGTGTATTGGTCCGGCCCTTAACAACTGTCATAGTTTCTCATGTGGCCCCATAGGAAAATTAATTGCCCACCCCTGCCCTAATCGGTGCAGACACTGTCCGGAAGCAGTGTCAATTGAATTCCACTCACTGGCCAATGGAAGGGGGTGTTCTGTAAGAGCAATGGGGAATCATTGCTTGACAGCTTTTCCAGCAAATAAAGGTTGAGTTGACACAAGCAGAAAAAAAATGTTCTTCAGCATCGAAGGTGATTTTCTTGTGGATTTGCTACAAGATATGGTTGAGCTTGGGTAATCCTTCCATTCTTATTATGAGTTGTTGTTTTATAGCACTCAGAACCTCTTTCCATTTAAAGGTGTGATCCTAAGCACAAAAACAAGGAAGTCCTATAACACCCACTTTCCCCAGCCAACCTGGTAGAAACCCACCCAGCTGTTGCTTGCAGACAACTCTAGATGTCAAGAAGCAGTTACTAATGAAAGTGGAAGTGGGTAAGGATATGGGACTAATTTAAACCCCACATAATCAGGGATGAATAATGTTAAACAGAGGAAGTTAATTTATTGAGAATAGTTTGGAAAGATAAAAACAACATGGTGAAGTCTTTCAGAAACTTGCCAAACTATATGAGGGGAGTGGGGTGGCAGAGAACTAGCCTGGTGGCATCTTCAGCTCATCATATTGACAAACACAAATATTTGAGAATTGGATATCTTTACATGATTGAAGGTCCACCATCTGGAGCTCCCCCATCAACCAACCATATTAGAAAGAAAGCCATCAAGAGCTGACTTCTAAGGGTAAGTCCCTGTTAGGATGATATTGGTGAGAGCCAGTTGTAGCTACCAGCATTGCATGTTGTAGATCCTATACAATATTGGAGCTACTTCCTCAAGGCATGGGACCATGGCCACTATCATCCAGCATCCAGGAAAAAACTAACCAAAGTTGTATTTAGGGTAAGGTTTGGATCCCAACCTGAATTCCAATAAATATAGGACAGATACATATGCTACTACCTTTGCTTTGCTTTGTTTTATTTTTTTCATCATGGTGCTTCATATTCCAAAACACACAGATCTACCCAACACATGAGGAAGAATGCTTGTTTGAATACAATACCTTCAATTTTTGCATCTAAAGCAATCAACAACATTTAAGAAACCTCAAGCATCAAATATTTTCGTTTGCATTTAGAAAAAAAATAAAACAATGTTTTTGAACCAAAGGGGCAGAATACCAGCACAAACCAGCAAGACCTGGGAACAAACACATAGCCATGTTTAGAAGGCTAGCCTTCGGGTCATGTTTCTACCTCAACAAAAAATTGTGTCTGGTGAGGCAAATGTCCTGTAGGAGAGGACATTGTTTGACTGATTCTTTCCACCATCAACTGGTATTCAGCACAGCAATGGGTTTCAGGTAACAGATTTTCAGTTTAGGATCCAGGAAGAGGTTTGCCCTTCTTCCCTCAAAACAGACTAAGATGACCCATTGTAACCTCCAAATGGCATGCGATAAGCTGTGGGGTGCCAAAAGCACCCCAATTGCCATTGTTATGCAGATCTTGGGAATTTTATATCCTCAACGTACTGTGGTTTATAGAAAGAAAACTTTAAAAGGTGACTGAAATCTGAGGACATTACTTATTATCACTCAGGTGACAATGTCCTAAAAGGACTAAATTGTTGGTCTACATATGTGCAAAGTATGTAATAAAGTACAAGCTTAAATAAATCCAGACTGTGGCAAGTAGGTGCAGATTCTCCTATGCTAATCCATTTCTGAGGGGGGGGGGTGCAGAACTGTCAGACAACAGTCCCCTTGCATCATTGTGACTATGACTATCCTGGCCCATGACTGATGGTAATATTACACTAGGACAAGCTGTCATACCAGTGAATAATAATAGATGCACAGTTCACAAGCTCAGGGTCACAGCCTTCAAGTCACCCTTTTCCTTCCACATCCAAATAGGGCAGGGGGAAGAGGGAAAACAGCCATGAAGACTTTGCTTAGTCACCTCCCTTTTCCTCTTACGCCAAAAGTCTTTTTCATACAGTTGGGGTATTTTGTTGGTTTAGGCAGGAGTATTGAATATCTCAGGAACAAAGTAAAACATTAGATTGGATCCAGATTTTGTCATACTTAAAACAGACCCATTGGAAACAGTGGGATTTTAGTTAGTAGTGACTAATCACAACTCAGTAATTTCAATGGGTCTTCTCTAAGCATAACTAAATTTAGTCCAACTAATTGTAAGAGTTTCAAGCTGCCTTTAAGAGGCACTGTTTATACACAGTTAGATTTGATTTAAAGATCAGCTATGACCAACCCTATAGAAATGGACAGGGGTGTCCCTTTGCAACATACTATGCAATAATTTTGCCTAATTTCACCTGATAGCTGACTGGAGAATGGGTAAGTGCAGACACACATGCAAGACAGTGGTTCAGAAGTTAATTATTGAACAGGAGCATGAATTCCAACAATTCCAGCAATTCATCTTGGTGAATCAGCCTCTCCAGCCTAGTGTTCCCCAGATGTGCTCAGTTACAGCTCTCACAATCCCCAGAGAGAATGCTGCATGTTGTATTCTCACACAGCTGGAGGTCACCAACTTGGAGAAGGTTGGTATAGATGAGTCTTTGGTACTTTGTGGCTTTTGAGCTAATACTTATCTCAGGATTTGTTGACTGTCTTCTGAGTAAGCAGTGCGTTCTTTAAGAACTGGGACTGATACCAAAACATTCATTTAACTGGTAGGTGTTATATTCAGTAAAGTAATGCATGCAACAGAATCATTAGATAATAGGAAGCTTGTAAACTATTTCAGGCTAGTCCCTGACTCTGACACAGGAAATGGAACGTGCTAACATGGCTTCCTGCCTTGAGTGGTCCTCCAAGAGAGACAGTTGGTCAGACGAACACATCAAGATGCTGTGTGGATTTATTCAATGATTCAATGGCAAGCAATATATGCCAACTAAAGTTGGTCATTAGTAGGTAAATAGGCGTTTTTAAATGATACATTTGCTGGGGAAGCCACAAACATACATTTTCTACATGAAATTGTGTCCAAAGCAATTTTATATTCTTTCAGTAACATCCCTTAGATCAGGGGTCTCAAACTTGCCGGGACGGGCAGAGCACAGGGGAGGGGCCCTGTGGCCTTCAAAGTACCGGCGGCGCCCGGGCCGGCCGCGGGATGAGCGGCCCACCACCACCGCGGTGGTGGAATACTTGATGCGGCCCAGCCTCACCCAGACTCTACTTCCAGCGGCCCCCAGGGAAGTTGAGTTTGAGACCCCTGCCTTAGATCATGTGTCTCTGAAAAGTAACCTCCAGATTGCAGCCTTCTTATTGGCCACTGATGTTTTCCCACCTTGGCTGCAGGGCACAGAAGAGAATGCAATGATGTAGATGGCCCAGCAAAATGGCAGGAAAGGTACCAGCCTCTTTTGTTGTATTGCTTCTTTCCAGTGTTATTGAAGAGGCAGAGAAGTCCCCCTTTGCCAGCATAGTTGCTCCACTGTAAATCTAGATCCAAGCCCTTGATTTTGTTCCCCCCTCATGCATCTTGTTCTGAGATTGAGATAGCTTACATAAACAATACCTTTCAGTTTTTCCATACACATAGCTTGAATAATATGATTGCTTTCTTTAGATCTTGTTAGAAGGTTCCTTTCCTCCTCTCCTCTCCTCTCTTCCCCTTCCCCTTCCCCTTCCCCTTGTCTGTCTATCTGCCTGTTTCCTGCTTTGCTTAATCCCCCATTGCCCTTACTGCCTGGAAATAGAAAGGGAATTTAAAAAGGTTACTGTTTTGAGTCAACAAATCAGTACACACACACACACACACACACACACACACAGAGCAGTGGCTCAAAATTAATTGTATTTCTCTATGAAGAAATGAGTGGGCTATAGGACACACTGAAACCATATATCATGGGAGACCTGACAGAAAAACTGTAAGTCTTCTCTTAAGTGACTGAATTTTTGCTTGGCTTGCTCTTGGTACATGGCCAACAACAACAAAGTATATGAGCTAGCTTGAAACAACCACCATCAGCAGCTCTGTGGCAGTTATTGGGCACAATCCACCAATCCCTGCTGCATAATCACTATTTGTATCACTAAAGCTTACAGTGTGATCCACTCAGGGCACCATTAACGCAATCAGAAACTGCACAAAAGCAGTCCTTCAGAGACAGTGTCCACTTCCACGGAACTAGGGTTGTTGGTCAGGTGAGTTTGTGAACTAGGCCATGTGGCATTTTGTCTGTTCATTTCATCGTTATGCAATCATAACCTGGGATATCAGAATAAACATGGGTGCATCCATCCAAAGCTCTAGTCTGTTCCAGGCTTCATGATGCCAAGAAGCACACATACCTCTTTTCAAAGGAGGCAAAGTACACACAATCCTGGGAAATGGACGTTGGTGTGCATATTCGGGACAAAACTGTATTTCAAAGGTGAACCATGGCTCAACATTTGCAACCATTTTTTAGAGGAGACGGGAAAGATGTGACATCTACTCACACAGAGCCATGGGAATGAAAGTTGATGTACTCCTTCAAGAAAATGTGTCTTTCAGCTAAAAACCCCAGTTATAGTCCTGTGCTGTCTTCATACTGAGGGTGAAGGAATGCAAAATAGATCACAATAGGAATCAGAAGTGAGGCCTCTTCTTGCCTCTGTGGACTTAAACCAGGAGTGCCAGTGTCCTGCTCCTTCCACTGGGGCTCCTAGAAGAAAGCACCAGAGGCCCCTCCAACTGGGATTTTGCCACTGCAGCTGAAGTTGCTCCTGGTGCGGAAAGTCAGAGGATGCTGTTGAATTCGCCTGGTATTACTGAGGGATATGATGCTCACAGACCCGTTGACTTCCCTCCTGCCTGGCAACTGATCACTGGGGGAAACTGCATGGTCTTCTTGCTGTGAGGGATGGCAAATCTACTAAAGGTATTTATTTCTACAATCAAGTTCTTAATTTTGCTTTTTTTCAGTTTTTCTTATGCTTGGTTAATCCTCTTTTAACATCAGTTTAAGATTATTCTTTTTAAAGTTCCCATGTCAATCTGTGTGCATTTCCATGCACATTTCTCTGAACACACATTACTCTGAATGCAATTTGCCTAATATAACTTTCAGAGTGATTCCCCCAATATAATATCCTTTTCTACATTATTTTCACTAATTACTAATGCACTCTTGCTTTTGGCCAATAACGGCCATCCAACATGGTCATTCATGCATGCTGGGAATTACGGGCATGAAGAAGAATGCAGTACACGTAGATCCCATTGCCAGACCCCAGCCTACCTCACAGAAGTGCATGATAGTTCCCACTGAAATGGGAGCTGTGTGCATGGTTTGCAAGCTGTCACTTGAATGGAGAATGGGGGACTCCAGGGCTGGCCCTACTACATATTAGTGCAATAGCAGCAGCAAATAAATAAATGTATAAATGGAAACCAGTTTGCCACTGCACTTAATTTTGGAGCTAAATCTGACCATTTTAAGCTTCCATGGGGTTTTGTCAATGCATTCTGGCAGAAAATTGTTAAAGATTTTTGTTGCTTTGTTACCACTGAATCTTGGAAGTCGGACAGCAGCAGGTGGACCATGGAGAAATGGTGGGAAGTAATTGCATCTCATATGACCTGAACTTGCTCCCCACACAGCTAGAAGGAACTATGCAGAGAAAACAGTAAACTCCCAGAGTTGGGAGTCTTGGTGGCCATATTATGTCTTAAAGAAAAAAGGGGTGGGTCTGCTCAGGCCCTCCCACCAACTTGTTCATTCTGCCCTAGGAGTGCTGGCTGTGATGGGCAGTTCCTGACTGGGATCTTCTCTCTGCCATGAATTCCCTCAATTGCCACAGGCAAGCCATTATTTCTTAGTCCCATCTATAATATGGAAAATACGAGAGCAACTTTAGAAGATTGCTGTAAGGATTAATGCGTGAACATTTAAAAACTATATAAAATTAAGTATAAATTATTTCAGTGCTCAGAGGCTGTGCCATAAAAACTTCCTAACCACAAATTCATTCTAGGTTAGTTGCTAATATCTGGTCTTTCCCCCTGCCCCGCCACCCCCCCCAAAAAAAAAAAAAACTTGTACCAACAGCCTTTCTTTCATGGCATGCACTGCTCTGTCTGTTCCTTAGAAGAGGGGACAGGGGAGAAGACCGGAGCACGGTCATATTTTATCCAGATAGAATGATGATGGAGAAGAAAGCAATTGCTGCGCAGCTTTTTGCCACCTCCGCTTGTGCGTTCCTGAAACTTGACACCTCCAGCACATTTTTCTGTTTTGTTTTGTTCCAAAGCGCTCAGGCTTCAGATGAAGGTGTCTTGACATTCACATTCATTATGTGAATGAACTGTGAAAATAGCTCGGCTCAACTCTCTTTCGCTTTCTTTGTGATATTAAACCCACAGCTGCATTTCGGCAGAAAAGCACTGCCATTCTTTCCCTCTGATCAGAAGCCTGTAGATCATCCCACACAGCCTGGAGGGCTCGCCTGAGAGAAAACAGGATTTGGGGGAGGGGGGGGAGGGGGGGGAGAGAGAGAGAGAGAGAGAGAGAGAGAGACCAGCTTGGGTTGAAAACAGAATTCCGAGTCAAATCCTTCAAACTTGCACTTCTCCAGCAGGCCACAAGTTTGCTTTGGAAGGGGAGCCATTCCGGAGTGTTCCCACCATTTAGCACTGTTGAAACCTATCATGGGAACAAGATTGGCTCCATTTAACACCGGCTGGAAAACGTCTGTAAATAAAAGCATCAACTTCTGTCATGTGGCAAAGAAACATTCGCTTTGGGGCAGATGCAGTTGGGAACTTGCTTTACCCTGTTATATTCTTGACTTCTAGTGCCAGCATTTTAAATGAGAACACGGAAGGTTGTTTCAGACAGTGCAAGCTGTGGTAATTATTCTGTTCTCAGTTTATTGCTCCACACAGCAGATGTCTCTGGGGATGAAACTGCAGAGGAAATAAAGAGGGAGAAGATGAGAAAATGGGAGGAAAAGGGAAACAGGTAATTTTGCCTCAGTGGAGCAGAACATTTGGGATATATACGAACTGGAAGAGACATGTGAGAATCAAACATATTT